>NC_051327.1:10619534-10947589 GCF_015220235.1 Choloepus didactylus | reverse complement strand
AAAATTAAACATAATTAAATTTCATTACAGAGGAGATCCATTCATGGAATTACTTTAAATATCTAACTTCATGTTACTTAAATATGCTTTATCAAAGTTAAACTTAGATTTAAGTCATTTTTATGATGCTGGACAACTTTTCTAAGATAAGCTAAATGATCTAAAAGATATTGCTATTCAATAAAACTTGCTCTATTAGTATTTCCTTAGCTAAAATACATCACATTTCGATCTATATATGTAATCATTAATACTGAAATGGTACCACTATCTTGAACAACTTTCTCAATGATCGCATGAGTTTACAAAAACAGTCAAGTAAAACAACAATCAGTAAGAAGCACAAAAACGCTAAATAAGTTAGAAAATCCCATTTTACTTGCCAAAAAGGAAGACCTATAATTTCCTTTTACACTCAAAAGACAATTAAGAAGATAACATATCTTTTTAAGATATTAAAATCAATCTAAGTAATTTCTTAAAATCTTATTTTTTTGAACTTCAGAACTCAACTTCTTGATTTTATTCAAGAGATCCCTTTTAATGATGAAGTTGCATTAAAGCTTTAAGATAATAAAAGCAATATTTCTATTAGAGTTATGAGGTTAATCAAGTAAGCAAAATATGTAGGTTATCTAAAAGAATATAATAATTGGAAAACTAAGAATTCTACCTTTTGCTTATTGTTACATAACTGGTCATTAACTTAACTTTGTATTTTGTTGTTTGACTTATGTACAAATTAAAGCAAAACATTCTACTAATAGTAAGTAGTTAGCAGGAGTATAATTCATTTTACGGGCATCCTT
Organism: Choloepus didactylus; assembly: GCF_015220235.1. Lineage (NCBI taxonomy): Eukaryota > Metazoa > Chordata > Mammalia > Pilosa > Megalonychidae > Choloepus > Choloepus didactylus. The sequence continues at coordinate 10,946,780 of NC_051327.1, read as the reverse complement.
CCAAATCAAGTATTTGCTAATCTTTCAAATTATTAGGATCTTCCTAACAGTGATTAAAAATCATTTTTAAAAGAAAAGAATGGTAAATTCAATCACGTTACAAGAAAAAAAAAAAAAGAAGGAAAGAAAAGGGAACTAGCAACCAAAAAACATTAAATGTTTGGCAAAAAACACTGAAAGTCAAAAGTCAAGACAACAAACGGAAAAAATATCAGCAGGCTGTATCACAAAGAGCTTATCTCCCTAAGACACAGGGACTCCTATAAATAGAGAAGGAAAAAACACCCAACAGTCAAATAGAAAAATGAGTAAAGAATACTGACACTGCACAAGAGAGGAAACACAGGTGGGTCTTAAACATAGGAAAAGATGTTCAACCTCACGCATGATAAAAATATGCAAATTAAAACTACTATGAGATACCATTTTAAAAATTGACAAATAAAAATCTGATGTTTGATGTTACTGAGGCTATGGGGAAGTAGGTACTCTCATACAAAAGAGGCAGCGATGTAAAATGATCGAACTTCAATGGAGGGCAATCTGGCAATAATAATCAAAATTAAAAACGCATTTATCCTATTGCCAAACACCTCTATTTCTCAGAAATTTTCTACTGATATAATTGCACATGAACAAAATGAAACATAAGCAGCACTATTTGTAATAGCAAAAGACTGGAAACAACACAAATTGACCACTAGATGACTAAATAAATTACGGCTTAATTCATAAAATACAATATTATGGCACTGTAAAAAAAGAAAAAAAGTATGCTGTTTGTGTCTTTATAAGGAAAGAACTTTTAAATGTACTGCTAAGTATAAAACGCTCAGTGAGTACAGTGTGCTATCATTGTATGTTAAACAGGGGGTACCATTTGTACAACTTTTATTTTTGAGTCATTTGAATACACTACTATTTTTTAAATAAAATATAAGTTAACTCCAAATGAAAACAGGAACATCGTTTTTGAAATATTTTTTTACCATAATAGAAAACCAAAAATTGTATTTCATATCCTGTACAATTAGAAAAAAATTCTTTGATACTTGGAAGTTAATCCTTCACTCAATCTGATCATTTCATTTCTAGTCATGATGGAATAACAGGGATCAGATTTACCTACTGCCTTACAACTATAAAATTAGGCAAAATGTATGAAATAATGGTTGGACAATAGGCAGCCAGGAGACTGACCCCTGACAGAAGAGAAACAAACTTGGTTGAGTCCTCTGAGTGTCCAACTCACTGTCTGGAGAGAGTTTTCAGGCTGTAGCACAGGGAGAGAGAACTCAAACAGAGCGTGGAAGACTTGATGAATAAGGAAACAGAATGCAGAGTTCAGGAAAGCCAAGGAGGCTAGAATGTGTAGGATGAAATACCCAAAGAGCAGGGGGCTGAACAGGAAAAGCTCCAGATATCTCAGAGGGGTCCGCCTGAATCTTTGGTTAAATACTGAGCTGCACATGCATGTGAGGAAACCACCCGAGTCAGGGGAAAGATCTACCCAAGACTGGGAAAAGGAGCAGGCAGAACAATCCCCAGAACTCACACATGGCTAGGAATAGTTCATTCTCCCACCAGTGAAAGTGGAAAGACCTCCTAATACAAGACATTAAGTAGAGTTCTCAGAATACTGCCTTAGTAGTAGAGTCATGTTAGCCCTACACTAAAGGCCACCCTGATCCTTTCCAACAAAGCTCTGGGCAAGCCTCAGAGGAATAAAATTGACTTCAAGTAACTTAACTGTGTTGCAGAATAATGCCCCAAAACTTAAAAACTCAAAACATGTGGCATCTAATAAAAAATTACCAAGTATGCAAATTAGTGGAAAATATATTTTCATATATATTTGCATATTTTATATATCGATCAATATAAACAGACCCAGAGATAGCACAGATGATAGAATTAGCAGACAAGAATGTTAAAACAGCTGTTATAAATACACTTCATATGTTCATAAGGTGAGAAAAGAGAACATGATAAGAGAAATAAAAGATTTTTTTAAAAAAAGACCCAAATTAAACTTCTAGAGATGAAAAAATACAGTATCTGAAATGAAAAACACACTGCATGGGATTAATAACACATTAATAACACAAGAAAAAAAAATCAGTGAACTTCAGATATAGCAAAAGAAACTATCCAAAATGAAGTATATTGAGAAAAAAGACAGAAACAAAATGAACAGAGCATCAGTGACTTGTGGGAACAATAATAACCAGTCTAACATGGGTAAAACTGGAGTCCCTGAAGGGGAGGCAAACTAGAAAAAATATTACAAGAAACAAAGGCTGAAAAAATTTCCAAATTTGATGAAAAAGTATAAATCCACATATACAAAAATTCCAACAAACTCTAAGCAGAGGAAATACAGAGAAAACAATACCAAGATACATCATAAACAAACTGCTGAAAACAAGTGATAAAGAGAAGATCCTGAACGCAGCCAGAGGAAGTCATGTTACACACAGAATAAAGTAAACTTTTTGTCAGAAACCATGCACGTCAGAAGACAGTACTTTAAAGTGTTGAAAGGAAAAAAAAAAAAAAGCTGTCAAACTGGAATTAATTATATCTAGCAAAAGATTCTTTCTAAACAGAAGGCAAAATACTTTTCTAGATATGCAAAAGCTGAAAGAATTCACCACCAGCAGACCAACCCCACAAGAAATGTTAAAGGAAGTCCTTCAGGCAGAAGGAAAATGATAACAGATGGAAATATGGTTCCTCACCAAGGAATGAAGAGCATCAGAAATGGCAAATACAAATACAATTTTTTTCCCATTTAAAAAATTTCTTCAAAAGATAACTGCTTAGAGCTAAAATAACAATAATATATTGCAGGCTTTATTCCATAAGTAGAAGTAAAATGCAGGAAATAACAATGTTAGACAGCCCAGCGAAGGCTATAATTTGAACGCAGCGCTGGGTACCTTAACTCCAATGCCTGAGCTCTTCTTCACTAGGCTCTAACGCCACCACGTGCCAAAGAGAGGACTGAAAATTGTTCAAAGGAACATCAACCTTGTGACTTGACGTCTGCAAGCCCGTGAGGGCAGGGAAATACTAACCATCCCCTGTATTGCTTTATTTGCACATGTTCCTCACCCCACCAAAACTTTTCTCCAAAGACAGATTCTTTGATTAAAATCAGCACTCAGCTGTTTTACACCAATCTTACAAAAAAAAAGTCAACCCTACTAAGAGAATATAGTTTGGATTAGAGGGCTGAAAGTGAAGGAGACACAGTTCAGGTGTGTGAGATGAGAAATGGAGAGGAACAACTTCACCTACTTTACAGTTACAATAGCCCAGATGGCAAATGTTTGCTTTTCAACTTAAAATCATCTTGTATTCTTAATAAAGAAACAAAGCCTGTATTTCCAGAATAGCCAATCAGTGATGCTTAAGCTTTCTTAAACAGTTCAATGTTTTCCTCTCAGAACAACATATGCTCTTGAACTATAATGGTGACAATAATACTTACTGCTATCATTCAGTAAGAAACTTCTAAATTTCAGATACTGTGCTTTACTAAACAATCTCATTAATCCTTATCAATTTTGTTAGGTAGGTGGCAGTAATTCCATTCTACAAATGAATGAACTGAGGTTAGAGAGGTTAAGTCACTTATGTGTCCCAAGTCACAAAGCTAGTAAGAGGAAGAGCTGGAATGTGAACCTAGATCTGATTGATTCCCAGTGTCCAAGTTCTTCACAACCACACCACAAAGTCCTCCTGTTATTACAGCATCTATTTATTCCTATTTAAACCAATCAACGAGTATCAATTGAACACCTACTTAAGGCTATCTGCAAGGCAGATCAAGTCAAGATAAACCTTTACTACACAAAGTAAGCCCATGAAAGCAAAACCTTCACCAAGTTTATGTGAATAGTTGTGAAAGAGGAAAGACAACCTGAAAATATCAATATCAAAAATAATATGATCATTAGTAAAGATGAGTAATACCATTTCTAATCTAGTAAAAACACATTTTATATTTCAAGACATTTAAGACATTTACAAAACAATCCACACACAATTCTCAGATCATCTAAAGAAAAGGAGGGAAGCTTAGTTGAATATTATGGTTCTTCTGACTTTACCAGTTGTTTTAACTATAGTTACAAAATATTGACTAAAAAAAGCAGCTAGCCCTTACAATGACAGTCAGAAATTGACCATGTTCAAATACATTCTCTTTGATACATTATAAAAGGTGATTTTACATGAAAAAGTCTTTAGATTACACAAGAAAATGTAACCAAGTAGGGTGTACTTCAGAAATGACTGTAAAAACAGGCATGTCTCGAGCACGGGACTTGCCCTTATGAAGCTCATTACCACAAAGGAGAGTCTAAAGTTGTATGTAACGGTGCCTAAGAGTCTCCCCGAGTACCTCTTTGTTGCTCAGATGTGGCCCTCTCTCTAACTGAGCCATCTCGACAGGTGAATTCGCTGCCCTCCCCCCTACGTGGGACCCGACTCCCAGGGGTGTAAATCTCCCTGACAACGCAGAGTATGACTCCCGGGGATGAATGTGGACCCGGCATTGTGGGACTGAGAGTATCTTCTTGACCAAAAGGGGGATGCAAAATGAGACGAAATAGTTTCAGTGGCTGAGAGATTCCAAATGGAGTCGAGAGGTCACTCTGGTGGACATTCTTATGCAGTATATAGATAACACCTCTTAGGCTTTAATGTATTGGAATAGCTAGAAGTAAATACCTGAAACTACCAAACTCCAACCCAGCAGTCTGGACTCCTGAAGACAATTATATAATAATGTAGATTACAAGGGGTGACAGTGTGATTGTGAAGACCTTGTGGATCACACCCCCTTTAGCTAGTGTATGGATGAGTGGCGGAATGGGGATAAAAACTAAAGGACAAATGGAGTGGGATGGAGGGATGATTTGGGTGTTCTTTTTTCACTTTTATTTTTTATTCTTGTTCTGGTTCTTTCTGATGTAAGGAAGATGTTCAGAGATAGACTGTGGTGATGAACGCATAACTATGTTATCATACTGTGGACAGTGAATTGTATATCATGGATGATTGTATGGTGTGTGAATGTATTTCAATAAAATTGAATTAAAAAAAAAAAAAAGGTCAAAAAAAACAGGCATGATTATAACACGGGTTCCAAATTCAGCTTGGGAACAGTTACTTCAGTTTCATCTAAGTGCCAAAGAGGCCCTCAGTGATTAAAGCAGCGATTCATCAGTGATCCTGCTAACAATGTAATTAACACTATACTTCTGAAATTTAGGTCTTAGAATAGCACTGAATACTAGAAGATTATATTTTGATTTTTTAAAATTTCCTTTTAAAATAACTTCAAATTTACACATTGCAAGATTGTTACAAAGAAGTCCTTTGTACTCTTTACCCAGATTCACAAAATTTTAATTTTGCCACCTTTTTTTCTAAACCTTTTCAGAGTAGATTGCATGTATCATGCTCTTTACTCTTTAATATGAGCGTTTCCTAATAACAAGGATATGCTTTCATATAACTACAGTACAGTTATCAAATTCAGGAAAATTTACAATGATATAATATTTTTATCTAATTTACAGTCCATATTCCAATTTTGTCAATTGTTCCAAATGTTCTTTATATATACATATATATAAATATAAATATTTCTCCTGATAGAGAATCCAACCCAGGGCCATACACTGCATGTAGCGCTTATGTATCTATAGTCTTCTTTAACCTAGAAACACTCCTCAGATTTTCTGTTTTCTGAAGAACACGTGTCAGTTATTTTGAATGCCCCTCCATTTGGGTTTCTCTGCTATTTCTTTAAGACTGGATTCAGGTTATGAATTTTCAGCTCAAATACTACATAGGTGATGTTTGTTCTTCTAGGTGTATCGTATCTGGAGGCACATATGTCTGCTCCCATCCCCACCACCATTTTATAGTTTTCATTTCTCTACATGTATTTAATACATTATGGTGGGGAAATAATTTGAGATCCTGTTAATAATTTGTTCTCAGGAAACTTTCTCCCCTCACCCCAGATTTAGCATCCACTGATAAAACGTGCATGAATAAATTTTTACTATGATGATTGAAAAATGGTGACCTTCTAACTCCATCATTTCTTTTGTATTTACTAATCAGTATTCTGTGGTAAAGAAGAGCTTTCCCTTCTCTAATTATTTATCTATTCTATTAGTGGAACGGACTCATGAATTATAATTTTATTCAATGCTATAATCCATTTACTGTCCTTATTTCTTTTGATACTCAAATTGTCCCAGATTTGGCCAGTGGGAACCCCTTCAAACTGGCTTCTGGGTCTTTTTGACCTGCCTCCAACATTTTTAGGGGGCCCTTCCTTCCCTGCTCCAGCCCCAGAATCAGTCATTTCTCCTAATTCATTTTGGAGAGGAACAGTGTCTAGAATCTAAGGTCTTTGAGACAGAAAGGTATTTTAATCCTAAAAGAAGAAAAGAGATTCCTCCTGGGAGCATTATATTCAGATCAGTTTTTAAAAGAGGCACACAAAAGTTCTACTCAGGGTTAAAGCACATTTGAACTCTAAAGGAAAAAGGTATTTTGGAATGTATGAGCAATTATTTCAATTTGCAAACCCACTGTAATTGACTCTATAAGCTACAGTTGACTCAACCTTTGGAAATTTAAAAATCTACATGTAAACTTTCTGAGCCTTTACAAACAGCCAAGCTATTCTATTTAGCTTCTCTGATGGGGTACCCAACTCTAATAGGATGTTAGATAACCTTGGGTTACCTGCATTTTGTTTGTTCCCAAGCTTCCCTAGCTCAGGAGTTTTCTTTAGTGCTACTAATAGAAGCAACCAAAATATGAAGAGCAAGAGGATTATGTGTAAATAAGTAAAATAAACAATAGAGAATACAAAATATCTATTCTATAATCGACCCAATAAATTAAATTTGCATTTAGTACAGGCTAAACTTATCCACATACAATGGCCAAACAAATAATCCAGGTTAAAATGCAAAGTTCATATGGCAAAGTTACATAAGCAATCTGTGAAACAAAGATCCAATAGCATCTTCTTTTCTAATACACACACATCAATTTTTCAAATACTTTGAGCTCTTTACCACCAGAAGATTTCTACAGACAAAAAAAAAAAACAAAGAACAAAAAATCTCAAGCACAAACCTGTCATTACCTTAAAAAAAGAAAAGAAAAGAAAAAGGTAAAAACTAGTCCATGAACTAGTCCATGGAAAAGTTTTTAAAATAAAAATTAGTTGGAGTTGTTTCCTTTAAAGTAGAGGCTCTGTGATGAATTATAAATCTTTCCATGATATAATTCACATATCCTCCAGAAGCTCTTAGGACATGATTTTTTAAAACCACCAAGGAAAGTCAGAGAACACACATAACTATTATGTACTTAAGTAATACAAATATCATTTAATATACATATAATTGTTATTACTATTTAAATGGGTATATGTACATGTATGTGTGTAAACTGTATTTCTGAGTTAATTACATATTTGAGGTAAAGAGAAATAATGAGAAAAAACTGAGGCAGTTAGAGCAGGTAGCTCTAATAATTTCTTGAATATTTCATCCACTGCCATCAACATATACCATTTCATTACATAGATCATAAATTCCTAAGGTTAATGAGACTTTCCCATAGCAGGAAACAGAGCTGAAGCTAAATAAGAATGAATGGGTAACGTCATCAACATGGCAATGTAAAGAGCTATGGAAAACTGCTCTCCAGAGATCAAACGAAAAAAAGGGCAATTCTGAATTGTTTGAAACACTGGAGGAGGATACAGACTGAAGAAGGACCCTGCAGATGCCGAACTGAAGAAAAGAGGAGAAATATCAGGTAGGAATGTTCATCCCAGACCAGCCGGTCCTCTCCCCTCCCCCTCACTTGGTTTCAGTGAGGGAAAGGCACAGACTCAGCAGATGGGAACCCTCCCACCAGGAAACCAGTCTATAAAATCTCTCACAGCAGTGAGACATACCCCCACTGTTTGAAGATCTGGGGAACAGGGGAGGATATTTCAAGGCCCAGATCAGTGAGAGACAAAGAGACTGAGAAAACGTGGACACTGTGTTTCCGGCCCTGGGTCTAAAAGCCCTTCCCCCACCCTTGAGGGAAGCAGCAGCCAGCAGCTGTTTCCTTGCCTTGGGGACTGCTGGAGTACTGGGTCAGCTGAGGGAGTATTTGCCACAGGAGTAGCCCCATATAGAGACAGATTTTGGCCAGCAACTTGAGGGAATAGGAATCCCAGTTTCAGCTCAGAGGCAAAGCAGCTTCTGAGGATGATTAAGTTGCCATCTGCTGGACAGTCCATAAGGTACAAGCGAATTGAAACACTTTAAAAAAGAAGCTCCATCTTCTTGACCAAAAAGGGGATGTGAAATGAAACAAAATAAAGCTTCAGTGGCTGAGAGATTTCAAATGGAGTCGAGAGGTCACTCTGGTGGACACTCTTACACACTATATAGACAACACTTTTCAGGTTTTAATGTGTTGGAATAGCTAGAAGTAAATACCTGAAATTATCAAACTCCAACCCAGGAACCCTGACTCTTGAAGATGATTGTATAACAGTGTAGCTTACAAGGGGTGACAGTGTGATTGTGAAAATCTTGTGGATCGTACTCCCTTTATCCAGTGTATGGCAGATGAGTAGAAGAATGGGGACAAAGACTGAATGAAAAATAGGGTGGGATGGGGGGGATGATTTGGGTGCTCTTTTTTACTTTTATTTCTTATTCTGATTCTTTCTGGTGTAAGGAAAGTGGTCAAAAATAGACTGGGGTGATGAAGGCATAACTATATGATGGTACTGTGAATGGTTGATTGTACACCATAGATGATTGTATGGTATATGAATATATCTCATTAAAACTGAATTTAATTTAAAAAAATGGTAAATCAACAATGGCGGAGGAGGGGAATGGAATGTTTCGGATATTCTTTTTTATTTTACCTTTTATTTTACCTTTTGGAGTAACAAAAACGTTCAAAGATTGTGGCGATGAATGCACAACTATATGATGCTACTGTGAGCAACTGATTGTACACTTTGAAGGATTGTATGTTATGTCAATATATCTCAATAAAATTGCATTTAAGGAAAAAAAAAAAGAAGCTGCAGACCCTTTCTTAGGACCACAGGAGCTGGTCTACATACCCTGTATGGAAACCTGGTCCTGTTTTGGCTGAGAAATATGGAAGATGCAACTGTTAAAGCAGGGCTCTAAAACAAACCCAGGTCTTGCTTGCTGGTGGAAAACAGAGCACTACTGGAAGCCAGCAGATCTATATTACCACACACAGTGAAACTGCTATGGTGCCCAGTGCCTACCTAGCATCCCTGTGGCAGGCCATGGTGGGCACCTGATTTTTGCAGGGAGACTGGGGGGCAGAGTTAATCTGATAACTGGCCAGTGAGAGAAACAAAGAAAAGATAGAATTCAAAGATAACCAACAAGAAAACCCAAGGCAAAAGAGAGAAAACAACCTCCAGAATAAACTAATCAAGAAAATCAGATGCCTAGACAGCAAAAAATCACGAGCCACACCAGGAAACATGAAGATATTGCCCAGTCAAAGGACTGGGATTCAGGAGTAGAAACAACTAATTAAAGATGTTCAAACAAATCTTCTAAAATCACATCAATGAGTTGAAAGAAAATGTGACAAAAGAGATGAAGTATATAAAGAAGACACTGGATGACCATAAGGAAGACATCTTCAAGCTTGAAAAAACAAATGGCAGAACTTATGGGAATAAAAGACACAATAGAAGAGATGAAAAATACAGTGGAGACATACAACAGCAGACTTGAAGAGGCAAAAGGAAGGATTAGTAAACTAGAGGACAGGACATCTGAAATCCTGAAACCTACACACAAAAGAACAGATAAGGAAAAGAACGGAAAAATATGAGCAGAGTCTTAGGGAACTGAATGACAACATGAAGCGCACAAATATACCTGTTAGGGGTGTCCCAGAACGAGAAGAGATGGGAAAAGGGGCAGAAAGAATAATAGAGGAAATAATCAATGAAAGTTTCCCAAGTCTTATGAAAGACATAAAATTACAGGCCCAAGAAGCATAGCGTACCCCAAACAGAACTGATCCAAACAGACCTACTCCAAGACACTTACTAATCAGATTTTCAAATGTCAAAGACAAGGAGAGAATTCTGAAAGTAGCAAGAGCAAAGCAATCTATTACATACAAGGCATGCTCGATAAGACTAAGTAAGTGTGGATCTCTCAGCAGAAACCATGCTACAGACAAGATAGGAAAAGACATGAGAGAGAGGTTTGGAGAAGAGTGTAGAAATGAACATACCAGGAGATAGAAAGAGGGTAGAGATTGGGCATCTGATGCTGAAGGAGTACAGAATGTTCAAGAGGACTGATTGTATAGATCCAGAAATGGATAGCACAATACTATGTGATGGTAGCACAATAATTTATGTACACTGAACAAAGATGACTGTGAATACAATTGAAAGAGGAAGATCAGGGGTGTGTATGACACCAGAAGGAAAGATAGAAGATAACGACTGGGACTGAATAACTTAGTGAAACCTAGAGTGGTCAATGATTGTGATTAAACATACCAATATAAGAATGTTTCTATATGAGGGAGAACAAATTAATGTCAGCTTTGCAAGGTGTTGAAAGTGGGATGGTATTGGGGGAAAAATACAATCAATGCAAACTAGAGTCTAGTTCATAACATTGTAATATGCTTCCACTAATCGTAACAAAGGCAATATACCAAAGCTAAATGTCTGTAAAAGTGGGATATAAGGGTGGGAGATGGGATTCTTGGTGTTGGAGGAGCTGTCTGACCTTTTTACTATATTTTATTTGATTTTAATATTTTTAGCCTTCACTTGTTTTCTTTTTTCTCCTTTTCCTCCTTCTTTGTGGAAGAAATGGAAATGTTCTCATATAGATCCTGGTGGTGAATGCATAACTATGTGACTGTACCAGTAACCATTGATTGTTTACTTAGGAGGGAATGTATGGTGTGCAAATAAAATCATCAAAAAAAAAAAAAAAGAACAAAAAAGAACAAAAAAGCAAATGAAAAACAGCAGCAGCAGCAACAAAAAGAATGAATGGCTTCGATCGATATCCTTGAGCTCCTTACCAGTAGAGATTATTCTATCATAAAAACAACCAGTATTTAAAAACAGCTAACACTGACTGGAGACTTACTAAATATGTCAGGCACAGTGCTGAGCTCTTTAGCCTTGTCAATTCATTTAAGCATCACCACATGCCTATGATAGGTATTGCTGTCCCTCGGTATAGACGGGGCTTAGAGAGATCAGCTAGTCCAAGGTCACACAATCAGTAACAGGCAGAAGTGGGACTCAATCCAGGAGTGACACCAAGGCCTATGCTTTCAACAACCCTGCTACATACACTACATCCTAATTTCCTCCTTATTACAGCACAGAGAAAATAACTACAACTTGCAGCCAACCAAGAAACAACTCCAAATTGATCACGTGAACAAAGAAAAGACTGTTTAACGGTGTGCATTTCTTAAAGAGAAGTGCTGTGTTTTGTTTATAAGTAGTTTCCCTTTGAATAAAACAAAAATGAAAAAAGCAAGGAAAGATGAGCAAGGATCTGTTCTGTTTTTTTTTTAATTAGAGAAGTTGTAGGTTTACAAAAAAATCACGTAGAGTTCTCATATTATTATACCATCCCCATGATTAACATCTCAGCAAGGATCTTAAGGGATGATATTATTATTCATTCTTGTTCCTTTTAAGCAGAGGATAAACCTCATCACAATACCCTAGGGTGGGTGGGAGGGAGAGTTCCAAGGGAACAGCTCTTCTGAGAGCAGGGGCACTGCGCCCCGTTGGCTCACCATTTCACACTGACGACATAACCCTGAGAAGTGCGAACCTAAAGGTTCAGAGATTGAGTCCTGACAACAGAGAACCTTTTTCTTGCTTCATGCCAAGCTCTTTCAACTAGCTTGTCTGCTCACCAGTGGGATTATACAATGGAACACTTGTAACTTAAGTGACAATTCTCTTAGTGGTTATACGGCACGGCATATAAAGAGACAGGATGAGTAAGGTCATATACATACAAATCCATGTTAGCAGTACCTACCATGGATTACTTTCATCCCTTCCTCCCAAGAGCCCCGAGTGAGACGTTAGCTATACATTCTCTGTACACTTCCTCAAGACACAAGCTGTCTCTCAAGTAAGCTCTTACAGAGAAAACCTCTCTCAGATGCTCCAAGTCTAGAAACAGCCATTTCTGATAAACTACAGACACAGGAGAGAATAAACCAGAATCTAACAAACAAGTGCACAAAAAAAAAAAAAAAATCCAAAAATGCCCCAAAAAACAGTCATCTGGATGGGAATGAATTTTATAAACAAAACTACATATTTCAATTCTCTTTACTCTCCTATAAAAAGAGTAAACAAGCTTCCCTAAAACACAGTGTCGTCCAACCAAAAAGATTTTGGGTTTCACATATCATCTGATGCTCAAACCCAATTTCTGTCTGAAATCTGGGCCCAGTGTTCTCTGAAGGCTTACAGAAATAAGAAAGCTAAGTTGACATGCCTCATGGGTCTATTCTATATCACATTCAGATACACAATTTTAAAAAAGTATCAGAAAATTACCCTTCTTTGAGCCAACCCTGGATGAAGCACTGAAGAATTTCTTCACAGTGGTAACCTTGCGGGTCTTCTCATTGGTTTTCTTTTCTTCAAACTTGGAAAATGTGAGGGATTGGGCCCCTTGGCTGCTCTGACTGCTGGCAAAGGCCTCCTCCTCTTCCCGCTGCAGTCTGTAATTCAAGAGAGGATTAAGAATGACCTAGCTATTCTCCAAGTTTCCTTGTATCTAAAGGTTATTACTTAACAAACTGAGAAAGACTTAAAAATTTTAGAATTTAGAGGCTAAATATGCCAAATAGGTCTGCAGCCTCTGTCAGAGAGACTGTCAGACAGTATACCAAGAAACTGTCCTACATGCTACTACAGACTTCAAAAGGGACCTTCTCCATGGATGATGTTCATTCAGCAATTGAACTATGGTTAACATGAATGAAACAAGGCCCACTCCTTTCCCCTAACATGCTCAAAGATGGAAGGAAGAGAAAGATAAGTAAAAGAGTAAGACACAATGTGACAGTTACTATAGTAGAGGGTAAAACCAAGTGCTCTGAGAATACAGGAGAGAGCAACTAAATCTGCTGGAGGACTCTGAGGTTTTACAGTGGAGACATTTGCACTGGATCTTAAAGGATGAATAAGGTTCCACCACCATGAAAGGGCATTCCAGGAACAAGGAACTACAAGTGTGAAGGCACGTAGCTTGCTGCAGAACCACTTCAAGGAAGCCAGACTATTGATGGTGTGGTGAACTATGATACCCCATACACAGAAAGGCTCTGAGTGGTTAGGAACCTTGACTGTCAAGTCCACTATTACTCTGCATTTATCCTACAGTAGTGGGAACCAAGAAAGATTTTATATCCAAGAAGTTACCATTATCAGATTGGCGCTTTATGTGAACAACATGAGGGAGAGAGACTAAAGACAGGGACAATAATGCTTAGGTATCTCCTAAGCATCTATGGTGTGTTTATCACTTTGCCAGAAGCCATGCTGGATATGTTAAAAGAATGAAGGAAATAATGCTTGATGAGAGCCATATGCCAGCCCTATGCTAGGTATATCATATATATTATCTCATTTAATCTTCACCATGAAGTATGCTTATCTCCATTCTTCTATTCCAAAGACTTTACTGTCTAAATTAGAGAATACTAATATACCCCAAACTCAAAATAATTAGTTAACATAAAAACAAAATGAAGAGATCACTGAGAACCATTCATTAAATATTGATTGAGAAGAAGAGGAAAAAAAGAGAGCTTCTCTTTCTTTAAATATTAACCACTGCATGGTATGTGAATAAATCTCAATAAAATTGAAAAAAAAAAACAGTTATATTAACCTGACTTGCTGTTAGTTCAGAAGAGAAAAATGTATTTTGACAATGACAATTATATTAACTTGACTTGCTGTTAGTTCAGAACAGAAGAGACAAATATATTTTGACAACGACAGGACTATGTACCCAGTTATACCACTGTTAAACCACTCCTAGTTAAGTCCTTTTACCGCTCTGCCAGTTCCCAATCCTCCTGAATCTGCTTCTGCCTGGCTTTGTGGTACTCTTCCCTCCAGCACTTGGAGCAGAAACCCTGCCAAGCAACGTTGCCGTAGTAACCGCATCCTTTCTTGCACAGGAGCTCTGACTGATCCACATGAATTCCTCGGCGTTCAGACTTAAGGCTCATCTTCTTCCTGCTAACCAAGGAACAAACAAGGAAGTCCTGTTGGAATGAATTTATTGTCATTCTACTAACTTACAACATAACAATTAAGAACCAAAAAATGAGTGCATCCATAATCTTCAAGCTATAAGTAAGAGAGAGAGAGAAAGACTGAATGAATAAACAAAAGGGAGTGAGAAAGAGAGAAAGAAAGGAAGGGAGAAAGAGGAAGAAAAGAAAAAAGAAAGGTTAAATACAGCTAATTCCTGACATAGTCATTCTTAAGAAATGACTTCTTGTTCTCTGCCTGATAATAAAGAACATTTTAAGAAAGGACCAATAGATCCTTCTTAGTGGCAAACAAAAAGCTTTACATTTTTAATCTGAGGGACAAAGTATAATACCCTTTTAATACTCTACTGTTTCTTAGTATGGTATACTTATTTGGCACAAAAGGACAACATTTCAATATTTTCAAAATGAATACTTTGTATCGACAGAAATACTTTAACATTAACCAAGATAGTGAGTGTCATAACGCATCAGAACAGAGTTGAAACTCCTTGGCAAGGCAACCAAGGTCTTCGGCAACTTAGGACAACTTAATATGAATCTACTATTTTCCAGCTGTCACTACATGCCCAATATTGTGACAGACACTTAATATAATTGTTTAATTCTCACAAAACCATCATTAGTTGGAAAGCTGAGGTTCAAAGAAATGTTTAAGAGTAGAAACGCTACTAATAAACAAGCAGCAAAGGATTAAAAACTAGGTGAGATCCCAAAATCCTTGCACCTCATTTGTTGCCTCCAATTTACCTGCCCAAACTCATGAACTTGGGTACAATAAATTTCAACCACATAACCATTTCCCAGACAAGTCATACATTTTTTCATGCCTCTGCCTAAAATTTCCCTCTATACTTTTCTTCCACTTTTTCAAAGATGATTCACTCTCCAAGGTTCATTCTAAGGGCCATATCTACAGAGAAGTTTTCCATGAGCTCCCTCCCGCCCAGAATTACTTTTTAGCCTCCATTCTCAAAACACTGCTTATATCAGAACCACTTACTTCACTCCACTTCGTTCAGAAGAATTGGTTCTGTGTCTGTCTTCCCCTACCTAGACTAGAAGCATCTTGAGGTGCTGCTTCATACTCCCCACATAACTTAGTATGGAACTAAGATATGTTTTTGGATTGTTGGGGTATTTTGTATTGAGCCTTCATCTGAACAGTGAATAAGCTTGCCTTTAAGATGCGCTACAAAGCTCAGGACTAATGCAAGGCATAAAGATAAAAAGTTGTTTGGATAAGGAGAAAACCATCAACATGTGGGTCTTGGGATGATTATGAAACCAAGAGAAACTTTTAGCTACGACTTTCCTTTTCAGACTTTAGCAAAACAATTTGGATTTTCTGCAAAGCTATCCCCTAACTGGATTCTTTACTTGGCTAGCTAAATGTGTCAAAGCAATTTTCATCTTTAGCAATCAAGTATATTCTGTCAGTCTTGTTAGGTGGCTTCATTTTGCCAATCCCTATTTTCTTTTTTCTGCTACCATGTTTTAGGTGTTAGGGGAATGAGGAAGAATCATTCAAGGGCTCCTAAAAAGGGGCTCTTTCCCTCTGCTAGGATATACAGGAATAGATAAAACCAGTTTGAACCAAGAGGGATAAACAGTTGTAGAAAACAAGTTGTAGAAAACTTATGCCAAATACTTAGAAAACATAAAATTATCCACTCATCAAAACTAAGGAATTAGTATTCCCATTTTACAGTTGAGGAAACCAAGCTTGAAGACATATGTTAGAGCTAAAATTTGCAATCAACTCCTAACTAGTTCCAAAGTCTATTTTCTTCCCTATCATATATTATTTGTTCATTGTTTCAGGATTGCATGGTAAATTGCTACTCAACAATTCCCATTCAAATTCAAATCATATGCCATATGACGGTACTGTGAACAGCTGATTGTACACCATGGATGACCGTATGGTATGTGAATCTATCTCAATAAAACTGAATTTACAAAAATAGATTGGGGTGATGAATGCACAACTACATGATGGTACTGTGAAGTTGATTGTACACCATGGATGTCTGTACGGTATGTGAATATATCTCAATAAAACTGAATTTAAAAAAAAATAAATGAGGTGAGGAACACAGTAAAAAAAAAATTCAAATCACATGGTTCTCATTCTTTTTCACCTAAACAAACTGCCAAACTAACACAGAGAGAAGTGGCAGTCCACAGTGTCAATTTGAGAAACTCAAATGTCTAGACAAAACTAAGCCCTATACCTTGGGGATTCCACCATTAATTCAACTCAAACATTTACTAAGTGCCTACTATGTTCACAGAATTGAACTAGATGGCATGGGTAACACAAAGATTAATAGGATACGTCCTTGTTCTTAGGAACCTCATAACCAATGACACAAGGCAGACTGTGAAAAATGCTGAAAAAGAGAAAGTGCTGCGGAACTGTGAAGAACAGAAAGCGAGGTCATGCTGACTTAGGGAGATGGAGAGACCACTTGGGCAGGGAGTGTAAACCTTACAGAGCCTTTATTTGAACCTTAAAGGGTTTTGGAAAGATAACATAAGAGGGAGGACATCCTGGACAGGAAGAACTTCTTTCACAAAAAGATCCGAGACGGGAGAGCAAATGTAGAACATAATTGGTATGATATAAATAGGAAGTGAACTGAAGTTAGGGGTGAAATCAAATTATGATGGTTTCTCTATAATTCCAGGCTACAGACCTGGACTGAAGCATCACCAAAAGCTCCTGAAAAGGGTGAAATGTGGTAAGAGCGCTACTTTAAGATATAAAACTTGAGAGGTAGAATTCCATCTTCCAGCATGACAGAGTAAGGAGAACAGTAAATCTTCTCCCCAAAAAGCAACTATAAAGATGGACAAAACTTTCAAAAACAGCCATTCAGGCATTCTGGACATCAACCAGAGGCACATAAGAAACTGAGAAGCAGCTGTTCATGAAAACGCCTGAACATCAGGTAAGATGTTAGCCAGGGGCTGCTCCTATTATTCCCGCTCCTTGCTCAGTATTAAGTTCAACCAGGGCAGGGCAGGCAGAGACAAGTGAGCTTCACTGTTGCTGTCAGAGGTGGCTTTCTTGGTTTGAAGATTTGTCAGTTGGTGTCAATTTCTCTGGCAAGTGAAGAAGGTTGGCCAGCAGCCCTAGTAGCCTGAGGTTAAGAGCCTGTGTGGGGCAAGCACTGGACCAGCAAACTACCCAGGGCTTTGACAGAGATATTCAGAAAAGTGAGATACATATATTCTGGGTTGACTAAAGGCTGTGCAGACACAAATACGAACATATACCTGGCCAGCAGAGCCTGTGCCTACACAGAGAAGACGTAAGAGTGTCCAGCAGGAAGTAAGAGCTGAGGGCCTCAAGTTTGAATGCATTCCTTGGCCAACTCAGCAAAGAGGGGAAGCCTTACTTGACAAAGGTGTTTGAGCACAATTTCTAAACAATGTTCACCTGAACATTAAGGTATACATACACAAGGATGACCCATGGAATGAAGTCAGGTTTAAAAAAAAAAAAAATTGAGCACAAACACCAGCAGCCACACACTGTTGGGGAGAGATTTCACAGATGTAATCCAGCTATAAAACCTACACAGTGTGCATTGAGCTATTTGAGGATTCTCAAAAGTAAAAAGTAGGAGAATGGGAAAGGAAACCATAATTCAAAGTATCACCAAACCCATAGTAAGGAACCCAGAAGTAGGCACCGGGACACAAAGATAGCTCCAAGAGAAATCACCTAGTTCTTGTTTGAGGAATGAAAAACGGAACACTCAAAATACGGAAATCCCTCCATTTTACTGTGTTTTTCCCATTCTCTTGCACCACATGGCCCAAATGATCATGTGGTGTCCACAGCAGTGGCTGGAATAGTAGACTGCTAGGAGCCAAACTCCAAGGAAGGAAAACTGTTGATTTTTCCCATTCTCTGCCTATCCAACTCTTGGCCCCAGATGTGGGGTCAGTCATAGAAGTACATGGCAGAGTAGGGTAAATAACTCCACAGTTTCCTGGGCAGAGGAAATAAACAATGAGCAACAACAAAAATATGACGCACAACAACAAAATACTGGAGAAACTGCTAAGAAGAACTCAAGAAAGCAACCTCCAAGTACTGTTTGTGAACTCCTGTGGTCACTCCTAGGAGCTCTGGCATGGTTCTGATGTATTTAGACTCTGAAAACTGAACTAATAAAGACAACATAGAGGGCCCAGGCTGGCACACATGTGAGAGACATCAAAAAGCACTGCAAAGGCTTTGAAAACTGAACTAACATTGATACCACAGCTGATAGAAGGTTGGCTACAATTTGCAGCCTGAACCTGGCGGCAAAATAAAAAAAAAAAAATTTCCCTCCTTATAACACTGTTAAGAAAATTAAAAGACAAGAATATAGCCTAGGGGAAAATATTTGCAAATCACATATTTAACAAAGGAACTGTTTCAAGAATACATAAAAACCTCTCAAAACTCTATAGTAAGAAAACAAACAACTCAATTTAAAAATGAGCTAAAGACTCAAACAGGCACTTCACCTAATAAGATATATGTGCTGGGAGAGAATTCCTGCAAGAGTCTTTTGCATTTCTGTATGAGAAGCCTTTCCTTTAAAAATGTATCCCACTGGGTCAAAGGTCAGGCAAGTTTGCTTGCTGCTCATTATATAAGACTTGGATTCCCCAAAAAAGGAATTTTTCAGATTTCTTGGCTATAGTATCACCCTCGTGGGACTTGGGGAGCAAGGGTAGCCCATGTGAACATGAAACTTGTTCTGCTGCTGTCCTCTAAGTAATAGAGACCATTGTCTCTGAGCCAGGAGTCTTGTGTTTTCTGCCAACATCTATGAAACTGTGCAGGCTATCTTGTTAAGTGTTAAGTAGGGTAAAAACTCAGGTCCTTCACAGTTCTTGACAGCACAGATGGCAAATAAGCATGTGAAAACTTGTTCAACATCATTAATTATGAGAGATTTGCAAAGTAAAACCACCATGAAATATCACTATTCACCTATTAGAATGGCTAAAACAAAGATACTGACAATACCAAGTGGTGACATGGATGCAGAGCAACGAGAACTCTCATACATTCCTAGTGAAATAAAACGGTACAGCCACTCTGGAAAAGTTTGATAATTTCTTTAAAAATTTAACATACATTTACCATATGATCCAGCAATCCCATTCCTGGTTATTTCCTTTAGAGAAATAAAAACTAATTTTCACACAAAAACATGTACACAATGTTTTTAGCAGCATTATTCATCATCACCAAAAACTAGAAGCAATCCAAATATCCTTCTATGGGTGAATGGATAAACAAACTGTGGTACATCCATGCAATGGGATGTTACCTGGCAAGATAAAGGAACTATTAATACATGCAATGACTTGGATTAACCTCAAAGCCTTTATGCTGAGTTAAAGAAGCCAGTTTTAAAAAATTATATATGGTATGATGCCATTTATATGGCCTCATTGAAAAGAAAACTAAAGAGATGGAGAAAAGATCTATGTTTGTTAGGAATTGGGATGGGGGAAGGTGTGACTATACAGGGATAGTTTTTTGGAGCAATGGAACTGTTCCATATCCTGACTGTGGAGGTTTCACAAATCTATAAATGTTTTAAAATTCATAGATCTATACACACACACACACACACACCCCCCATAAATTTCATCATATGAGTAAAAAAAATCCTTGAGAGGCAATTTGTAGGTTGGTCTGGGGAGAAATGCAGAACAGGAGACAAGGCTACTGATTAAGAGACAACTACATTGAGAGGTTATCATAATAGAGGTAATATGGAGGGAATGAATGGGCAAGGACGATGACCCTCTTTGAGGGAGGCTCTGTAAGAGTTAAGAACTAAAGAGACATGGAAGGGAGGGGAAAATCTAATTAAGAAGAACTTAAGTTTGCAAATACAAATACCCTTTACTGTGTCTACCAGGGTAAAACTTTGCAAGGACTGAATTTAGATCTAACACACCTGCCATTTATAAATATGAGTTGAGGTGTGAACAACAATAAAAATAACTGAATCTGGCCAGGACAGTCCTAGAATATTAAACAAAAGAAACATTAAAGACCATCTACTTTTTCCTATTATAATACAAATGAAGACATGGAGACTGAGACGTTATGATTTGTTCAATCAAAAAGCTAGTAAGTGACAGAGACATCACTAGAGTCAACACCTACTAAATCCTGGGTTAGTATTCCAAACTATTTTGACACTCTGAGCTAACCTCACCATTATCATCCTGTGGTCCATTTCTTCTCCCCCAGACTCTGCTTGATGTGCTGTTTTCCTTGTTTCATGCTGCTTTGTGTCATTTCACTGTAATAAACCATAGCTGGGAGTGTATGTGTTGAGTTTTTTCTAGCAAATTACCTTTGTGATAGTGGAATAATTCTGTACCTTAACTGTGGTAGTGGTTTCAGGAATCCACATGTGTGATAAAATGGCACAGAACTATACACACACATAGTACAAATTTCAGCTTCTAAATTTCACTGTTGTACTAGGACTGGAGTGACGGCATCAACATGGTGATGTCAACAGCTACTGAAACTCCTCTCCAGAGATTCAACAACAACAACAAACGGACAATTCTGAATTGTTTGAAACTCTGGAGAAGGATATAGACTGGAGAAGGACCCTGCAGATGCCAAACTGAAGAAAGAGAACAAATATCAGGTAGGAATCTTTTGTCCCAGAGCAGCCGGTCCTCTCCGTTCCCCCTCACTTGTCTCCATGTGGGAAAGGCAAAGAAGCAGCAGATGGGAAAACTCTCCCACCAGGGACACAGATATTAAAATCTCTCACAGCAGTGAGACATACCCCCACTGTTTGAAGACCCAGGGGACAGGGGAGGATATTTCAAGGCCCACGTTAGTGAGGGCCAAAGAGACTGAGAAAATGTGGACAGAGACTGTGCTTCCAGCCCTGGGTCTGAAAACCCTTCCTCCACCCTTGAGGGAAGCAGCAACCGACAGCCATTTTCCGTGCCTTGGGGATGACTGGAGTACTGGGTCATCTGAGGAAGTAGACACAGGTGTAGCCCCACATCCAGCCAGACTGTGGCCAGCAAAGTGAGAGCATAGGAATCCCCTAGTTTCAACTAACCTGTACGCACCTTGTGCTCAAAGGCAAAGCAGCCTCTGAGGACAATTAAGTTATCAAACAATGCCATCTGCTGGACAGTCCAGAAAGTGCAAGGGAAACAGAGCACCAATGGAAGCCAGCAAATGTATATTACCATACACAGTGAATTTTCTGGGGTGCTCAGTGCCTAGTTCCCATCCCTGTGGCAGGCCACAGTGGGTGCCTGATTTGGGGGGAAAACTCAGGCGCAGAGACAATTTGACAACTGGCCAGTGAGAAAAACAAAGAAATAAAGAGATAAAACAACAACAACAAGAAAACCCAAGGCAAAAGAGAGTAAACAACCTCCAGAATAAACTAATCAAGAAAATCAGATGCCCAGACAGCAAAAAATCTTAAACCACATCAGGAAACATGAAGATACAAACTAACATCTCAACTGAGATTCAAGAAGTGAAACAACTAATTAAAGATGTTCAAACAAATCTTCTAAAGCAAATCAACAAGTTGAAAGAAAATGTGATAAAGAGATGAAGGATATAAAGAAGAATTTGTAAGCTTGAAAAAACAAATGGCAGAATTTATGGGAATGAAAGGCACAATAGAAGCAATGGAAAACACACTGGAGACATGCAACAGCAGACTTGGAGAGGCAGAAGAAAGCATTTCTGAACTAGAGGACAGAACATCTGAAATCCTACACACAAAAGGATAGGGTAAACAATGGGAAAACATGAGCAGGGTCTCAGGGAAATGATGGACAACATGAAGCACACAAATATACGTGTTATAGGTGTCCCAGAAGGAGAAGAGAAGGGAAAAGGGGCAGAAAGAATAATAGAGGAAGTAATGAAAATTTCCTAACTCTCATGAAACAAAATGACAGGTCCAAGAAGTGCAGCATACCCCACACAGAACTGATCTGAGTAGTCTGACTCCAAAACGCATACTAATAAGACTGTCCAATGTCAAAGACAAAGAGATTCTGAAAGCAGCAAGAGAAAACCAATCCATCACATACAAAGGAAGCTTGATAAGACTTAATTCAGATTTCTCAGTAGAAAACATGGAGGCGAGAAGGCAGTGGTATGATATATTCAAGATACTGAAAGAGAAAAACTGCCAATTGAGAATCCTGTATCTGGCAAAACTGTCCAAGAACATCAACCAATTTCACTCCTCTACCCCATAACATCGACACCCCCTTTCCAGCACAAAGAAGTCAAATGGTCATTGCCTAAATATCCCTGAAGATTGAGAGAACGATCAAAGGAGAGGGAGGAGTTGTAATGGAGAAGTTAAGATTTAACAATAAGTATGATTGCTGACTTATTATATACATATTTCTTTTTAGTTTTTAATGTATTGGACTAGCCAGAAGGAAATACCTGAAATTGCTGAACTGTAATCCAGTAGCCTTGAACTTTGATAATGACTGTATAACTATACAGCTTTTATCTACTGACTATGTGATTGTAAAAACTTTGTGACTGACACCCCTTTATCCAGTGAATGGGTAGACAGATGAGTAATAAAATAAATATAAGCACAAAAAAAAATAAACAATAGGTTGGGAATATGGGGGAAAATGCCCCTATGTAAATTATGGACAATAGTTAATAGTACTACTTTAATAATCTTTTATCAATTTCAACAAATGTAACCACTGTTAAAAAAAAATAGAATTACAATAAAGTGCCATCATCAACTGTAACAAACGTTCCATAATACAAGTGTTGGTGGTGGGGTGGTATTTGGGAATCCCGTATTTTATGCATGATTGTTCTGTAAACCCACATCTTCTCTAATGAAAATAAATAAATAAAGAAAATATATCAGAGACAGCCATTGTTGATATGTTGGCAAATATTCTTGTGGTCTTTTCTCTATCAATCATTCATTCAACAAAGAAGTCCTCATGCAGATTACTATCTAGTATGGCATATATGACTATTTATCTAGGGAGCTTGATAGAAGACATTAAAACACCATTAATACAGAGGAATTAATTTTAAAAATGTTACATTTCATATAAGAATTCATGTTTATGTGAAACAAGCTAGATGTACATGATATCTATGGATCTCACAATAGCCCAATAATAACAAGTTAGAGAAAAAGTAAAAGAGAGCTCATTCACAATAGTATCAAAAAATAAAAACATCTAGGAAATATTTTAAAGAGGAAATTATGTGATCTACATAAAAATACTGAGATATAAAGAAGGCTTGAAGAAACAGTAAGATATACCTAATACAGTATGGGAGTATCCCAGTGGGCTGATCCCTGGTCCCAGTTTTAGGGAGAACCTTTGTGTACATACTGGGAGCATGTATATCAGGGTCAGGCCCAATCTGTCTGGTGATGGCCTGAGGAACTCAATGTTCAGAACTTGCCCTGTATGTAGAAAGCGGCTCACCAAGCTCTCCTACAAACACTGTGGGAGAGTAGTGAAGTCCTGCTGTCCGGGACAAGGGATTGCTGATTGCAGGACATACAGTGCAGTATCTGGGACTGTGACTAAACAATTTCCTAGGAAAGATGGGACATTTGGAACCAATGTCAACAGGAGGAATTCCTGGGATCATATGTGTATGTCAAGACAAGATGCATGTGGAGAAAGGGGCAGGGAGACCCCAAGGCTTTGGCTTCATGCTATTCTCCAAACCATTGGATAGATAAGCCCTGAGGGAGAGCACTCACACAGGTCAATCTGTAAAGACTGGAAGATGTTTTTTTATTCATTCATTCATTCATTCATTCATTTTGGTTTGCTCTTGGTAATCAAGGAAAGCTCTGTCATAACACTAGCTGGAAACAAGCTTAAGGAACAGAAGCCTCAGAGTCTAAATTCTAGGGATCACATTAAAATATCAAAATGACCAGGTACCAACAAAAGATTACAAAACTCATACAAAGAAACAAGAAATGATGGCCCAGGCAAAGGAGAACTTTAAAGCATCAGAAACCATCAATGACCACACCTGGAACATATTAGACAAAGACTTGTTAAAAAATTGTCCTAAATATGCTTAAAGAGCTAAAGGAAGTCAGAAAGACGGCAGATGAACACAGAGAATATCATTAGAGATGGAAATTATGAAAAGGGATCAAATGAGCTGAGGACCACAGTAACAGAAATAAAAAAAAATTCCCTAGAGGGGGTCAACAGTAGATTGGAGCTGATAGAAGAATCAGAAAGAACTTGAAGATAATACAGTTGAAATCACTTAGTCTGAAAGCAGAAAGAAGAATGAAGAAAAGCAAGCAGAGCAAGAGGAACCTGTGAGACACTATCAAGCGTACCAATATACACATTGTGGGAGTCTCAGAAAGAGAAGAAAAAGGGACAGAGAGATTATTAAAAGAAACAATGGCTGAAAACTCCCCATATTTAACAAAAGACATGAATGAACATTTGATGAATTCCAAACAGGATAAACCCAAACAGACCCAAACCACAGAATATTTTAATTGAACTGCCAAATACCAAAGATAAAGAGGGAGTTCTGAAAGCTGCAAGAGAGAAGCAATATACCACATACAAGGGAGCCTCAATAAAATTAAGTGCTGATTTCTCTTTGGAAACCCTGGAGGCAAAAAAGTGGGATGACATATTTAAAAGCACTGAAAGCAAAAAATTGCCTACCAAGAATTCTATAACCAGCAAAACTGTCTTTCAAAAATGAGGGAGATTTTTAAACATCCCCAGGAAAACAAAAGGGAGTTCATCACCACCAGACTGGCCCTACAAGAGATGAGAAAGAGTGTTCTGGTTTGCTAATGCTGCCCTTATGCAAAATGCAGAAATAGATTGGCTTTTACAAAGGGGGTTTATTTGGTTACAAAGTTACAGTCTTATAGCCATGAGAATGTCCAAACAAAGGCATCAACGGCACCTTCAATGAAGAACACTGACGGCGTCTGGAAAACCCCTGTCAGCTGGAAAGGCACATGGCTGGCGTCTGCTTGCTCCTAGGTTGCAATTCAAAATGGCTTTCTCCAGGACATTTCTCTCAAGGCATCTGGGGGTATTCTCTTAGTTTCTCTCAGGCAAACTCTGGAGTAGCAAAAGTCTACTTTCAATGGCTGTCTTCAAAATGTCTCTCTTGACTGCAGCTCCAAAATGTCACTCTCAGTTGCTCTCCAAAATGTCACTCTTAGCTGCTCTGAGGTCCTTCTGTTTGTGATCTCTTTTATATGACTTCAGTGATTTAATTAACACCCACCCTGAATGGGTGGGGTAATACCTCCATGGAAATTATCCAATCAAACATTTCGCTCACTGTTGATTGAGTCACATCCCCATGGAATCACTCATCAAAGGATTCCAACCTAATCAACACTAAATACATCTGCCCCCACAAGACTGCATTAAAGAACATGTTTTGGGGGACACAATACATCCAAAATGGCACAGAGTTCTGCAGGTTAAAAGGAATGGACAATAGACAATAGATTGAAACTCATAAAGAAATACAGCTCTCTGGTGAGGGTAACAGCATGGGTAAATTAAAATGCCTGCACTATTACATTTATTTGTAACTTCACTTTTTACTTCCTATAGGATCTAAAAGGCCAAAGCATAAAATGTAATGAGAAATCAGTGGTTTGGGACTCATAATATATAAACATGCAACTTTTGACAATAACTACATAAAAGTAGGGTACAAGAACATAGTTTGCATATACTATTGAAGTTACAGTGGTATCAAAGCAAATGAACTTGTTACAGATTTAGGGTAAGTTTAAGTTCCATGGTAACTACAAAGAAAATATTGGAGAATATGTAAGCTAACAGAGATAGAAATTTAGAGTACATGTTGCCAGGGACATGGGACAGGGAATATGGGGAGTTAATGCATAATGGTTGGAGGGTTTCTGTTTGGGGAGAAGGGAAGGTTTTAGTAATGGAAAGTGGTAAGAGTACCCCAATATTGTGACTGTGATTAATCCCAATAAATGTAATGCTTAGGAGTGGTTAAGATGTGAAAATTTGTGTTGTATATATGTTACCATCACTAAAAAAGAAAGAAAAACTAAAGAGATAATGGCAATTAAAGCCAATACATGATCCTGGATGGAATCTAGCAGACAGGAGAAAAGGCTCACAGGGACATCATTGAGACATATAAAAAATAATGGAATATAAGCTTTATATCAATGTTAAATTTCTTGGACTTGATAAATGAACTTAAGATAGTGATATAAGTGAATATCCTTGTTTTTAGGAAATGAACATTGGAGTATTAAGAGTTCAAGAAGCATGACATATATAACCTATAACTCATGTGTTCAGAAAATTGACTGATTATAGATAGACGGACGGATGGATGGATGGATGGATAGATGGATAGACTGACTGAATGATGCAGCAAATGTGGCAACATTTAAAAACTGGTAGATACAGGTATCTGGAGGTGGGAGTAGGAGGTTACAGAGTTCTCTGCATGGGGACTGTATTATTTTTGCAACTGTCTTGTAAGTTTGAAATTATTTCAAAATAAAAAGTTAGATGAAAAATCTCACCAGACTTTTTAGAACTTGACTAAATGATTCCATCAACAATAATAAATAGGCAAGAATATTTTTTAAAGTTTCTGGAAAAAAAATTAGCAGCAAGGATGCAAACAAACTAGTTAAAACACTGTGAATGTAGCAACAGAACTGGAAAATCACTACAGAATAGACAGTTCCAAAACTGAATCCTAATATATGAAATAATTTAATATTAGAGGAAGGAGGAACGGGAAGAATTTTCAACTGATATTGTTGTAATAATTGCTCAGCAATCTGATAACCCCAAGATTAATGACATGCATATTAAAGAGTTATTTTTTTTAAAAGACAAACAGAAAAAAATAGAAGGAACTAAAATTAAGTACTTATGAAACTTCTAGAGAAGTGTCAGTTATCTAAGCTTACAGGCTAAAGGTGAAATCATAAGGGAAATGAAGAGATTTGAATACATAAATTGAAACTTTCAGGTAGTTTTTAAAAAGCCCCACCTATAGTCAAAATAGGCAAATAAGGACTAGAAAAAGATACCTAATGTAAATAGGACAATGCAGTATTTTACCATTTTTAGAAATTATAATAAAAACAATTTGTAAATTTCAGATAGCTCTGGAGGACAAGGACCATTTGCCAAAGGGGAATAGCTTGCTATATACAGAAATGCCATGCCAAAGGGTATGTGCACATCAAATTTTGATATATACCACCAGACTGGCCTCACAGAAAGGTTGTCCCTATGTACTTCCACACCTACAGTGTATGAGAGAATATACTTTCCCACAACCTCATGGACACAGCATATTAATCTTTAATTTTTGTCCAATCTGGTGGGCAAAAAAATATTTTTTTGTGTTTTAATAAGCACTTCCGTGATTAGGAAGGTTGACCATCTTTATACATATTTATTGGCCATCAGTATATTTTCTTTGAGAAAATTAACCGTTCATGGTCTTTTCTCATTTTTCTATAAGTTACTTGTCTTTTTTCTTTTGACTTACAGGTGTTCTTTTTATATTATCTTTTTAGTCCTTGACTTTGTATGTTATGAAGACACCACAGTTTTATTTGAAGACTTAGGACTTCAAATCTGTATCCAAGTTTGACCGACTATCCTATCATAAAATATATTTCTTCCAAAACGAATGTGAATGTCACACAGAGAATCAAAGGCAGAGTTTCAATGTTAAACATAATAGCACAAAGTATCCAAACACTAGCCTCCCAAATAACTCCAAGTATTTAAACCCAGAGAACATAATGCAGAGTTTATTACTGCTGGAATGAGCAGAGCCAGCAGAGCAGCATTCTTAAGGAATGAGCTCTAGACAACAATCTTCTATTGTACTAAATCACACCCTCTTCATTTAAGTGAAATTAGGAGTCCGATCTGAGCATGCCATTCCCTGGCCTTTGCAGTCTATTTCCTACCATTCTCTATGCTCTCTTCCAACGATACAGCTGATTACCAAATGGTCAACTTATTCAATATGTAACTGACTGCAAATTATTTCTCTTAAAGCTACCTACAGTAACAACAAATTGCAATACATACAATGGCTTCAACCTATTTTTTTCAAAGTTTAATCTTTGCTGTAGCCACTTCATCATCACCCATTTTGCTATGGCTGGGCAAAGCCCCCCCCCCCCACACACACAAGCCACACACACACACACACAAGCCACACACACACACACACACACCCCTACCTATGGGTTAAGGGAAATACAAAAGGTAATTGCCTAGATTGAAAGTGTATTTATTCAAATTTGGAAAATGGCTCAAGCAAATAAACATTTTTTTATTATGTTTCAAGCTTTTGAGCAGTGCCTTGTGTCTAAAACATAAAACACATAGGTAAATGATGTTCAACTGAGTTGGACTGTTAACCATACTGAAAAAAGCCTGCCACAATACCAAAACAAATTTAAAATCTATATTAACTACATCACATCAATTTCCGGCTACTAATTGTTACACATAAAAAACTACGGTTTGAGAAGGTGAAATCTGAAAATGCTAGAAGGTTGCCAAAACAAAAATGATACAAACAAAACCAGTAAAAGCTAAAATTAAAAAAAAAAAAAAAAATCCTCACAACATATGGAAATTTTGGTTTTAATAAAGAAACATATTTTTCTGAATATTACATCTGATCATAAGATGAGATAAACCAGAATATGAACCTTAAGTTTCAACACAATGAACTTTCCTTAAATGCTATAAAGAAAATAAAGAAAACTTGTTCAATCTGCAGAAATTTTTCAAAAGCTGTTAAAACCATCGCCTCCAATAAGAATTGTTGTAAATTCTATAAATAATTTTTAAAAACAAGTTTTCCACAATTTGACATACAACCGTGAGTTCACAACATCACTTCTTTACAAAGAAGGAAATCATATATCCCAGTTAGTGAGGAACAGTTCCGGCTTATGTCTGTTGTCCCGGTACGAAGTACCTGCTTTGGATGATAAATTACTTGGTCATTCTATTTATGAGCAAGCCTAGAATACCCTTCTGTTTGTTCACCCTCAAATCACACCCTGTTCAAATAATACCAACATTTGATTCTCCTTCCCCCCATTGACAGAAGTAATAATTCTGTCTCTCCAACTCCTGTAGACTTTTATAAATACAGCTATTATAAGATGCATTCTATTAATTACTTGTTTACACGCCCACTCCATGTTCGTAGGTAAACAGCACAGTGCCAGGCACAGAGTGGGTACTCAATAAATACTTTCTAAATAAAAGTACTAAATGATTTAATAAGAAGACTGACAAAGGATCTGCTGAGCCAAAAGTATCTTTTTCACTTTTGTCCTTACACAATCTCCAGAACCCAAGGAAAGAGGTAGGGATAAAAAATTAAATAGCCAACAAGTAACTTTTAAGCAATGGTTCTCAAACTTGAGAATGTATCAGAATCACCTGGGGGACTTGTCAAACCACACAAGAGTTTCTGGTTCAGCAGGCCTAGGGTGGGGCCTGAGAATTTGCTTTTCTAGTAAGATCCCAGGAAATGCTGCTGAGAATCACACTTTGAGAACTACTACTATAAGGAAAACGCCAAAAACTACGAAAAGATTCCTTTCTTATGACTTCACTTCTATCGGGAGACTCCCTTTTCTGAATATGATGGGAGTAACTTGTAGCAGACCAAAACTCCTGCGGAGAACAACTAGGAAAGCAGGATACATTTTTAAAATCCACGTTTAAAAGGCATCAGAGAGCTGCTGAAGCACCAGGACTTGAAAGGCCTAGATTCAGAAAAAGAGAACTGTGGAGAAATGAGACGACATTCTGCAGCCATTTTTTCCCCCAAGTGCATTTGCTGATTCTGGGGCAAAAAGCTGAGAATCCAGACTTTTTGTTCAGACAGAGGAATCAGCTATTGGAAGAGATGAAGATGAAGACTGAAAGGAACCAAGATCCTGGTGAGAAAAAAAAGCCAAAGAACTAAGCCTGACACAAGATTGTTCTTTCCTGAAGGCATCTGCCAAATTCTGCAGCTGCACAAGGAGGGCTTCAAAACAAAAACCCAAAGCCTCTGGAAATCAGAGGGGAATTTTCAGCAATCTCGCTGTTGTCAGGAGACAAGTATTATAGTACAGAACCCGCCAGAAGGAACCACCCCTGTGAATTCACCAGTCTATCGGTTGGAAGCCCTGGATAGCCAGGAGTAAAAGCAAACCAGAAGGGAACAGAACCTTATCAAACCTACAACACAACCTCAACCCTCAGCTCAGTCCCTAAGATTGGGTGATCAGCTTCCACTCTACCTGCCTTGCAAAAAGGAGGGCAGCTTCCTCTCTGAAAGAGGAAAGCATCATGTGGAGCCCCACTTTATTCACAATGCCCAAGACCCATATAACACAAAACTGAAAGGGAAAAACAACAGACACAGATGCTCAGATGATCCAGGCATTAAAGTTAACAAACTTTTAAATAATAATTAGTATGTTTTTAAAAGTAGGGGGAGCTTTATCCGGCAAGATGGCGGACTGGTGAGCCGTATGTTTTAGTTACTCCTCCAGGAAAGTAGGTAGAAAGCCAGGAACTGCGTGGACTGGACACCACAGAGCAATCTGACTTTGGGCATACTTCATACAACACTCATGAAAACGTGGAACTGCTGAGATCAGGGAAATCTAAGCCCAATACAGAAAGCTTCAAAGACTTGCAATTTGGGCAGGTCAAGACAAGAGCAGAACTAAGAGAGCTCTGAGACAAAAGGCAATAATCCAGTGGCTGAGAAAATTCACTAAACACCACAACTTCCCAAGAAAAGGGGGGTGTCCGCTCACAGCCATCATCCTGGTGGACAGGAAACACTCCTGCCCATCGCCAGCCCCATAGCCCAGAGCTGCCTCAGACAACCCAGTGTGACGGAAGTGCTTCAAATAACAGGCACACACCACAAAACTGGGCATGGACATTAGCCTTCCCTGCAACCTCAGCTGATTGTCCCAGAGTTGGGAAGGTGGAGCAGTGTGAATTAACAAAGCCCCATTCAGCCATCATTTGAGCAGACTGGGAGCCTCCCTACACAGCCCAGCAGCCCAGAACCACCCTGGAGGGGACGGCACTCACCTGTGACATAGCACACTCATCCCTCAACAGAGGACCAGGGGGTGCACGGCGTGGAAGAGGGGCAGACTTGCAAGTCTCAGGAGCCATACGCCAATACCAAGGACTTGTGGGTCACTGGCAGAGACAAACTGTGGCAGGACTGAACTGAAGGATTAGACTATTGCAGCAGCTTTAAAACTCTAAGATCACCAGGGAGATTTGATTGTTAGAGCCACCCCTCCTCCCTGACTGCCCAGAAACACGCCCCATATACAGGGCGGGCAACACCAACTACACACGCAAGCTTGGTACACCAATTGGACCCCACAAGACTCACTCCCCCACTCACCAAAAAGGCTAAGCAGGGGAGAACTGGCTTGTGGAGAAGAAATGGCTGGTGGACGCCACCTGCTGGTTAGTTAGAGAAAGTGTACTCCACGAAGCTGTAGATCTGATAAATTAGAGATAAGGACTTCAATTGGTCTACAAATCCTAAAAGAACCCTATCAAGTTCAGCAAATGCCATGAGGCCAAAAACAACAGAAAATTATAAAGCATATGAAAAAACCAGACGATATGGACAACCCAAGCCCAAGCACCCAAATCAAAAGACCAGAAGAGACACAGCACCTAGAGCAGCTACTCAAAGAACTAAAGATGAACAATGAGACCATAGTACGGGATACAAAGGATATCAAGAAGACCCTAGAAGAGCATAAAGAAGACATTGTAAGACTAAATAAAAAAAAAAAGATGATCTTATGGAAATTAAAGAAACTGTTGACCAAATTAAAAAGATTCTGGACACTCATAGTACAAGACTAGAGGAAGCTGAACAACAAATCAGTGACCTGGAAGATGACAGAATGGAAAATGAAAGCATAAAAGAAAGAATGGGGAAAAAAATTGAAAAAATCGAAACGGACCTCAGGGATATGATAGATAATATAAAACGTCCAAACATAAGACTCATCGGTGTTCCAGAAGGGGAAGAAAAGGGTAAAGGTCTAGGAAGAGTATTCAAAGAAATTGTTGGGGAAAACTTCCCAAATCTTCTAAACAACATAAATACACAAATCATAAATGCTCAGCGAACTCCAAATAGAATAAATCCAAATAAACCCACTCCGAGACATATTCTGATCACACTGTCAAACACGGAAGAGAAGGAGGAAGTTCTGAAAGCAGCAATAGAAAAGCAATTCACCACATACAAAGGAAACAGCATAAGACTAAGTAGTGACTACTCAGCAGCCACCATGGAGGCAAGGCGGCACTGGCACGATATATTTAAAATTCTGAGAAAGAAAAATTTCCAACCAAGAATACTTTATCCAGCAAAGCTCTCCTTCAAATTTGAGGGAGATCTTAAATTTTTCACAGACAAACAAATGCTGAGAGAATTTGCTAACAAGAGACCTGCCCTACTGGAGATACTCAAGGGAGCCCTACAGACAGAGAAACAAAGAAAGGACAGAGAGACTTGGAGAAAGGTTCAGTACTAAAGAGATTCCGTATGGGTACAATAAAGGATATTAATAGAGAGAGGGGAAAAATATGACAAACATAAACCAAAGGATAAGATGGCTGATTCAAGAAATGCCATCACGGTTATAACGTTGAATGTAAATGGATTAAACTCCCCAATTAAAAGATATAGATTCACAGAATGGATAAAAAATAATGAACCATCAATATGTTGCATACAAGAGACTCATCTTAGACACAGGGACACAAAGAAATTGAAAGTGAAAGGATGGAAAAAAATATTTCATGCAAGCTACAGCCAAAAGAAAGCAGGTGTAGCAATATTAATCTCAGATAAAATAGACTTTAAATGCAGGGATGTTTTGAGAGACAAAGAAGGCCACTACATACTAGTGAAAGGGGCAATTCAACAAGAAGAAATAACAATCGCAAATGTCTATGCACCCAATCAAGGTGCCACAAAATACATGAGAGAAACACTGGCAAAACTAAAGGAAGCAATTGATGTTTCCACAATAATTGTGGGAGACTTCGACACATCACTCTCTCCTATAGATAGATCAACCAGACAGAAGACCAATAAGGAAATTGAAAACCTAAACAATCTGATAAATGAATTAGATTTAACAGACATATACAGGACATTACATCCCAAATCACCAGGATACACATACTTTTCTAGTGCTCACAGAACATTCTCCAGAATAGGTCATATGCTGGGACATAAAACAAGGCTCAATAAATTTAAAAAGACTGAAATTATTCAAAGCACATTCTCTGACCACAATGGAATACAATTAGAAGTCAATAACCATCAGAGACTTAGAAAATTCACAAATACCTGGAGGTTAAACAACACACTCCTAAACAATCAGTGGGTTAAAGAAGAAATAGCAAGAGAAATTGCTAAATATATAGAGGCGAATAAAAATGAGAACACAACATACCAAAACCTATGGGATGCAGCAAAAGCAGTGCTAAGGGGGAAATTTATAGCACTAAATGCATATATTAAAAAGGAAGAAAGAGCCAAAATCAAAGAACTAATGGATCAACTGAAGAAGTTAGAAAATGAACAGCAAACCAATCCTAAACCAAGTACAAGAAAAGAAATAACAAGGATTAAAGCAGAAATAAATGACACAGAGAACAAAAAAACAACAGAGAGGATAAATATCACCCAAAGTTGGTTCTTTGAGAAGATCAACAAGATTGACAAGCCCCTAGCTAGACTGACAAAATCAAAAAGAGAGAAGACCCATATAAACAAAATAATGAATGAAAAAGGTGACATAACTGCAGATCCTGAAGAAATTAAAAAAATTATAAGAGGATACTATGAACAACTGTATGGCAACAAACTGGATAATGTAGAGGAAATGGACAATTTCCTGGAAACATATGAACAACCTAGACTGACCAGAGAAGAAATAGAAGACCTCAATCAACCCATCACAAGCAAAGAGATCCAATCAGTCATCAAAAATCTTCCCACAAATAAATGCCCAGGGCCAGATGGCTTCACAGGGGAATTCTACCAAACTTTCCAGAAAGAACTGACACCACTCTTACTCAAACTCTTTCAAAACATTGAAGAAAATGGAACACTACCTAACTCATTTTATGAAGCTAACATCAATCTAATACCAAAACCAGGCAAGGATGCTACAAAAAAGGAAAACTACCGGCCAATCTCCCTAATGAATATAGATGCAAAAATCCTCAAGAAAATACTTGCAAATCGAATCCAAAGACACATTAAAAAAATCATACACCATGACCAAGTGGGGTTCATTCCAGGCATGCAAGGATGGTTCAACATAAGAAAATCAATCAATGTATTACAACACATTAACAAGTCAAAAGGCAAAAATCAAATGATCATCTCAATAGATGCTGAAAAAGCATTTGACAAAATCCAACATCCGTTTTTGATAAAAACACTTCAAAAGGTAGAAATTGAAGGAAACTTCCTCAATATGATAAAGAACATATATGAAAAACCCACAGCCAGCATAGTACTCAATGGTGAGAGACTGAAAGCCTTCCTTCTAAGACCAGGAACAAGACAAGGATGCCCGCTGTCACCACTGTTATTCAACATTGTGCTGGAAGTGCTAGCCAGGGCAATCCGGCAAGACAAAGAAATAAAAAGCATCCAAATTGGAAAAGAAGAAGTAAAACTGTCATTGTTTGCAGATGATATGATCTTATATCTAGAAAACCCTGAGAAATCGACGATACAGCTACTAGAGCTAATAAACAAATTTAGCAAAGTAGCGGGATACAAGATTAATGCACATAAGTCAGTAATGTTTCTATATGCTAGAAATGAACAAACTGAAGAGACACTCAAGAAAAAGATACCGTTTTCAATAGCAACTAAAAAAATCAAGTACCTAGGAATAAACTTAACCAAAGATGTAAAAGACCTGTACAAAGAAAACTACATAACTCTACTAAAAGAAATAGAAGGGGACCTTAAAAGATGGAAAAACATTCCGTGTTCATGGATAGGAAGGCTAAATGTCATTAAGATGTCAATTCTACCCAAACTCATCTACAGATTCAATGCAATCCCAATCAAAATTCCAACAGCCTACTTTGCAGACTTGGAAAAGCTAGTTATCAAATTTATTTGGAAAGGGATGATGCCTCGAATTGCTAAAGACACTCTAAAAAAGAAAAACGAAGTGGGAGGACTTACACTCCCTGACTTTGAAGCTTATTATAAAGCCACAGTTGCCAAAACAGCATGGTACTGGCACAAAGATAGACATATAGATCAATGGAATCGAATTGAGAATTCGGGGATAGACCCTCAGATCTATGGCCGACTGATCTTTGATAAGGCCCCCAAAGTCACTGAACTGAGTCATAATGGTCTTTTCAACAAATGGGGCTGGGAGAGTTGGATATCCATATCCAAAAGAATGAAAGAGGACCCCTACCTCTCACCCTACACAAAAATTAACTCAAAATGGACGAAAGATCTCAATATAAAAGAAAGTACCATAAAACTCCTAGAAGATAATGTAGGAAAACATCTTCAAGACCTTGTATTAGGTGGCCACTTCCTAGACTTTACACCCAAAGCACAAGCAACAAAAGAGAAAACAGATAAATGGGAACTCCTCAAGCTTAGAAGTTTCTGCACCTCAAAGGAATTTCTCAAAAAGGTAAAGAGGCAGCCAACTCAATGGAAAAAAATTTTTGGAAACCACATATCTGACAAAAGACTGATATCTTGCATATAGAAAGAAATCCTACAACTCAATGACAATAGTACAGACAGCCCAATTATAAAATGGGCAAAAGATATGAAAAGACAGTTCTCTGAAGAGGAAATACAAATGGCCAAGAAACACATGAAAAAATGTTCAGCTTCACTAGCTATTAGAGAGATGCAAATTAAGACCACAATGAGATACCATCTAACACCGGTTAGAATGGCTGCCATTAAACAAACAGGAAACTACAAATGCTGGAGGGGATGTGGAGAAATTGGAACGCTTATTCATTGTTGGTGGGACTGTATAATGGTTCAGCCACTCTGGAAGTCAGTCTGGCAGTTCCTTAGAAAACTAGAAATATAGTTACCATTCGATCCAGCGATTGCACTTCTCGGTATATACCCGGAAGATCGGAAAGCAGTGACACGAACAGATATCTGCAAGCCAATGTTCACAGCAGCATTATTCCCAATTGCTAAGAGATGGAAACAACTCAAATGTCCTTCAACAGATGAGTGGATAAATAAAATGTGGCATATACACACAATGGAATACTACACGGCAGTAAGAAGGAACGATGTCGTGAAACATATGACAACATGGATGGACCTTGAAGACATAATGCTGAGCGAAATAAGCCAGGCACAAAAAGAGAAATATTATATGCTACCACTAATGTGAACTTTCAAAAATGTAAAACAAATGGTTTATAATGTAGAATGTAGGGGAACTAGCAATAGAGAGCAATTAAGGAAGGGGGAACAATAATCCAAGAAGATCAGATAAGCTATTTAATGTTCTGGGGATGCCCAGGAATGACTATGGTCTGTTAATTTCTGATGGATGTAGTAGGAACAAGTTCACAGAAATGTTGCTATATTAGGTAACTTTCTTGGGGTAAAGTAGGAACAGGTTGGAAGTTAAGCAGTTATCTTAGGTTAGTTGTCTTTTTCTTACTCCCTTGTTATGGTCTCTTTGAAATGTTTTTTTATTGTATGTTTTTTTTTTTTATTTTTTTTTCATACAGTTGATTTAAAAAAGAAGGGAAAGTTAAAAAAAAAAAAAAAGAAAAAGAAAAACAAGGAAAAAAAGATGTAGTGCCCCCTTGAGGAGCCTGTGGAGAATGCAGGGGTATTTGCCTACCCCACTTCGATGGTTGCTAACATGACCACAGACATAGGGGACTGGTGGTTTGATGGGTTGAGCCCTCTACCATAGGTTTTACCCTTGGGAAGACGGTTGCTGCAAAGGAGAGGCTAGGCCTCCCTATGGTTGTGCCTAAGAGCCTCCTCCCGAATGCCTCTTTGTTGCTCAGATGTGGCCCTGTCTCTCTAGCTAAGCCAACTTGAAAGGTGAAATCACTGCCCTCCCCCCTACGTGGGATCAGACACCCAGGGGAGTGAATCTCCCTGGCAACGTGGAATATGACTCCCGGGGAGGAATGTAGACCTGGCATCGTGGGACGGAGAACATCTTCTTGACCAAAAGGGGGATGTGAAAGGAAATGAAATAAGCTTCAGTGGCAGAGAGATTCCAAAAGGAGCCGAGAGGTCACTCTGGTGGGCACTCTTACGCACACTTTAGACAACCCTTTTTAGGTTCTAAAGAATTGGGGTAGCTGGTGGTGGATACCTGAAACTATCAAACTACAACCCAGAACCCATGAATCTCGAAGACAATTGTATAAAAATGTAGCTTATGAGGGGTGACAATGGGATTGGGAAAGCCATAAGGACCACACTCCACTTTGTCTAGTTTATGGATGGATGAGTAGAAAAATAGGGGAAGGAAACAAACAGACAAAGGTACCCAGTGTTCTTTTTTACTTCAATTGCTCTTTTTCACTTTAATTATTATTCTTGTTATTTTTGTGTGTGCTAATGAAGGTGTCAGGGATTGATTTAGGTGATGAATGTACAACTATGTAATGGTACTGTGAACAACTGAATGTATGATTTGTTTTGTATGACTGAGTGGTATGTGAATATATCTCAATAAAATGAAGATAAAAAAAAAAAAGGAGGGGGAAAAATGGGAGCGAACATACAGAAGGATGAGAAATTTCACCAGATAATTAGAATCTACAACAATCAAACTGAAATCCTAGACCTGAAAAATATAAGAACTAGAGTTAGGAACTCAAAGAGTGGATGGTTCAGCTTCCTAGCTGCTAAAACAAATACCATATAATAGGGGTTGGCTTAATAACAGGAATTTATTGGCTCTTGGCTTCAGAGGCTAGAAGGCTTGCTTCCTCTTACAATTGGTAGCTTCTGGCTGGCCGGCAATCACCGGGTTCTCTGGCTTTTCCCTCACATGGCAATACACATGGCAATACACATGGCAACATCTCCTTTCTCTTCTAGGTTCCGCTGACTTCTGGCTACTCCCAAAGGCTTGTTTCTCTGTGGCCTTCTCTATTAGCCTTTTAGCAATAGAATTAAGACCCATTTTGATTCAGTTGGCCACAGCTTATCTAAAAATAGCCTCATCAAAAGGTCTTATTTACAAAGTGTTCACACCCACAGGAAAGAATTAAAATTAAGAACATGTTTTTCTGGGGTACATAATTCTAAGCCACCATAATGGCTTTACCAGAAGACATCAGACACAGAACACAGGTCAATAAAATATAACCAAACTGAAGTACTGAGAGGAAAGCTATCAGAAAATACAGAAAAGAGTGTAAAGGGAATGTGGGACACTGTGGAAATGTCTATCAGATGTGTAACTGGAGTCCCTAAAGGAGAAGAGAGTGAATGCAGTTGAAGCAATATTTAGAGGAAAGAATAAATTTTCCAGAACTGATGAAAGACATTAACCCATAAATTCAAAAAGCTCTGTGAACCCCAAGCAGAATAAATGCAAAGATAACCACTCAAAGGTATTGTCTTGTTTGCCAGGGCTTCTGTAACAAAGTATTGTAGACTAAGGTGGTTTAAACAACAGGAATTTATTTTCTCGGTTTTGGAGGCTAGAAGTCTAAAATTAAGGTGTTGGCAGGATCATGCTTTCTCTGAAGTCTGTAGTGTTCTGGAGGTGTTTTGCTGGCATAACTCAATCTCCACCTCCCATCTTGTAGCCATTTATCTCCTCCTGTCTCATCTATCTCCATCTGCCTCTTCCTCCTCTCCAAATTTCCTCTGCTTATAAGGACTCTAGTCATATTGGATTGACATGACTGGACATTCCATTTGGCCTCACCTAAACTAATAACAACTTCAAAGATCATATTTACAAATGGGTTCACATCCATGGGACCAGGGGATTAGGACTTGAACATGGCTTTGTAGAGGACATGATTCAATCCACAATATGTGCACCATAATCAAACTACTGCTAATCAAAAACAAAGAAAAACTCTTTTAAAAGTTACCAGAGGAAAAAAGACACCTTTCTAAGAAGGAACAACAAGACTGACAGCCAAATTCTCAACAGAAATAATAAAAGCCTGAAAAACAATGGAATGACACCTCTAAAGTGCTGAAAGAAAATAAATGACCATCAAGAATGTTACCAGTGACTATTTCCTTAAAAAAAAAAAAAAAGGAAGGCAAAATAAAGACATTTTCAGACAAACAAAAAACATTCCTTATGAACAGATATGCACTGGAAGAAATACCAGGTGCTGTTCAGGCACAAGAAAAATTATCCTCTCCCAAACAGAAACACAGAAGTGAAGGAAGGAAAGAAGAGCAATCAAAGTTGTAAATATGTAGAAATATAAATGAATATTGATTGTAAAGAAACAACTTTTTATGTGTTTAAAAATATAGGTAGAATTAAAATGAGTGAAACAGTAACACAAAAGGGAATGAAAACCAAATTGAGTTAATATCTAATGTTCTAGGATTATCAGGAAAGTGGCAAAAGTTATAATTTGTATCAGAATGTAGT
The DNA here is from genome assembly GCF_015220235.1 of Choloepus didactylus. Taxonomy (NCBI): domain Eukaryota; kingdom Metazoa; phylum Chordata; class Mammalia; order Pilosa; family Megalonychidae; genus Choloepus; species Choloepus didactylus. The sequence continues at coordinate 10,906,545 of NC_051327.1, read as the reverse complement.
AAGTCAAGGTTATGATGTAATCTCTAATATAACCACTAAAAGAATAGTAAAAGAATGTATAACTAAGAAGTTACTTGAGGGGAAAAAAGTGGAATCATGGAATAATAAAATATTTGATTAATTCCCCAGAAAAAGGCAGACAAAAAAAAGTAAAAGGAACAAAGAAGTAGGTGAGTCAAAAGAAAACTTTTAATAAGATGGCAGATAAAATACCAAATATATCAATAATTACATTAACTAGAAATGGACTAAAAATTCCAATTTAAAGACTGAAACATTGTCAGACTAAAGAAAAAGAAACTAAATCCAACTTTTTGATGCTTTCTAGGACAAAGCAAGTTTGAACGCATAAGGATGGGAAAAGGCATAGCATGTAATATTACAAAAAAAAAGTAGTAAAGCTATATTAATATTATACAAAGTAGACTCTAAGGCAAAAAGCACTACTACAGATAAAAAGGGGTTTGTTAAGTAGTAACAGCAACAATCCACCACCAGGAAGATACAAAAATTCTAATGGTAGCCAAGTGGTTAGAAATTAGCCATCGCTGGTAGCTAAGAAGAGTATTTCTTACAAATGGCTTTGAAGTTCAATATAAAACACTGACTACGACCAATTCTGCTTAGAAAACTCATGGTAGATCAGAGAAAGATAAAACTGCACAGTATCATGGAGTATAAATATTGGAGTTCTTTAAAATAGTATGAAACTCACATATATACCTTATGGTGAGTTCTGAAATGTGTATATAAAATATTAATTTTTTTCAAATAACAGAATAAAAGTACAGACTTTTAAACAACAAAAGCATACATTAATAATGATCAGAAGACATTCTGGAGTGATATGGTGTTTACCAGACCTGGTAGTCACCAAAATTCATTTCTATAAAAAGAAGACTTCCTGAAATTAAACCTTTGAAAAAGAAAAGCAGCAGCTTTTGAAAGTATTTTCTAGTATTCAGATTCATTTTCTCAAAATATTGCTAAAGCAATCACTGCAGAATGGAACTCAAATCTTTGTTTTTAACTGACATAAAAGGCAGACTCACCATCATAACCATTATTGGTTGGATTTGGGCTTGGGGTCAATTGGACCTAGAATCCAACTTCCTGATCAGTTTCTCCGTTAGAATCTAAGAACCTTAACTTTAAAAGAATCCCAATTTATTTCTCATATAATTTTTTAAAATCCTTTCAGTTACTAGCGCTAAGAACTGAAAAGTCAAAAATGCTTCTTTAAGGAAACAGCCTACAATCCTACAAGTGCTCTTATAGGTAACAAAAAATGTCCGCAATTTGTTCCCAAATATGTCCAACAAAAGTAGGCTTTGGGGAGAAAGTGGTATCTACTTAATATAGCTGACATTTAAAGGACTTAAATATCGAATTTCAATATTGTCTCTGTCATAAGACATCCTATTTCCTGAGGAAGACAACATAATAATGTTTTGTGAAAGCACTGGCAGTTAGCATATGGGTATGAAAACACTTTGCTACCACGTTATTTCTCATAAAAGTATTAAGATGTGTTCATTTGTGACTATATGACATTTGAAATCCTAGACAAATAAAATCTAAGCACATCACCCTACAACCCCAGCTGCAGTGCCTAATAAATTCATACAAATAAAAATGTAATCCAATTTTCCAGGTATGAACCAAGCATACTACCTCCTGAAACACTAATTATGATGGATTTTCAACATTTATTTCATTAGCCTACAGTTTTGTGGGGTTTTGTTTTGTTTTTACACTTTTTATTTGCATTCTTCTTATACAGTAATATCTTTTCAAAACCTTGGTTACTAGCCCAACACATTTTTCAGGAACACAGTTAAAGAACAATGTCAAAAGCTCTATGGAAATGCAATTAAGGAACCACAGCATTACATAACTATATTTAGGCAAGGACAGTTCCACCCACTGTTTACTGAAAAAAGATGAGTAAGGGTGTTCTGTATCCTCTAGTTTCATAGGCTAGATCACAATTTAAAATATACTGTAGGAACTATATCATAGTACTTCAAAATAAAATGATCTGGAATTACCTGGAATACTGTCGTATGAAAACTCACAATAAACAATGGCTTACTTATCCGTACAACTCTTAACACAGTACAATTCCTAATAAAACGAGATTTAAGAACAAATATACCTAGCAATGCTACTACAAATGTATAACCTAACTACATCCCAAATCATACTAGTGAGATCAGCAGCTAACATTTTACTCTAAAATACAAACCTCTTTTTCTAGAATGGCACATTATTCTAGAAATATCATTGCAGCTTTCCTAATTCTTATAGGAGATAAATTTATAATAAACTGAAAGGAAAAATTCATGAATCAACAGATGCAAACAAAAACATAAAATATTCCCATTTCTCTATTCCTGATGGATGTCTAGGAGATTTTTTTTTCTCCCTTAGCTTTGCAAATTATGACCAAATGCCCTGAAATTGTAGCTCCCAGCTCATTTTCTGGCCAGGGAGATCCAGAATTGTTCAAGACCCTTTAGTAATGGTGGATTCTGAGTCTTGCCAATGTTTTTACCTCTATGAACTGTTCAGGTCCAGCTGCATCTGGTGGGCCCACAGTCTGGTCCACTCTCAGGCAGTATAAAGTAATAGGTGCAGATCACTGAGTCAGACCATCTGAGTTTGAATCTCCACCACCATTAATTTTGGTGATGGGCACACAGCTGTATGGTGGTACTATGAACAGCTGAGTGTACGCTTTGTATGACTGCATGATGTGTGAATATATCTCAATAAAATTGAATTAAAAAAAAAAATCTCCACCACCGCCGTGTGACCTGGAACAAGTTACCGCTCTGAACCACATTTCTTTATACAAATATATGAAATGGGGGAGGCAACATTGAGTAAACAGCTTATTATTAGCACAGTGCCTGGCCCGTGCTAACATTCAATAAATTTAACTATTATTATTTAAAAGGCCAACTCTTTAGTTTGAGCAAAATACAGATATATCAACTTACTGGACATTTCCATTGAAGATGGGTGGATCTGTTCTCTTCTTAAAAGTAACTTATATGTCTGGGCTTTTCAAACTACTGTTCTCTGTGCTGGAGCTAACACCACAAAATCTACTTCTGGAAACGAATCATAGGTCTGCTGTTTGGTATTCTCTCTGCCTATCTGTGTGTGGAGGTGAGGTGGCTTTCATTCAAATAAGTGTCCTTGTCAGACCCCTCTATTTTCATATCCTCCATGATAAAGCATGCCTAATAAAACATACGGCTCTGCAATTAACCAACAACATAAAACAGATGTCCTCCAGGAACTTGTCAGGAAGCAACAACACAAATCCTACTGCTGATAAATTCATAACAAAAGCTCCACCGAGAAACAAAATATTTATGTAAGGTGAAGGTGCCTGAGGAATGTGCAATCCATTGACTTATTTAGATAATCTAAAACAGATACCTAAATTAAATCAATCTAGAGATCTGAGTACTTGGATCACATTATTTTGCCCACCCCAAAACTGCTTTTACCGAATTGTATTTTGATGCTGTCACAAGGAGACAATGAGGTATTTTACTGAACGAAAAAAAGGCGAAATAAGCAGCCTTTTAAAATGCATACTGTATTTACTTAAGGATGTTGTTGAGGAATGGCCCTTGGGAATCCAACGGAAAAATTTCCCTCTGGTCTAAGAACCAGAAACAGCTCTTCTCCTGAGAAACTGGTGTTTTCTCTTATGACCCGTCAGCGAACCATGTAACTGATTATATCTCTCTCTGAACTAGCTACTATTAAAAGCAAAGCCAAATCTGCGGCCCTCTAACAAATAAATACTTAAGACTTTAGGCCAAGTACTTTGTGTACAGATCTCATTCCTGTTTCCATTTAATTTTCCTCCCTCAGCCCTGAATTTGTCACTCCCTATTTCTAACTGCATGTTACCAACGGTATGTTGTATGTACCTTTGTTAGCCCTTATGAATACTTTCTGGAAAAAGATGTGGTATAAGGAAAAGATACGCTCTACTTCAAAACCATTTATAGCACATTAAGAAGACATTTTCTTCCATCAATAAACACTTTTATTGCTTTTATATGCTTCAAAGTGCCTCCTAAAAGAAAAAAGAAAGTGTTTTATAGCAAACATTATGTCTAAAATTAGAAAAGTCTAACAGCAGAGGAACTACAAAAATAAAATACTTTCATTATGTATCTTTAACTCTGGAGCACACAGAAAATTATAAATAGATCCCTATGCAAAAATCCCCCAAAAGGTATTTAAAAAATTTTTAAATATAGACTAAGTAACCAAAAATGCAATTACAACTGAATATTTGTTCTGAATAGGAACTGAACAGACTAGCTATAGAAGGAGTTTATAAGCTTTTTGTACAACTAACACCTTTTTGAGTAGCCCTGTGGCTAGCATAGAGGATGCTACCTCTATGCTATTCCTTAAGGTGAGACAATACAGAATTTAGAGTTACAAAAGCCCGTTACCTTCCTGCTTCATGGATTTCAGCAATCTCCTTGTTGTCATTTAGGGAAAATAAAAAGCTTAAGACTCCCTCAGTTTGTAATATTTTACCCATTCACAAACACATGCTTATCATTCTGATCATAACTGCAGACTTTTAACTACATATCTATCCAATTAATTAATCATAATTATGTTTCTTGGCCCTTTGAGTGACCATAAACAAGTGAGCTATGCCACCAGAGACATGTAAAAATGTTTTACTATACAATAAAAATTAAACTTTCTACCCTAATGACAGTAACTTCATCAAAAACAGGAATTTCATAGGGAACCTGAAAACAGCACCATACAAATACAACCTTTTCTTGAAGTATTTCAGGAGCTTTATTCAAACATCAGACAGATAAAATATGAGTGAAATAGTATTATGTGAGATTGAGATATGTCAATCAACTGTTGTTTCCTCTAAGTGTTTATTTAACAATGCTGTAGGTTATTTCAAGGCATTTTAGCCATGTGAAACATGTATCTCTACAGTATGGTAATAGAGGTGAACTTTTAGCAAGACTTACAAAATGCTCATCCTCTACTGTTAAACACCTATTTGTAGTCTGATAACTTTATTGATGGGTTAAGAAGCCATTTAGTAGCATTTCTATTTCTAGCATGTTACACAGGTATATCCTACATTTTAGGATGGGTCATCTTGGCTAGAGATAGTTACTCTGCAACTAATAAAAAACATATGTGCCAGAAAACAAACTCCCGCTGTCAAGACTGAGATTCCATGTCTCTCACCGAAGAAGGCCACAAATAAATGAAACAGGATCTTAGTTCTATATGTAGATATTAAAATGAGTAAGTACTGATCAATTTTTTTCATTGAAAACCAACATCAGAAATCAAAGAAATAAATTATTCTTATTAAGCCAGGTACACACCCAACACTTATGAATGCCTAAATTTGATAGAGACTGCAGAGATAAAAACAAAATTCCTGTTTATCTTAAAATTAGCTGCCAAGACACTGTTACACAAAGAAAACAATTAGTGAATATACCATTCAATTCAAGCCTATAATGAGCAGAAAAGATTAAAATGCAAGATAGCACATAAACAATCTCTATTTGGGTACAATCCTCATCCACACATAGCAGCCTGTTTGTAGAGCTACATAAAATTCCATTTTAACCACACAGTGATCTTGCTTAAAATCCTTCCTTGGTTCTGTTACCATCAGATAAAAGCCAAAGTTCCTGGGATTTATCGCTGCACCTCTGCCCCAATCCCCCCTACCTTGAACCCTGCACTTCACACTTCAACAACTCCCACCTGCTTGTAGTTACTGGCCTCACCGCCTTTGGTTGCCCCACTCCAATTCCAGCCCCACCTTGTCAGTGTGAATGTAAGAAGCTTCAAGAAAAGTATTCCCTGATCCCACCTTCCATCCTTCACATCCTACAGGATAGCGTAAGTGTCCCACGCCAGTGCTCTATCGTACTATCTTAGCACATACACCTACACTGTATTGAAATTATCTTTAAGGCCCCTCTCTCCTAAACTGGCAAACTTTTAGAGTACAAAACATGATTGCTTAGAAGGTCAGTATAAACTAAAATCCCCAAACACTTATTAATCTTCCATCTAAGAACCAGTAACTTTTAAAAGTTGTTATCATTAAATGGATTTAGCAAAATAATCAAATCTTCTTGCACCACTGACAAGCTTTCTTGGTACAACTTTTTTTATAACTTCAAAAATCTCTTCAGACCCCCGCCCCCCAAAAACACAGCTACTCCCTAGGTGATCCTGTAAACTCGTCCTGTCAATTTTTCACAAGTGATCTCAAAGGCGAAATGAGCTCACGAGCGTCACTGACACATTTCCCAACCACAGAGATTGGTCACCGGCGCTGAGACACCGCCAGCTGTCTGTGACCCAGCCCCTACGGCGGCTGAGTCCTTCCCTTCCCCTCGATTAAACTTCCGCGATGGGCATCACCTCTGCTCTCCTCCAAGACGGTTCGGAAGCAGGAACTTCTGCTCCTAACCCCAGGCCCACCACTTTCCCCTCAAACCACCGGGATAAAGTTAGGGCCACAGTCTTCGGATTTTCTCGCCACGCAGGACAGTACCCGGCCAGCTCCGGGACGTTTCGGTTCCCCAAGACCGACGCGGGTTCGTGAAGCCCCCGCGCCCTTGCCAAGACCAGGCTGCGATCCGGGTCCGGGCCTCGAATCCAGACGGGTTCTGGAGGGGTCCCGGAGGGGCCCGGGGCACGACCTGACCGGCCGCTACCACAGGTGTCCCTCTGGACTCGGCGGACAGGACGGTGAGGAGGGAGCTGGGCAGAGGAAAGCCATCCCGGGAGGCGTGGGCCGGCGTCGGAAACGGCCAGGAAATGATAAGCGTCCGTCGGGGCTCGGGCCGGGCCGGGAAGAACTTGGTGACGACTGCCCGAAACGGGGAGGCTGAGCACTTAAGAAGGTTAAGGGAACCGGCGACGGCCAAGCGTCTGGCAGGGCCGCGCAGCCGGGGCCCGGAGATGGGACAAGGGGCGGCAGGAGGCAACCAAGCGAACCGGCCCGGGCCGGGGGGATGGCACGGACGGGTGACCCAGCAGCCACCCGCCCAGGCCGCCGCCCCTCTGCCGGGAGCTGAAAAGCGGCACCGCGCCCGGCCCCAGCCCGTCCGCTCCGTACCTGTTCCACCGCGCCACCGGCGTCGGGACCGCAGCTCTGTCCGCGCAGCTCCCTCGAGTGGGCTCCGACTCGGCCAGTCCACTCCCCTCCCTCACGCACGCCCCCCACCCGCTCTCACGCCCCGCCCCTAGACCGCGAGCGCACGCACGCACGTGACGCACGCACGCGCACGTACGTCACTTCCGAAGTCCCGCGAATTTGGTGGCGGGCGCCGCTGCCGGCTTCGAGGGTCTGTGCTGGGTGGGGCGAGGCCGGGAGGTTGGCGTGCTGGAGCCCACAGACAACCCCCGGGGGGCAAAGGGAAGGGGACGGTCTCGAGGCAAGCGCTGGGGCTCCGACCCGTGGCGTTCGGGAGCAGGCGGAGAAGGCGGTGATTTCCTGTCTTGTCTTCGGTCTCTGCTTCCGGGTCCCTACTCGCGGTAGTCTGAGGGCGACTCGACCCCTCGGGGCCGCCTGTAAAAGCGTGGGAAGTGGGATTGTGGCTGGAAACGCTGCGCGAGAGAGGAGTCATTGGGACAAGAAACGGATCCTAGCTCGGAGATAAAGAGGCCGTCTAAAAAACGAATGAATCCATTTCTTCTCGGATCTTAGGATTTTACAGGTGTTCCGAGCTACAGAATTTTAAAGAGATCGGTCGATCCCAAAGCCTTGTTTACAGCTGAGCATTACTGAAACCAAGAAAAGTTAAGTAGGTTAGAGGTGTCACACCATTAATAGTCGAGTCACAAGTGGAACCAGGTTCTCGTGATTCTCATTTCGGGAACGTGGGAAACAGCAGCTAAATACCGGCAGCCTCTGTATCTTGGATTCCATGTGTGATACAAAGTGCAGTCCCTGGAGAAAAAACCGAAGTAGAAGAATACTATGCTGTGTTCTTGAAAACAGACTTGGGTTGGAATTCCAGCGTTGCTAATTGCAGCCCATGTGATCTTGGGCAGGACAAATTTCTTTATGTTTATTCTCAGTACTCGTGCTGAGGATTTTATATTCTAGGGAGAGGTGGAGGAGCCAATAAACAATATATTGCTTACAGTAAGATGGTGAGAATTGGTATTGAGAAAATGCAGCATGGGTAGGATTTGCAGCAGGAAGTCTGTAGTTTTGTGGACAGGGAGGGCCTCACTGAAGTGGCATTTGAACAAGGTGGTGAGGGAGCCAGCTAAATAAATAGGAAAAGAATGTTCTAGGCACAGGGCAAGTGCAAAGGCCCTTAAGACACTAACTAGCAGAGTGAATGAGGGGCAGAGAGTAGGAGATGAGGACAAAAGGTCACCAGATCTTACAGGATCTTGTAGGTAAGGACTTGGGCATTTAATCTGAGTTAGGACTCCATCAAAGAGTTTTGAGTAAGGGACATGATCTGATTTAACTGCTTGCAGGGTTGAGGACTAAGCCTATAGGGGGATAAGGAAAAAATCAAGGATTACTCCTGGTTGGAGGGTCCTGACTTTTACTAAGATAGGAAACAATTTTAAGGAAAAGATATGTTTAGTTTGGAATATATTGAGGTGGTTATGGGACACCCAAGTGGAGCTTGATTTATGGGTCTGAGCCCTGGGGAAATAACTGGATTCAAGGTATAGATTTGGGAACCATTAGTATTCATGAGTGGTCAATGAGTGGATAAAATCACCTAAAGGTAAAAATATGTTTGTGTATTTATATATGAATGATAATCACTAAATTTATGATTCCCATTCCCTCTGGGGGAAGGAAGGTAGGGGCAACTGGAACAGGGTACCCAAAGTATATTTAACTGAGGAGGCAATGTTTTAATTCTTGAGCTGGATGATAGGTGTAAGGTATTCACTATATTTTTCTTTATTTCAATTTATGTGTTATTTTTGCCTATTAATTTGTAAAAATCACTTCCATTAGGGAAAAGTGAATACAAAAGAGAGAAGAGAATGGATCCTGGAGTGAGTCAAAAGAAAATGAGCCAACAAGAAGGGGGAAAGGGGGGAAGCAAGAAGAAAATTAGAAAAGAGGAGAAATGTGGAAGCTGTGAATAGAGAGAAGTGGTAGGATTGAATAGCAGAGTGAAATCTGCAGAAAGGTTAGATGAGTCTACTCAAGAAAAATAAAAACATATGCCCATACAAATACTTGTATCTGAATGTTCATAGTAGTATTGTTCATAGTAGTCAGAAACCATCAACCAAAATGTCACTCAGCAGGGATAAACAAATCTACAGAGACAGAGTAGATTAGTGGTTGCCTGGGGGTGAGAACAGAGAATGACTGCAAATGGACATGAGGGATCTGTTGGGGATGATGGAAATGTTATAAAATGGGAACATGGTGATGGTTGCACAGCTCTTACTAAACACGATTGAAATATAAACTTAAAATGGATGAATTTTATGGTATGTAAATAATGCCCCAATAAAGTTGCTTTGAAAAAAAATGCACAAAAATGAAAATGTTTGCACAAAGTATATCCAATAAATATATCTAGAATATATGAAGACCTCTCAAAAATCAGTGATAAGAAAAAATTTGTTTTTTTTTTAAAGGGGTAAAATATTTGAACAGATGCTTCTCTGCAAAAAGGTATACAGGTAGTAAATAAGCACATGAAAAGATGCTCAACATCAACAGTCATGAGGAAAATGCAATTAAAATTAAAATGAGATGCCACTATGTACAGATGAGAATGGCTAAAATTAAAAATGACTATTCAAAGTGTTGGCAAAGATGTGGAGCAAGTGGAACTCGCATAGGCTGCTGGTGAAAATGCAGCACTCTGGAGGATATTTTGGCAGTGTCTTAAAATGTTAACAATAGACCTACCATACAACCCAGACATTCCACTCCTAGGTATTTACCCAAGAGATAGATAATGAAACCATAATGTCCATACAAAGTTACACAAATGCTCACAGCAGCTTTATTTATAATGGCCCCAAATGGAACAACCCACATGGCCATCAACGAATGAAAGAATAAACAAGTAGTGATACATTCATACAATAACATACTATTTGTCAAATAAAAATGATCACATTCTTGATACATGCAATAACATTTACAAGTCAATATAATTATGCCAAATGAGAAAAGCGTATGCTGTATGTTTTCAGTTATGTAAAATTCTAGTAAATATAAAATAATCTATGGTGATAGAAATCAGATCAGGTTTTCCATGGGGATGCTTGAGGGAAGGTGTGGGGAGGGAAAGGAGAGGGATTATCAAGAGGCAAAAAAAGTTTTTAAAAGTTATTTTGACATACATATAATAAAATTTTCATTTTAACTACTTTTAAGTATACAGTAGCACAAATTACTTTTATAAGTAATTTTTTAGAGTGCTTGTGCTACCATCACTACCTTCCATTACCCAAACTTTTACATCAGCCAAAATAGAAACTCTTAACCCACTAAGCAATTAACTTTCTATCCCCTCTATTCCCAGCCCCTGGTAACCTCTATCTACTTTCTGTCTCTATGAATTTGAATATTATAGCTATTTCATATAAGTGGAATCATATGTCCTTTTGTTTCTGGCTTCTTAGCATAATGTTTCCAGGTTCATGCATGTTGTACCATGTATCAGTACATTTCCTTTTTTTTTTTTTTAATCTTCATTTTATTGAGATATATTCACATACCACGCAGTCATACAAAACAAATCGTACATTTGATTGTTCACAGTACCATTACATAGTTGTACATTCATCACCTAAATCAATCCCTGACACCTTCATTAGCACACACACAAAAATAATAAGAATAATAATTAAAGTGAAAAAGAGCAATTGAAGTAAAAAAGAACACTGGGTACCTTTGTATGTTTGTTTGTTTGTTTCCTTCCCCTATTTTTCTACTCATCCATCCATAAACTAGACAAAGGGGAGTGTGGTCCTTATGGTTTTCCCAATCCCATTGTCACCCCTCATAAGCTACATTTTTATACAATTGTCTTCAAGATTCATGGGCTCTGGGTTGTAGTTTGATAGTTTCAGGTATCCACCAGCTACCCCAATTCTTTAGAACCTAAAGACGGTTGTCTAAATTGTGCGTAAGAGTGCCCACCAGAGTGACCTCTCGGCTCCTTTTGGAATCTCTCTGCCACTGAAGCTTATTTCATTTCCTTTCACATCCCCCTTTTGGTCAAGAAGATGTTCTCCGTCCCACGATGCCAGCTCTACATTCCTCCCCAGGAATCATATACCACGTTGCCAGGGAGATTCACTCCCCTGGGCGTCTGATCCCATGTAGGGGGGAGGGCAGTGATTTCACCGTGGCTAGAGAGAGAGGGCCACATCTGAGCAACAAAGAGGCATTCGGGAGGAAGCTCTTAGGCACAATTATAGGGAGGCCTAGCCTCTCCTTTGCAGCAACCCTCTTCCCAAGGGTAGAACCTACGGTAGAGGGCTCAACCCATCAAACCACCAGTTCCCTATGTCTGTGGTCATGTTAGCAACCATTGAGGTGGAGTAGGCCAATACCCCTGCATTCTCCACAGGCTCCTCAAGGGGGCACTACATATTTTTTTCCTTGTTTTTTCCTTTTCTTTTAAATCTTTTTTTCCTTTTTAAATCAACTGTATGGAAAAAAAATTTAAAAAAAAAAAAAAAAAAACATACAATAAAAGAACATTTCAAAGAGACCGTAACCAGGGAGTAAGAAAAAGACAACTACCCTAAGATAACTGCTTTACTTCCAACCTGTTCCTACTTTACCCCAAGAAAGTTACATAATATAGCAACATTTCTGTGAACTTGCTCCTACCATATCCATCAGAAATTAACAGACCATAGTCATTCCTGGGCATCCCCAGAACGTTAAATAGCATATCTGTTCTTCTTGGATTACTGTTCCCCCTTCCTCAATTGCTCTCTATTGCTAGTTCCCCTACATTCGACATTATAAACCATTTGTTTTACATTTTTCAAAGTTCACATTAGTGGTAGCATATAATATTTCTCTTTCTGTGCCTGGCTTATTTCGCTCAGCATTATGTCTTCAAGGTTCATCCATGTTGTCATATGTTTCACGAGATCGTTCCTTCTTACTGCCGTGTAATATTCCATCGTGTGTATATACCACATTTTATTTATCCACTCATCTGTTGAAGGACATTTGGGTTGTTTCCATCTCTTGGCAATTGTGAATAATGCTGCTATGAACATTGGCGTGCAGATATCTGTTCGTGTCACTGCTTTCCGATCTTCCGGGTATATACCGAGAAGTGCAATCGCTGGATTGAATGGTAGCTCTATATCTTGTTTTCTAAGGAACTGCCAGACCGACTTCCAGAGTGGCTGAACCATTATACAGTCCCACCAACAATGAATAAGAGTTCCAATTTCTCCACATCCCCTCCAGCATTTGTAGTTTCCTGTTTGTTTAATGGCAGCCACTCTAATCAGTGTTAGATGGTATCTCATTGTGGTCTTAATTTGCATCTCTCTAATAGCTAGTGAAGCTGAACATTTTTTTCATGTGTTTCTTGGCCATTTGTATTTCCTCTTCAGAGAACTGTCTTTTCATATCCTTTGCCCATTTTATAATTGGGCTGTCTGTACTATTGTCATTGAGTTGTAGGATTTCTTTCTATATGCAAGATATCAGTCTTTTGTCAGATACATGGTTTCCAAAAATTTTTTTCCATTGAGTTGGCTGCCTCTTTACCTTTTTGAGAAATTCCTTTGAGGTGCAGAAACTTCTAAGCTTGAGGAGTTCCCATTTATCTGTTTTCTCTTTTGTTGCTTGTGCTTTGGGTGTAAAGTCTAGGAAGTGGCCACCTAATACAAGGTCTTGAAGATGTTTTCCTACATTATCTTCTAGGAGTTTTATGGTACTTTCTTTTATATTGAGATCTTTGGTCCATTTTGAGTTAATTTTTGTGTAGGGGGTGAGGTAGGGGTCCTCTTTCATTCTTTTGGATATGGATATCCAACTCTCCCAGCCCCATTTGTTGAAAAGACCATTATGACTCAGTTCAGTGACTTTGGGGGCCTTATCAAAGATCAGTCGGCCATAGATCTGAGGGTCTATCTCTGAATTCTCAATTCGATTCCATTGATCTATATGTCTATCTTTGTGCCAGTACCATGCTGTTTTGGCAACTGTGGCTTTATAATAAGCTTCAAAGTCAGGGAGTGTAAGTCCTCCCACTTCGTTTTTCTTTTTTAGAGTGTCTTTAGCAATTCGAGGCATCTTCCCTTTCAAAATAAATTTGATAACAAGCTTTTCCAAGTCTGCAAAGTAGGTTGTTGGAATTTTGATTGGGATTGCATTGAATCTGTAGATGAGTTTGGGTAGAATTGACATCTTAATGACATTTAGCCTTCCTATCCATGAACATGGAATATTTTTCCATCTTTTAAGGTCCCCTTCTATTTCTTTTAGTAGAGTTACGTAGTTTTCTTTGTATAGGTCTTTTACATCTTTGGTTAAGTTTATTCCTAGGTACTTGATTTTTTTAGTTGCTATTGAAAACGGTATCTTTTTCTTGAGTGTCTCTTCAGTTTGTTCATTTCTAGCATATACAAACATTACTGACTTATGTGCTTTAATCTTGTATCCCGCTACTTTGCTAAATTTGTTTATTAGCTCTAGTAGCTGTATCATCGATTTCTCAGGGTTTTCCAGATATAAGATCATATCATCTGCAAAAAATGACAGTTTTACTTCTTCTTTTCCAATTTGGATGCCTTTTATTTCTTTGTCTTGCCGGATTGCCCTGGCTAGCACTTCCAGCACAATGTTGAATAACAGTGGTGACAGTGGGCATCCTTGTCTTGTTCCTGATCTTAGAAGGAAGGCTTTCAGTCTCTCACCATTGAGTACTATGCTGGCTGTGGGTTTTTCATATATGCTCTTTATCATATTGAGGAAGTTTCCTTCAATTCCTACCTTTTGAAGTGTTTTTATCAAAAACGGATGTTGGATTTTGTCAAATGCTTTTTCAGCATCTATTGAGATGATCATTTGATTTTTCCCTTTCGAATTTTTAATGTGTTGTAATACATTGATTGATTTTCTTATGTTGAACCATCCTTGCATGCCTGGAATGAACCCCACTTGGTCATGGTGTATGATTTTTTTAATGTGTCTTTGGATTCGATTTGCAAGTATTTTGCTGAGGATTTTTGCATCTATATTCATTAGGGAGATTGGCCGGTAGTTCTCCTTTTTTGTAGCATCTTTGCCTGGTTTTGGTATTAGATTGATGTTAGCTTCATAAAATGAGTTAGGTAGTGTTCCATTTTCTTCAATGTTTTGAAAGAGTTTGAGTAAGATTGGTATCAGTTCTTTCTGGAAAGTTTGGTAGAATTCCCCTGTGAAGCCATCTGGCCCTGGGCATTTATTTGTGGGAAGATTTTTGATGACTCATTGGATCTCTTTGCTTGTGATGGGTTGATTGAGGTCTTCTATTTCTTCTCTGGTCAGTCTAGGTTGTTCATATGTTTCCAGGAAATTGTCCATTTCCTCTCCATTATCCAGTTTGTTGCCATACAGTTGTTCATAGTATCCTCTTATAAGTTTTTTAATTTCTTCAGGATCTGCAGTTATGTCACCTTTTTCATTCATTATTTTGTTTATATGGGTCTTCTCTCTTTTTGATTTTGTCAGTCTAGCTAGGGGCTTGTCAATCTTGTTGATCTTCTCAAAGAACCAACTTTTGGTGATAGTTATCCTCTCTATTGTTTTTTTGTTCTCTATGTCATTTATTTCTGCTTTAATCCTTGTTATTTCTTTTCTTGTACTTGGTTTAGGATTGGTTTGCTGTTCATTTTCTAACTTCTTCAGTTGATCCATTAGTTCTTTGATTTTGGCTCTTTCTTCCTTTTTAATATATGCATTTAGTGCTATAAACTTCCCCCTCAGCACTGCTTTTGCTGCATCCCATACGTTTTGGTATGTTGTGTTCTCATTTTCATTTGTCTCTACATATTTAGCAATTTCTCTTGCTATTTCTTCTTTAACCCACTGATTGTTTAGGAGTAGTACATTTCCTTTTATGGGTGGTTAGTATTCCATTGCATAGTTATACATTTTGTTAATCCATTCATCTGTTGATGAACACTTGGGTTGTATTCACCTTTTGGCAATTGTGAATAATGTTCTTATGAACATTGGTGTTTAAGTATCTATTTCAGTCCCTGCCTTCAGTTATTTGGGATATATACCTAGGAGTAGAACTGCTGGGTCTTATGGTAATTCTATTTGAGGAACTGCCAAACTGTTTTCCACAGCAGCCACAACATTTTGCTTTCCCACCAGTAAGGCACAAGAGTCCCAATTTTTCCACATCCTTGCTAACAGTTTATTATCTATTGTTTTAATAACAGCCATCCTAGTAGGTGCGAAGCATGAGTTGCATTTTCCTAATGGCCAGTGATGTTAAGCATCTTTTCATATTCTTATTAGCCATTTGTATATCTTTGGGAAAATATCCTTTTAAGTCCTTTGCCCATTTTCTAATTGTTTTGTTGTTTTTTTTGTTGTTGAGTTGTAGGGTTTCTTTATATTTTTTAGATATTAAACCTTTATCAGATACATGATTTCCTATTTTTTTTTCCATTCTCTAGATTGTCTTTTCACTTTCTTGATGTCCTTTGTTGCAGAAGAAAAAGTCTGAGAATAATGGATATGTTCATTATCTTCGTGGTTTAACAGGATATACACATGTAAAAGCTCATCAAATTGACCAACAAAACTATGCACTGTAAATTGGGTTCCATTTATTGTACATCAGTTTTATGGGAAGTAAACTCTAAAACAACATTTGGGAGAAAAAGATACGGAGCTTTCTGAAAGAATTATATCAAAAGGTTACTGGTCAGGTAATTCAAGAGGAAGGAAAGGCCCACCCCATTTTTAGAATTCATGAATAATCTCTTTGAATTGCTTCTATACACTAGCCTTTGTTTGACATGTTTCTATTTCTTTCAGGTAAATACACAGGAGTGGAATAGCTGGTTGTAAGGTAGTGTATGTTTATAAAAACCTGTCAAATAATTTTGCAACGTGGTTGTACTATTTTGCATTTCTACCATCAGTGTTTGAGAGTTCCAGTTGCTCCACAGCCTTGCTAACAAGTGGTATTGTCCATCTTTTTAAAATTTTAGCCATTCTCATGGATGTATACTGGTTTCTTATTTTGGTTTTAATATTTTAGTTCATAGATGACTAATAATGTTGAGCATCTTTTCCTGTGCTTATTGGTCATTTGAAGTGTCTTTTCAAAACTTTTGCCCACTTTTTATTGGGTTTTCTGTCTTCTTACTGAATAACAAGAGTTCTTATCTATTCTGGATCCTGTGACCTTTTTAAAAACAGGAAAAATGTTTCCAGACTTCTCCAACAGACTTCCCCCTCACGTTATATAACATGCCCAATTCTTTCATTTAAGAGGGATTTTTTTTTTTTAATTTAAAGTATATAATGAAAAGGCTCTCTCCTACCTCTGCCCTTCCCCATTCCCCAATCATCTGCCCTGTTTCCCACTTCCCCAGACAGATAATCATATTATTTTCTTGGGTATTCTCCAGAGGTTCTTTATGGAAATACAAGCATATCTTATCCCTCTCCCTTTTCCTTTTTTTTTAAACAAAAGGTGTGCATGGCCATTTCTAATCCTATCACTGCAATTATCATCTTATTTGCCTAAACGTAATCAAGATTCTCCCCAGGGAAGTGGCAAGCTCCCACTATGCCCTGAAGCATAAAGTTCAAACCTGATCTGAAGAGGGAAAACGGGAAGAGCTGTTGGTCAGCAAATCACTTTGTCTATCCATTTATCTATCTGTGCGTTTACCTAAGTGGAGAGAGATCTGGAACAGCACTCTCCAGAGTTAATAATGGTTATGTTCTTCCTTGTATTTTCCTGTATGATATTATTATAATCTCACCACTATCTTTGGATTGGTCCCTCAACAGAGATTTCAGACTCTCACGATATTGGACATGGAGAGACTGTTGGTCTCATTTGCCCCCCTCGGACACAGAAAAATTTGTCATGCCCCTATGATTCTATATTACATAGCCTCCCATCATTTGTCACAAGTAAAACTACTAAATGGAGTTATTTAGTACTCATGGTTTATATTTTTTGTAACTTCTTTCAATATAATTTCAAACGTCTAGAAAAGTTGCAAGAATAACACAAAGAATTCCCATATACCCTTTACCCAGATTCAAAAATTGTTTAAATTTTGTCCATTTTATCATGTACTCAATCGCACTCTCTGTTGCAGACATTCTGCTCCTCAACTCCTATATATTTCAGTGTGTATTTCCTAAGAATAAGGATGTTATTCTCTTACAAAACAAATTGTAATTATCAAAATGAGAACAATTAACATTGATTCAATGCTATTATTTAATCCATAGTCCTTATTCGAATTTCATCAATTGTCCCAATAATGTCCTTTATAGCTTTTTTTTCCTGGTCCCAAATCCAATCCAGGATCTCTTAAATTGTCATGTCTCTATTCTTCTTTAATCTAGAACAATTCTTCCATCTTTCTTTGTCTTTTATGACCTTGACTTTTTTAAAAAGCATAGGATAGTCCTTTTGAAGACTGTGCCTCAATTTGGGTTTGTCTCATGTTTCCTAGTGATTAGACGCAAGTTGTTTTTTTTGCAGAAAAATCACATAAGTATTGTTGTGTCCTCTGTGCAGTGTGACAGGAGGCACACGTGATGTCAGTCTGTCCTATTTTGACAGATGTTAAAGTTGGTTACATGATTCAAGTGGGGCCTTCCAGGTGTCTCCACTGTGAAGTTACTATGTCTTCCTTTGTAATTAAGTAATTTGTGGGGAAATACTTTGAGACTATGTAAATATCCTACTTGTCTTCAAAGTTTCATTCATCAGTTTTAGCATCCACTGATGAGTCCTGTCTGTATTGGTTATAAATGGTGATTTTCTAACTTCATCATCCCTTCTTTTATTGACTAGCATTTTACTCTAACAGCTTCCTTTCTCCCTCTTTTATGTAACTATTTGTGTCAGCATGAATTCATGAATTCTTGTAATGAATTATAGCCCATTACTATAGTTATTTGTTTTGATGCTCAAATTATGCCATCGCTTAAATTTTAATAATGTGTGTCTGAGACAGGAATTTTAACTTTACATAATATTGATCCATTATTTCTAGCAGCAATTAGATAAAAATAATAAATCTTTCTTGACAAGATTTATCTGGTTTGTGATAAAATCATATCAGTATCATGGAGCAGGACAATTACTTTTCTACTTGCTATATGTTTCAGTTCATCAAAAACTAGGATCAGTGTGACTACCCTGACACCAACATACTGGGAGAACCCAATATGTGGCAAGGCCCTGGTGGATGAGAAGCCATGTGGAAAGAGAGAGGCCAAGGAGCCCCAAGGCAACAGACAGGTGCATGAAGAAGCCATCTAGCAAGAAGATCCTTCCAGCCTGAGCCAGTCAAGCCAGCCCCCTAGTTGAGTCCTTCCTGAATTCCTGACCCACATAAAACCTAATATCAAACCATTATAATATAAATTAGAAAAGGGGTTAAAATGGTCCCCCTCCTCTTTTTTTTTACACTAGACTCCAAAAGAGGAACTTATTTTCTTATCTTACAAAAAGTTCTTTGTTGAAACATACTTTCAATGGAAAACTATCAAATTGTTAAAAAGAGAAGGGGGGCAGCAGCCTCTCTAAGAGAATTTATAAGAAACTGTAATAGTGATTGCTTCTGGAAAGGATAACCAAGGCTTGGGAGACAGGGATAGGAGAGAGAGTTACATTTCACCATCTACCGTTTTGAACTGTTTGATTCTTACAAATATATGCCTGTATCATTTAGTGAAATAAATATTTTCAAAATTATTTGGGAAAAATGTGTTTTGTTTTGCATCACAATGTATTAAGTGAAAAGGGCAGTTTACCAAGTGGTATGTATAATCACATTAACACACACACAAGCCTGGACATAATATGTCAAAATATACATAATGGTTCAGAATTTCTTGGGATCACGCTGCATAATGCTTAGTCCAAGGTAGACACCTAAATATATGTTGCATAAACAAAGAGTGATTCAATAGCAGGATTGGTGGTGGTGGTGAGGGTACCATTCTAAAAAATTTTTAAAAGCTAATGCATTCACATGGTTCAGGTCAGAAAGTCTCCTTTCCACGCTTGTCTTTCAGACATTGTTTCACTCCCAGAACCAACAACTGTGACCATTTCTGAAGACAGTATCTGCTTATACCAACAGTATATACATATAAACATGTATGTATGTATACATGCATATGTATATATAAATATATGTGTTTATATATGTACACACATACACAGAGAATGAAACTTAAGATGGGAGAGAATCCTGGCTAAGATTCAGGAATAATGGGCTAAGAGTGACCAAAGATATCCCTTACCCAATGTGGCTGAAAACACTGAGCTCAGGGCAGAGGACAGAGCATAGAGCAAACCAGTGAGAGCCAGAGAAGAGTGAACTGATCACCAAGAATGCAAAGAGGTCAAAGCTGGACACCCTGAGAGGAGACAGCAAACCCTACTTACCAGAGATAAGCTCACAGCAAGCCCTTAACTTTCTCTGTGGCCAGGCCAGAGTCTCACCCAGACCCTACCTTAGGCCCCAGGAAGTATGACTGGGATTTCCCACGCCCAGTCCATGGAAAGCCCCTCTGCGTTCACCTACACTCTTCAGATGCTGGTAGTTCCCATGAACTCTCCTCCAGTTGGCATCCCCATGCACCAAGACCTTGCAAAGGTCAATACTTACGAGTCTACATTCTTCAGTCTCTGGTGGGGACAGATACAGACCAGGGACTAGTGCAGTGATGTATGCTGATGACATGTGTAATCAGAGCTGTCAAACGGTTATCCCTGCAGTCATCCCGAGTGAAGAATGGATACTGCTGATGTGAACTTTTTAGGCCTGCCATTGACCCACATATCACAGGTATTTATTCATGCAACAGATCTTGACTGATCATATTGTTGTGCCAGGCACTGTTCTAAGCTTTGAGGATAGGGCTGTGAACTACAGAAGCAGAGTCCCTGACCACAAGGGGATTAATTGAAAGGGAATGAGACAAAAGAAATTAGATAATTCCAATTCGTAATAAATGCTATAAAGGAAATAAACAGGGTGATATGATAGATGTGACTTATCACTGAGGATGTGACATTTGAGCTGATCCTTTCTGACCTAAAATATGAAAATGAGCCAGCTATAAAGGGCTGGGGAAAGGGCATTCCAATCAGACGGAATGCCAATCACAGACTCAGGGAAAGGACCAAACAGAGCCCAGGGTGACTGGAGGATGGAAAGTGAGGAGCTGGGTGGAGTGAGACTGGAGAGAGCTGAGCAGAAACCAGATCAAACATGGTAAGTGTATTCAATTTTTTTTTTCAACTTTATTCTAAAAGCAAAGGCTTTAAAGTAGTGATATTCCAAGAACTAATCAACCCTTTTAAGAGCTCATTTGGGAAAATAGGTTAAAGGGGGAGTAATCAGGGGCCTAATTAAACCAGGATGTCTTTGTATAATGCAGGGTGAGAGATGATGGTGATCTGAACAGGTAAAAATGTGACTGGATTTGAGATATATCTTGAAGATGGAATCAATAGCACTTAACAATGGATTGTTTGTGGAAGATGAGGTGAGGAGAGGAGTCAAAGATGATTCCCAGGTTTTTGCTGACTAGGTGGATAGTGGTGCCATTTCCCAAGATAGGGAAAATGGAATGAAGATGTTTAGGGTGAGGAGGAGAAATCAAGAGTTTCATTTTGGATATATTAAGTTTGATATGGCCAATAGATATTTAAATAACAATACTTCGCATGTGGTTTGGTGTATAACTCCAGGCTGAGGGAAGAGTCCTGGGGAAAGAGTATAAATTTGGGAGTCATAGGCATATAAATGATATGCCAGATATCAATTTATTGCCTCTCAGCTCCAAATTCACTCTCATTGCCTGCTCTGCAAAAACGGAGCTGCAACCTTTGATTATTTTTCCCTTTGCGAGCTGACATGATGTTAAGCTTTATCAGTAGAGGGCTCTGGTGAGACATTGCAGGAGAGATCATTCTGGAAAATAGGTTAAAGGGGGAGTAATCAGGGGCCTAATTAAACCAAGATGTCTTTGTATAATGCAGGGTGAGAGATGATGGTGATGTGAACAGGTGAAAATGTGTTTTCCTTTCTGGCCCGTGTGCTTTCTCACAGTACATATAGTTTCTCCAGCACCAGGCTTGTATAGTGTCAGCAGCAAACAGGCCAGCAGCTTTCCCCAGCACCCGCCTTGGGAAGTTCTGTAGTGGGATGCCTCCAGCAATACTTGCCCAAGGACAGTTTCCCCCAACACTTTGGAGGGTAGATCTCTAGCAAGTTCTACCAGCACAGCACTCCACTGACTTGTGGGCCAGTCAGTGAGCCACGGTCATGCCCTGTCCAACAAGGTCTGGATCTCATCCCTGGGATGGGGGGCAGTTCTTCCTTGGGCCCTCTATCTCAACCTTAGAGCAAACAGTGGCTGCTCCTTATATCTACTATTCTTACGTCCTTTTTACTCTTTATTATCCAATCTTTCATCACTCAAATCCCCTAACAGTTACTTGTAGTAAACCTTCCATGTTTAAATTACTGTGTGGCTTCTCTCTCCTGATCAGACCATGACAGATACAAATGATACTAAATGCAATTCAGGCAACATCACCCAAGGAGACAGTGTAGACTGAGGTCAGATGTAAGGTCCCAAGAAGTCTTTATGTCATTTTCCATTTTGGATGACTGAGATGTGAAGTCACATGGGATGGCATTGGGGTGGGCAGCAGCACCTGAGTTCAGTCTTCCTCTCCTGGAACACCCAGTTATCCATCCTAAGAGAACTCAGTCCCTTCTGGTGTCCAGTTTGGGAGGCTCTGAGTTTTCACCAGTCTCTGCTATACACAGGTACTTACTTACAGTTTGCAGTGGTTTCTCTCAGTCAGCTACAACAGAGCTGGAATTTCTCTGCTGGTCTCTTGAGGTCTTGCATACATAATGGGGTGTCTTCTAAAGCCAAAATGTTTGAAAAAACATGGCCCACTCTGACTGTTGTGGTCCACGTTCTGAGGTTCACCATGCTACTCCATGCTTCTGTGGACAGACATCACTAAAGGGGATCTTTCAAATGTTGCCTTTAGACCTTGAACCTGTTGATTATATTGCAACTCTCACATGTATTGCAAGGGCTGCTAGCCTCAGCCAATACCAGCATCATGGAGACAGAGAAATGAGGGAGAGGGGCTGCCCAAGCATGCACCTCTTTGTGACTCCTACTAAGGTACTGAAGTGTATCCTGGAGATGTAAGGCCAAGATAGGAGAAAATACGCATAGGTTTTCAGCTATTGGAATGCTGGGTCCTTAAGTATGGGCTAGTTTCCTAAAAAGATAGAATGGTCAAGGGAGGAAACTGAGGGTCATGAACAAATGGCCAGTAGTGCCTGAAAACTCCAGAATTCCTGCTGAGTATCTGGAAAGCCTTCCACTCGAGGAACATAACTTACTCTTGTGTTCTCATCCTCATGCAAATACTTTGTTTGGATTGTCTTTTATCTCTGGATCTCAATACCCAAATTTAGTGCTGTCTCAGGGGCAATCCTGCCAACAAAAAGGTCAGGATTGTCATCCCAGCAGGAACGGTGCTGACAAGGGTTCAAAGTCAGGTCATAAGCCCCTTCCCAGCAGAATCTCTGGGCTGAAGGCTGGCCTTCTATGGTAATGGTAGAATATTCCTGCAGGGAACTGCTGAGAAGATTTCTCATTGCTCTACCTCTCTAGACCAACATGAGTTTCCATCTCACACTGCACACTGCAGAATAAAGTTAGGCAATAGGGGACTTCTGGAAGTGTGAAGTGAATACAGTCACCCTCATTTCAGCTAATAGTGATGTTGTCAGCTCACCAGATACGTCCATATTTTTGTTACGAAGCTCTTGGTTAACTTGGTTTCCAGGCAAAATATTTGATTTTCCCTTCTTGGGTAAGAAGAGGGTGGAGCTACCTTGTCTGATTGGAGGGTGGAGTGAGGGGTCCTGAAGGTGTCCTCTACTCCTGCCACAGAGGTGACACAGAGCTTAGAGAGGGAGGCTGACAATGCCCTCCAAATCCTAGCAGGCCAGAGGTGAAAGCCAAATTGAAAGTCAGGGACTTCAGTGCAAGGAGCACATGGGGACAACCCAGGGCACAGCATCACTGCCATGGCTGGCCACCAGTGGCCAACCAGCTTTAATATGCCCAAGACGGAGACAGTCATGAGCAGAGGGGAGAGGTGGGGATGATACAGTGAGAGCAGCGACAGTAAGCACCCACCTCGTGCACATGATGAGGAGCCCTTGGGGCAGTCAGCTGGTGTGCAGTTGGCCTTTGTGATGTGATACTGAGAAATTCAATGCTAACGGCATCTGTAGAGGTCAAAATACATTCCAGAGAATTAAGTCTACTCACAATACTATCCTGACCCCTTTAAGAAAAAAAAACAAAGGTATAAAGTAGATTCCTTCAACTGGCCTCTGAACTTGCAAGTTTATTTTAATGGGAATCAAGCTCCTAGTTTGGTGGGGCTTTGGGGTTCTTTTACTTGGTTTCAGTAATAACTGAGAGAAGCATGGCTACCAATTCCAGTCCTGGCCATCTGCTAAGATCTCATGATACAGGAAAGTCAGAGTCTGTAATACATTAGGAGAATCCTATAGAAGCCATGGTTTGCTGAAGAATGAATCAGGTTGACACTGAGGTCAGAGAAGGCTGAAGGAAAAGTGCATCATAACCAGATTACAGGTCCCTGTTGCAGTGCTTCTTGGTGGTTCAGGATGGTTCAAGTCAAAGTCTTTCCCACAGTTGTTCGGATTTTCTCATAGTGCACAACAGTCCTGTCTCTGCTTGGTGTCAGGTGATTGGAGAAGGTGGAATTCTAGATCTCTAGTTCATGTCATTCCTCAGAATAAGCAAGTATGTGAGTGAAGGAATCCTTAGCAATTCAGGAATCCAACTGCCCTGTTCCTAAGGCTATACCTACTGTTACTGTTTGTGTGTGTGTATAATGTTTTGGAGGGGGAGGTGAAATTTTGGCCATTGGCTCTATCAAATAATCCAGATCTATGAATTTTATAATAACACAGTCAATTTCCCCTTGTATTTAGATTTTAGAAGCAGATATTCATCTAAGGAAGAAAGGATGTACCTAATGTCCATAACCAATATGAATACCAGAGAAATGAATGGAGAAGGAAAAAGCACTTAATTGACTTGGTCAGAACAAGGACAACCCTCATCCTCTTCATATATGTGATTTATTTAGAAGTTTTGCTAGAAATGAGGTTTAAAATTATGTTAAAAAATAGAGAAAATAAGCTAAAGTATGTCATAGGAAAAACAAAACAGTAAGGGAAAAAGGATAGAAAGTTGAAGGTGAAAGCTAAAGAAACATGAATGAACCATGAAGACATGATGTTGAATGAAATAAGCCAGACACAAAATGACAAATATCGTATGATCACACTGATTTGAAATAATTATAACAAGTAAACTCAACAGTCAGAATCTAGAATATAAGTTACCAGGGGACAGGGTGGGGATAGGAAATGGGAAGCTCAGGCTTATAATGTACAGGGTTCCTATTTGGAATGATGGAAATGTTTGGTAATGGATGGTAGTGATGATACCACAACATTGTGAACATAACTAACAGCACTGAAATAGATATCTGAATGTGATTAAAAGGGGAAACATTATATTGTGTATATGGTAACAGAATAAAAATTAAAAAAAAAATCCATGGAACTATCCTACACAGTGAACCACAAATTAAACCATGGACTACAGTTAATATTACAATTTATTTTAAAAATTGTGCTACCATCAATTGTAGCAAATATTCCCTATCAACGCAAGGAGTTAATAATTGGGTGGTCTATGGGAATTCTGTATTTTATGCATGATTATTCTGTAAACCCACAACTTCTCTAATAAAGGAAAAAAAGCTCAAGAAACATGCTCTACAGATAAGTTAAACAAATTGAAACTAAAAGAAAGGCCAACTAAAAGGTTAATTTCAAAAGGAAGGAGACGGGATACCTGGGCAGTGTAGAGAACCAGAATCCAAGGGCCATGAGATCCAAGCCAGGCACATAGCATCCTCTGAGCCAAAACAAACAGCTGCCCATTTAACTGTTCTTCTCTCGATGCCAGGGATCCCTCAAGGAGGACTGCGGCCCTGGGCACACCTCCCATGTGGTCAGGCTCCAGAGAACATCTGTGCAGTTAGACCTGTAGGGCTACAGGAGTCTGATGAACTTGGCCTGTCCCAGATCACCTTGTCAGAGCCAGTGTCCGGCCCAGAAGCCATTACTCACCTCTCGGTCAACCTCCACCCACTGTCCATGGGCAGGGCACTTCTCCATCTAACGGACATGTGTGGCTCTCGAGGAAGGGCAGTAAACTGGGGACCCCGGCCATTTCCTTCATGTTCAGGGGCTACTTAAGGCCTAGAGGTCTCAGGGGGCCTTTCTAATTTTCTTTCCCAGTGTATCTGCTTTTTATATCTTCACAAGTTAGGCAGAGTAAAGCTGTGAGCCTCAGAGGTGGGATACTGAACTGCAAAGAGGAAGGGAGTACTTTGCTGTTGAACACCCCCTGAGAATTTGGGAAAGAGGCCCTGGGTTTGAATTCTGGCTCTGCCAATTACTAGCTATGTGCCCTTGGGGAAATTACACCTCTACGAGCTTCAGTTTCCAACTTGTAAGGTATTATTAATATATTATTACTATGTGGTTATGTGCACAGTAATTAGGTCAGGGAATACATTTGGCACAGATGATACAGTGCTTTCATTTAAAAGTCAGAATAATCAGAGACTTAAGGGAGTAGATGGCCGGTAGTGTAGCCACCCAGTACTTTAGAACTCGCATTTTCTGAGTTACTCTATGAAGTGCCTCCAAGGGGCATCTTCTGATGGGGCCACTCATTAGCCAGGAAGGTGCCAAACCCAGCTTTAAAAGGAAGGAAGGAAGAGTCTGAACCACTGAGGCTCACATAAGCTTGCAGTCCCTTATCTGCCCCTTGGGAAGAAGTGGGTGACATGACAGGAAGGATTTCTTTCAAAACTATCTGACGTGGCTGTGAGCCACTCAAGTGACTGCACAGTTGTGGGATTTTCTTTCCCTTGAGAACTCTCAACAGTGAGGACAGAGCTATTTACCCAGGCTGGGATAAGTATACTCCTACCTGAAACAGAGCCAAAGCTGGAATAACTCCAGAAGGGCCTTAATGGGTTCAATTTCCCTTTAACTTCAGGTTCGGCTGCTAATCTCAGGGAACAGCCTGCTTTACTTAGTGTGGCATCCCAAAACATAACTACATTTTAAGCAGGAGTCAAGATGTATTTGCTGGCAAAAAAAGGGGCAGAGGAGGCATGACAGCAAGTCCTTAAAAAAGAAAGGCACATCAACCAGGTTCTAATTCTTGACTTTAATGCCATCTGAGGGGACTGAGACTCCATGCCCCAAAGTGCTCACCGACAGGTACATGAATGAATGAACAAGGAAGCATGGACACAAACCCAACACCATACAGAAGGAAGACAATGGACCCAGGTGACCTCCTACACTCCAGAGAGCTTGCCTGTTCACCTGTTACTACACCCACCTCCCCCAATCCCCTGCCAACCCCCCCTTCCCCACTTAACACATATATACAGACATGTTTTTTTTTTCTCCCCCAGAATTCCAAAAAGTTCCTCTCCTACCCTGGTTCCCAACACTCCAGCTTCTAATGAGGAAAGCCTCTTTGTTTAAGGACCATGAGGCAGGCACCACCTTCATGCAACACCCCCAGCAAAATGGGGCCCAAGAAAGCCTGGGAATCACTTATGTCAGGATCAAACATGGACAGAAGGTATGCAGAAGGAAGCACAATATCTGAAATTTTTACTGGGATCAAATGCTCAGTATGAGTAGTTTCTGTTTTGTTGTCATTTCTCTTAACCTCTTTAGGATCCAGCTTAGACCAAAATTATACACTGATGCTCACCCCCACACTTCATGTCCTGCAAATGTCTGTTTCCCAGTCCTCCAGCGAGCAACTCAAAACAAGAAGATTAAATCATCTGTTCAGTCTAAGGCAGATCAGATATATCTTAGCCAACTCTCAGAATATCCTAGGTCCCAGGAACAAAGGAAAAGAAACTTTTCAGAGTATGGTTGGCTGCTGTCTGTATGGTTAAGCCCTGTGCAGCCTGGAGAACCATCCAGAGGTAGAATAAGGATTGGGATGACTCTTTTCTTCTATTTAGAGCATTAACAAAGGAGTTCCTCTACCGGGATGGTATGATATGTTTTACTGTGGCTTTGTTTCGGTCTTTTTTGTTGCTCTGCTCTCCTCTGGGGAGGAGGCAGGGAATGTCTCCCCAGGCTGGCACGGAACACATCAACCCAAGAACAGGGGGACAGAGAAACAGAGGGACACCCTGAGAGCCACAGGGGCCTGCAACTCTAAGCAAGTCTCCACAGCCTGTTTTTTAGCAAACCTGCATCTGAGCCAACCAGGTGCTCCATGTCTCACAGGTAGTGCCTCTAAATGACCAAGCCCTGTGATGTTCTGTGAAGGGAGTGAGAAGGAGAAGAGGCTAAGGCTGGATTATTGAACGCATGGGGCTTACTTATCAGCTCTACCCACACTGATTTCCTCCTCAATAGTGCACCTCAGTGTCTGTCATAAAATGAACATATATTGGGCAGGAACACCAATCAGAGCAATTTAAACGAAAGACTTCTCTGTGAGAACAAGGCAAGAGTCATGCTGTTGGGTTAAGCTCCAAGCAGAGAAATCAGCTCTAAAAGAGAGACCAACTATTGAACGATAAGAACAACAGAGAATGTGAACTACTATCTTTCCTCTTAGATCTCAGACTCCTCCTCTGCAGAGCAAACCCATGCCCTTATGGGGGCCCAGAGGCCATTGCTCTCCAGTCCCAGGAGGGAACTCATCTGGGCCCCAGGTCTTGCCTTCAATCCCTCAGAAGAACTCAGACATCTTCACCTCCTTCTTCCCCACCTCACCAGTCCAGCCCTGCAGAGACCAATGAGGGTGTCCTCACCAATTATTTACATATAGAAAAATGCCCGTAAGAGAACACTGAGGAAGTACAGTCATGATCACAGAGAGAAGCCCTTGATGCTACACTCGGACTAGTGGTGCTGCAGAGCTCCTTCTTTAGGAGATGCATGCCTGTACGCTGACTGGCTAGGCTACAGACAGAGCAAGGAGAAAATGCAGTGGGAGGCAATCCCAGTGGATTTTTTCTCTCTCTCTGAATGTGGGAAGTAAAACAAACTTGAAGTTTGCTGCTTTTTTCCTACAGTTCCTAGGATGGCTGGGCCTCCTATCCAGCTCTTCCTTTTCTTGCCCAGAATAGACATCCTTCTAGAGGGAGATGGTTAACAGGATAAAACAACACAGTTTAAAAGGGAGTATACCATCCAAGGAGGTTCACCACAAATCTAACAAATGAAATAGAAGCCAAGGAAATATTCTGAGCCTCTAAGAAGAATATTACATATGAAAGAAAACAGAAGATCTAGGAAGACTGCCTGCTCTGACTTAGGGAACCTTCGACAGCAGCCTTTGAAATTTGTATTCCAGCCTTGTGAGAAAATAACCCTGCAAGCAAGGAAGGTTGGTGGAAGGTAGGAGAAGCCAAGGCCCCAGGACAGGGCTGTAAACATTGTGGTGTTCTAAGGCTAACCTGGTACACAGCTTTGGCAACTATGGTTACATCTCCAAAAGGTGGTGAAGAACATGCTGCAGCAGGAAAAGGACTCTTTCCATGTCTTAAGACAATGCACAGGACTATTCTTGGGGGAGAGGTTGCACTGGAAGACAGAAGGTCTTTCTTCTTCAGCCAGGGGCTATGGGGGGCTGCTTGGGCAAACCTCCCATCATATTCTATGCTCATACCTACATACGGAGCACAAGGAAGCGACACTTGAACAGATTGAGGAAGTGATTATGTCTACATTACCCTGGTAACACAGCTCTAAAAAGGGTAGAAAATCTCCTGCAAAATCAAGAAGGTGACAAACCTCTATGGTCTTCCCGGTCAAGCCCTAGCTAGACCCCATCAGCCACAGGCAACGATGCCACCGCGAGGAAGGGCCAGGTGGGCCAGGCCCAGAGTCTCCGCGGGCCACAAGCCCTGAGCCTGACTCTGAAGTGTGGCCAGGAAGACAGAAGCTGCACCTCTGTCCCTTGGGGCTGCACCTCAGGGCTCAGTCCTCACCTTGGCGGGTTCTGGAGCCGATGTCAGCAGCCCTTCCAGGGATCTTATTCCCAGAGCCACCAAGGGGAACGAGCACCCTCCCTGATGGGACTCTGTTCCCTACCAGGGCTACTCACCACCACGTGATCTTGAACTCATAGATGGGGCGCTTGCAGTAGTAGTGGTTGATGAGGTGCTTGTCACACACCCCGATGCACTGGTGGTCCACAGTGAGGCCCTGGGCCGAGAGGTCCGTGACCAGGCAGTGCAGCAGGTCGTAAACATCGGCCACGGCCTCCCAAGGACCAAAAGACACATCTACTTCACAGTGGTGCTCAAAGAGCTGCCCGTCACTCTCACTCCGCTCGAAGCGCAGAGAGTTGAGGAGCGGACACTCGTAGGGGGTGATGGGCATCTCCTCCTTGAAGATACAGACCTTGAGCTTGGCAAAGGGGGCCTTCCGCTGTACCGCGCGCAGACGGGCGATCTCCACAATCCGCTCCAAATGGTCTAAGGGGGTGAACACAGCCCCCATCAATGGGGCAGAGGAGGGAGCCAGGCTAGGGGAGGAGGCAGGGAATAAGTCCCAGGGATGGCAGGATAAAGGGGGAAAGACAGATTCCTAAGGAAGAGACTCTGGGCCTTGAGGGGCACAAACTCACATGATTCTCTACAGCAAAAATAAAGCTGAAGGGTTGAGGGTTGTCCTTTCAGAATGCAATTTGATGACTGTCACCTAAACCTGAATTTTCCCAGTGACTAGGAGGGGAGGGCAGGGAAGGAAGCAGGAGTCCATCTCATCTTCAGTAATTTGGATGACCCCTGGACCCACTGTTCTGCAAGGGACCTAGATGCTGACAGAAGCTTTGCAGCCCTCCTCCCCCACACCCCAACTGCCCTGAGCAGGTGACCCCTCACCTTTGTAATAAGGCATGAGTCCCAGAAATGCCTGGCGCACCTTCTCCCCCTTCAGTGGCTGCATGTTCTCCAGCTGCTCCAGGAGGGGCCCGATGGCATAATACTGGGCTTCTCTGTACACAGCCCGCACACGCTCCTGGGGTGGCAGGTCCCCTGAGCGCAGGAAATTCAGCACGTCTCTGAGAGCAGGAGAGAGAAAGGGCGGATGAGAAGAAGCTAATGGGGCTGGGTGGTGCCACATAGTGGTTAGAGCACAGAACATGGAACCAGACTGTCAGCTGTGCAATCTTGGGTAAGTGAACTTAACTTCTCTGTGCCTCAGTTTCCTCATCTGTAAAATGGGGGGAAATAATGGACCAACCTCATAATGTTATGAGGGGATTAAATGAGTTAATATATGAAAAGTGCTTAGGAAATAACCCGGGGCTGAGCAAGCCCTCAGTAAGTTAGTAGTTGTTGTTATCAGCATCATTATTATTACCATTGCAATTACCATTATTAGGAACAGGTATAATGGAAAGATATGGCATCTAGTCCCTTAATATTATTTTTTGAGGCACAATTTACATATGCTAAATGCACAAATCTTAGGTATAAAGTTCAATATTTATTTTACATGTGAATATGCCCAGACAACCATCACCTAGAATCAAGATATAGAACATTTCCATCTCCTTAAAGGTCCTTCATGCCCCTTACCAATCAATCTCTACAGAGGGAAGCACTATTTTGACTTCTACTTATACCATAATATTAGTTTTGCTTCTTCTTGAAAGTCATATAAATCATACAGTATGTTTGCTTTTGTGCCTGGCTTCTTTCCCACAATACAACGTTTTTGAGATTTATCCAACATGTTAGGTGTAACAGTAGATTGTTTCTTTTTACTGCTAAGAAGTAAACCAATGCATGGATTTACTATAATTTATTTATTTATCCATTCTCCTGTGGTTGGACATTTAGCTTGTTTTCAGTTTTGGGCTATTATGAGTAAAGCTGCAATAAACATTCATTTACAAGACTTTTTGTGGATACATGCACCAGTTGCTCTTGGGTGAATATTAGGAGTAGAATTGCTCAGTCATAGGGTGAGTGTATGTTTAATGAAGTGGTTACAGCATTTTGTATCCCCAACCCTGACCGGCAATGTAGGAGAGCTCTATATGCTCCATGTCCTTGCCATTAGTTGTTATTCTATGGATATACGGAGAAGTGAAAATGCCTAACCCTAATGTCTCAACAAACTGGTTCTAGGGCTAAATGAAGTCACATACTACTTTTTTAAAAAAATTAAAACCAAGTTCTGCCAATACTCTTCACAGATTCTTGAATGCTATGAGTATTCAGATCCATCACTGGTAGGTATGGGAAGGATTTTTCTGGAAGGATATGTGAGTAAAACACAAGATTAAGCTGTCACCTCAATAACTAGTCTATGATCATAACACATCACCAGCCAACATTCACTAAGTATTAATCTGTGCCAGCCACTATTCACATGTATTCCATTTAATTCTTTCAACAACATGATGTGGTAGGTGCTATCTTATCTTCATTTTATAAATGAGGACACTGGGGCTCAGACAGGTTAAGGAACACCCTTGCTCAGAGGCTCAGATCCAGATGTGGTTGATCCCAAGTTCACATCCACAGTGGTCCAAAGTGCATCCCAGTGTGACACTGCCTGGGCAGAGGCCCAGGAGGTTTCCATGGTGGGCACTGGGGTATTGAGCCGCACCAGCAAAGAAATGCACCCCCATATGTCCCATATGCCCCGAACCCCTATTTTATCTACTGTTACACCTAACATGTTGGATAAATCTGGGTCTCCGAAAACGTCATCTGCACCCGAGAGTCTAGCAGCCTGAGCAGGAATGCCACAATAATGTGCTTCTTGCTTTGCCCTTGCTGCCTCCATCATTCCAGCTATGGCTACCTGGGCATGGGTACATCAGCCTAGAGCCAAATCCTGTTCCCCCTCCCTATACACCGTTCCAAAACTAGTCTGGTAGGACCCTCAGCAAACCTTCATGAGCTCTGAAAAACAGAACCCTGGGGGAAGACGCAGCAAAGAGTGCTGTGGGAGCTGCCAGCTGGGGCCAGCACTTTCCTCCCCCAAACAGCCTGCAAACAAAAATCTTTTTATAGCTCTGCAGAGTGATGTGACACTTTTGTTTTCTCAGCATTGGAGGCAGCTGACAGCCCACTGGGGAAACCCAGATGCTTCAGAGCAAATTATTTGGCCAAAGGCTCCTTTCTGAGGATAAAAACGACCCTTCTCCCCAAATGGACAATCCTGCCTGGAGGCCAGCACAGAGATACAGTGGTTGGAGAGTTTGTGCCTCTCTGGTCATTTGGTTCAAGGTCAAGGACCACGTCAATTCACTTGCCATCTCCAAAGTCAGAATGAAAGGGCAAAAAATTTTAGCCACATGCCTTAAAAGGGACATGGCTAGGAGTCATATCAGGGCTCTTTATTCAACCCTCAGACAAACCTGCAAAGCAACTAGAATTAATTCTCATTTCATGAACAGGGAAACTGAGATTTAAAGTCTTTAAATTGTTTATGTATAAGTTTGTCAGATGTCTTGGAAAGAGCTTTATTTTTTTTTGAGATTATGATTTTCCATGTTTTAGTGTCAAAATGACAGTAACAATCGAAGGTTTTTAATTAAAACTTTTCTTGACAAAAGTAAAGGATGACATTATTTCCTAAGCGTACTGCTTCCCACTGAGCCTCCCTCCGATCCCTATCTCCTACGGACAGCATCTTGTTGGTGCAAGTTCTGATTTGGGCACATGAATCACTCTCACTACCCACCCTTCCACACACTTGTTCCAGGCCACTGAGGGAGCATTGCCCAGAAGTGCCAGGCTTTATGGAGTCCACAAACTAGCTTTAGGACACGGCCTCATAAATTCACCTGAGTCAGTGTCTTGCTGCCCCCTAATATTTCTGTGATTTGCTTTAAGCTCACTTCAGTAATCCTTCTGCCCTGTCATGTTATTTCCCATGGATTTCTTAGGCTTCTAGCCTCTTTCTAAGCCTGCTTACTTTCTAGTTTACTGCTTCCAGAGACTTTTTCCTTTAGTCAATCAACTAGCGGGCCTTAGGTTTGATTCTCCAGCTGGCATATCCAATAGTTCCTGTACCTTCTCCCAAAAAGGTATATAGCTGACTTTAGAGACTTTGCCATGCCAACTATGTACGATTTGTCTCTTTAGTGCTATTTTGATTTTTATCATAGCTAAAATATCATCAACCCCATTCTGGTTTGCTAAAGCTGCTGGAATGCAAAATACCAGAAATGGATGGGCTCTTATAAAGCCACAAGATTGGATTAAAAGAACATGGCTTTTGTGGGGTACATTATAGATTCAAACCAGCACAAATCCCCAGCTTTGTACTGTTATGAGAGTCTCTTGAGCAAACACTCCTGTGTTATTCATACTTTTCCTAGTTGGTTTGTTTTTAATGTGCAAAACATTAGCATGATTCCAAAGTAAAAACTAGACAAAATGGTGTGCTCAGAGAAGTCACACTCCATTCATCTATCTCTTTCACTCTCTTCTTATCCACCTCTTGTAGGTAACCAATTTCTGGATTGAATTGTGTTATGGATTGAATTGTGTCCTCCAAAAAGACATGTTCAAGTCCTAACTCCTGGTTCTGTGAATGTGATCCTATTTGGAAGAGAGGATCTTTGAAACTGCTTTTAGTTAAATGAGGTCTAACTGGATTATGGCATGTCCTAATCCAATATGGCTGGTATCCTTGTAAGGAGAGAAAATTTGAACACAGTCAGTAGGAGACAGAAAGAAATAGGCTCTGTGATAGAGGGAGAGACTGAGTTCGGCCATGGATTGCTGGTGAGCTACCACCAGAACCCTACAGGCTTCAGGGGAAGGACAGCCCCACTGACATTTTGATTCAGATTTCTAGCCTCCAGAAATGTGAGACAATAAATCTCTATTGTTTTAAGCCACCCAGTGTGTGTTACTTTCCTATAGCAGCCCCTGGAAACTAAAATAACTCATTTTTTATTTATCCTTCCTGGGTTTGTTTTTGCAAAAATAAGTAGCTTGACTATGTGTTCTTATTACCCCTTCTTTCTTACCAAAAAGGTAATTTGCTTAAATATATATATATATATATTTCTATATATATATATATCCCGGAAAAAACTTCAAGCTCATATATAAATATTTCTCTCTTTTTTTGCAGTTGTATAATATTTCATTGTGCGACTGGTGATTGTACCATAGTTGTTGAACTGATTTCCTATATTTGGGCATTTTCGAGTGGCTTCAATACATTGTAATTCCAAATAATGCTGCAAATGCAGTAAAAAAAAAAAAAAAAGTAAAGGATGACAACCATAGGTCAGCCCTCCCCTCAATTTTTGTTTGTTTTAAATTGCTGAAAAAGTCTAGGACCACCACCTCACACCATGTGCTCCTCCCTAATGGCAATGGCGAGCCCTGGAACCTGGGTCTCAGGGTGTTCTCTGAAAAGCTGTTTTGTACCTCTGCTGCCTCAAGGTGCCATCACATCTATTCCTTTCCACACAGATGACAATTTCCTGGTCTTCAATTGTAGAGAATAAAAAAAGTTTCAGCGCACATAGCCAGTATGTGTTACCTAGGATTTCTCCGGCTGTCATTCTCATCTTCGAAAAAGAAACTAAGAATTGTGATCCAATTCAATAAGCACAATTAATAAATTTGACCGATACGTTAACTCCTCTTCTAGACACCATGGAAGATGCCCAAGCCCCATATCCAAGCCCAGGCCACTCATGCGTTGGGACTATGAGCTGCTTGTAGAGGAGAGACATACCCGAAGTGTGTGCCATCACGGTCGATGAAGTATCGGCCCTCGGCGTCGGTGGGGATGTAGTGCCGCCCGCTGAACATGGCTGCCAGCATGGTGTCTTCGTAGCGCCGCAGGGTGGACAGGCGGGTGGTGAAGTGGGCCCCTCCAATGTTGAGGGGGACAACCTCAGGAAACTGAAAGGAAACACCAGGTTCTTTCAGACAGCAAGAATGAGAGCCGGGGCTGCTTCAACTTCCATCTTCTCAGGCCTGGCTACAACCACTCCATTGACTCAGATGCCAAAGCTCAAAACCCAGTGGTCGTTCTGAACACTTTCTTCTCCCTCCTTCCTCTTCTCCATACATATTAATTGACAAGTCCTACCCATTCTACCCCTAATGGCTCTTAAATCAGGTCTTTCTACCCAATTCCACTACCTCCACTCTAGAGTTCAAGCTCTCACTGTCCTCTTTCCACTTTCTGAATGTACCATCTCTGGGCTGCTAGCCCAGCTATGTGCTCTTTTACTAATCTACACCAAGGCACCACACAAGTTAGCAGCATCCACTCATTATTCAAGTTCTCCTCCT
Source organism: Choloepus didactylus (assembly GCF_015220235.1). Taxonomy (NCBI): domain Eukaryota; kingdom Metazoa; phylum Chordata; class Mammalia; order Pilosa; family Megalonychidae; genus Choloepus; species Choloepus didactylus. The sequence goes on along the minus strand of NC_051327.1, from coordinate 10,870,780 downwards.
CTATGAACATTTCTGCTCTACCCTCCCTCACCTTTCCACAAGATAGAAGTTAACTAAACACTCCCTCCATTTTGCTTTCACTCTATGCCATACTCTCTTCTATTACAGAACCTAGTGAAATACACTGGCAATTATTTTCTTCTGCTAATCCACCCTAATAGACCCCAAGCTGCCAGAGGGCAGGTGCAGCACCAATTCTCAGGCCACCCCAGCAAGGCTCAGCAGACATTTGCTGAGTGCTTCCAGGCATCCACTCATTTTCTATACCTCACCACTCCTTTCTCCTTCATCTCCAGAGTGAAAAGATTAGTCCCCAGCCCAGTTAAGCATTGGAGGCAAGAGCTGGGTGAGGAACAAGGAAATGATGGCAGAAATTTGTCCTGGGAAACTCGAGGTTTCCCCTAAAACACTCAGGCCTTTAAAAAATTTTGGATGGCTTTTACCACCTGCAGTTTCTACCAAACAGCATCTGAAAGAAATAAGGCCAGTTCTCTAATTTTCCCCCAACCTCTTCCAGATTAACTCGAACTTTATCCCAGTGCATACTTTCAATATTACAACATCTCTCTGGCTCCAGTGAAAGTCTGAACAGTCCCTTTTCCCTGGTCCTTTGTGAAATAAAGTAAGATACAAAAACTTACCCAGGGCTGCAGAAAGTATTTGGTTTACAGTAAAGACCCAAATATTCACTGAATTAGTGAATGAAGTAGACATGTTCAGTTCTGTGTGCGTATGGAAGTGCTGTCACTCTTCTGCTCCCAGAGGACACGGAAATGCCTTCTGCCTATTCTATGGTTCCCCTAAAACCATTCTATGTGCATACCAAGAACTCAAATATTGTTTTGGCATAGTAATATTTTACATTTGGGGAGACCTTTAAACCTTCTCCAAAGATATCTCATCACAATCCATGTGTTTGCCCCATATAAGTGAAGATGGAGGCAGAGAAGAGAAAGCAATACAGAGATTTAGAGTGCACATGGAACAGTGTAATAATGGGGACTGGCCCCAGAGTCTTGGCCTATGGACTCTGGGTCCTGTCTTCTTTCCCCTGAACTATATATATCATTTCCCCAGTGACAATGCACAAAAAGACCCTTAACCACCCCCACCACCACACCCATGCCCTTGTTAAGAATAGCACCACTGTGTCTCCAGGGGCCTTTTCTTGCAATTGCTTAGAGTACCTCTATAGGTTGCTCATTTTCACAGGGTCCCCAGGGCTTCCAGCCCCAAGACCACATAATCAGCTCCAAAGGCCTCACCCAGCCCAGCCAACCTCTTTGGGGCCCCGAACCTCCTCCCAGGACTCCACACCTCACATGCTCCCACATCCAGCACTACCTTAGCCTCTACTTCTTGACCTCCATCTTTGGTGCCCAGCAACGGCCCAGCTTCCCTCCTCTTTTCTCGAGGGTCATTTCAGGCACTAATGCGATAGAATCACACACTTTAAGACCCATGGAAGCCATAGAGTATCACAGCCCAGCTGTAAGCAAGGGCAATGTAGGAAAAGGGGTTGTCAAGTGAGCAGGCGAGTGTGGACACATCTCATCTACTCAGTGGCCTGCGTCTTATCTGCAGGGAGCTTCTTGCCCCACTCTCTGGGCAGCTGGAGGCTGGATTTGGGCCATCACCAAGGCCTCCTCTTGGATTCTCCTGAAGACATTATCATCTCTTGGGGCTCCAAGGTCTCCTTTCCAAGGCGTACCCCCTTCCTCCTCTCGGTAAGGGCAAGGCATAGGGATGGGAGTAAACCAACCTCGCAAACAATAAGTTCTGGAAGGAGGGGTTTGGGGGGCCAGGGAACACAGACCTGGTTGCCTTTCACTCGGGGGCGGAGGCGGGGAAGCCTAGCTCCACCCTCAGCCCGGCACCTGCTTCCCCTCCCCCCGCCCTCCGGGTCCAGATACCTCCTGGGGCAGCAGGGGCAGCGCGTGCCCTGCCTGCGTGGCCGTCGGGGTGGCTGGCTCCAGAAAGTCGTCTTCCGCGTCGGGGCTGGACATGGCACCGTCTGAGGGACGGTTGTCTGGCTCCCGCCCTGTGACTACCACCATCCCTCTGGCTCTGGGCGGTGGGCGCGGCTGCGGACGGCAGGGCTGGCGGCGGCCCCGGGCACTAGCGCCGAGCAGTACTCGGCATGACGCAGCGCGGGCCGACCGGCAAGGGCGGGACGCGCGGGGCGCAGAGCGCGGCGGGCGCGGGGCGGACCGCGGCCCCTCTCCTCAGCGCGGACCAGCTCGTAGAGTGCACGAACCACCGGGCCACCTACCCTGATTGGCCGAGCCCTCGCTTGCTCCGCCCCCTGATTGGCAGGAAGCCTGCCCAGTCCCAGAGCAGGCAGCGCGTCAGCCTGTAGCTGAGTGGCCACTGGGAGCCGGGCCTGCTTGTCTGCCCTGCTCTGATTGGCCGTCTTACCAGCAGGCGAGCCCCGTCGGCCACTAGCACAATCACCTCTGAACAGCCAGGTGGCGCTGGGGTTTTGGGGTGGAGTGCTCGCTGCCATCGCCTTTAAGGCGGGCCTCCTTGTGGATTCTGGGGATGGTTCCCCAATTGGGATGAATAGATACCTTGTAACTTGAGAGAAGGGCTCACGACTTTCTCGTTGGACGGTCCTGTGTCTTCTTGGGCGGCGAAGGACACGAACATTTGGGGGGAGCCAGATTTCCTAAATGAAAGGCCTGTACACCCTTTCTTGGAGGATGTGGTGGAGAGGAGGGCTGAGGTCACTGAGGTTGTAAGACAGGAGGAACAGTACTGTGAGAGGAACTGGCCCTCCTAAGGCTCCAAGGGCAAAACCTAAGTTTTCTAGTCCTACTCGGTTGTCAGGCTTGAACTCGGACGGGAAACAGAAAAGAAAACTCACAATAGGAGCAGTTGGGTTCACTCTCTCCACCGGGCGTATGGACACAGATGAAGGCAGGCCCTGAGCAGCTCACAGACTGGTGGAAGCGGAGCCCAGCCTGACCCAACACATCTTTCTCTAGCCTCTGGGTGCTCTGTCCTTTGGTAGGAGAGAGGTGTCTTGGACTGGGTCAGCTCAAGGACTCTCCTAGGGAATTAACTCATCAAGGTTATTAGCTTTCAAACCATCTTCACACCCAGTTCCTCTTCTGATTCTTACATTATTTGATAGGAAAGGAAACTGATGCCCAGAGGATTCGACAGCTTCAGGGAGGTCAGCAATGAGCTAGTTGCATAGCATTTCCTCTGCTGGACCACTCACACTCCTAGTTGTAAGAGTCTGCCAGGCCAGTGCTTTCTCTAACTTTAGTGTGCATCAAAATCACCCAAGGGAGGGCTTGTTAAAACACAGATTCCCAGTCTCAGCCCCCACAGAATCTGATTCAGTAAGTCTGGGGTGAAGCCCTTGAATTTGCATTCCTAACAAACTCCCAGGTGAATCTGATGCTGCAGGTCCTTAAACCACACTTTAGCTGCCCTAAAGAATGCCACTTGAAGGCCTTATCTAAAAAAAACGATCGCATGCCTTTCTCAAAAATACCTATGACAAAACTTCCTTTCCATCCTTATGACAATTAGGATGTTTCAGCTGCAACAGAAACAGCAATAAAAGTATTTCATTTAATAAGGGAATTTTATTATCTTAAATAATTCTGAGCAGATCCAGGGTTGGCTCATTAAGTAACTTGACAAGGTCATCATTTACCAGCTTCCTTCCATTCACCCACTTTGCCAGATAGCTTCTCCTTCCCCAGGAATCTATAAGAGGAAACCAACCACTGAACTAAGGGGCAATGAGGGAGACAGTTATTCCAATAGAATTTCCTTTAGGAATGGAATTTCCCAGTTGGTTTTATTTACACACTGGGGGGAAATCCAAGGTCAACAGCCTGGAATGAGTGCTTGCTGAGTGAGTAGGAAGGGGTTGGAACAGGCTTTCTGGGAGAGCAGAGCAAATTGCTGGCAGCAGCCACCTCCATCCCCCAGTGGAATGAATTCCAGGCCGGCTCATATGAGGGCTGCAGGGAAGGAGTAGTGAGCCTTTGAAGGAGAGATCTGCAATACAGGCCCATGTAGAGGTGGGGACTACTCTGAGAACACAAGCATTTACAGCACTGGGATTTACTTCTCCAAGAGTCAACCAAACAAGTAGACCTACAGGCATCAAGCTCTGAGATCCATCAACTGGATTATATAGCTTTCTGCCATGCCTCCCCAAAGGAAGGATTTTTGAATGCTGACAGATTTCCAAAGTGCTGATTCAGATGCTGAATTTTCTCTCTCCATTTTCATTTATTGAATAAATATTTTAACAATAATAACAGAAGTGAACACAGGAACAAAAGCACCCATCTTCTTTTCCACATGGCTTCTTTTAATTTTGATTTTAAATATTTTAGACAATTATAGATAATAATAAAAACCCATGTTCTCACCTCCCAGCTTATGAAACACATTATTACAAATACAATTGCATCTGCACATACCTTCCTAATCTCATTCCCCTCCCTTCTAAACATGGTGTGTAAATAGGTAAAGGAAATATGGGTATAACCAGCACTGAATCAAGAAATAGAACATTGCCAGCTCTTAAGCCTTCTCTGGGCTCCTCTCCGATGAAGACAATCCCCATTTTCCCAGAGGTCACTGCTGTCCTCCCTTTTGTGACAATCATTTCCTTATTTTTCTAGTTTTACCATCAGTGTATGCCTTTCTAAGCAACACAGTTTAAATTTAGTTATTTGTGGACTTTGAATGACTAGAACCATGTAATATGTATTCTGTTATACCTTTTTTCTTTTGCTGTACTTTTATATTTCTGAGATCCATCCTTGTTGTGTATAGCCATGGTTTGTCTGGCTTCACTGCTATGTAGTATTTCATTATATGAGTGTACCACAACATATTTATCTGTGCCACTGCTGATGAATATTTTATTAATTTCCAGTGTTGAACTTGACAGTGCTGCTATGAACTTTTATTTTTTTATGTCTCTTGCTGCTCTGAACAGTTTATATCAGATCATGTGTGTCACTCTCCTACTTAAAGCTCTTCAAGGAAAATTTTGTTTCAGAGGTGGGGGTGAGAAGAAAAAGCAAGGAAGAGAAAATACTAAGTGTAATCACTCTGTCAAGGAGTTTTGCTAGCACCCAGAACCCTTTTACCTCCCAAGTTTTAACTCCAATATTTCAATCTTTGATCACTAGACTCCACCCTTCCATCTCTTTCCCAATTTCCAGTTCTCCTGCTTATCTACCTCCTTAAGACTGTGTTTTAGTTTCCTAGGTTACTCAAAGCAGATACCATGATATGCGTTGGCTTTAAACAATGGGAATTTATTTGCTTACAGTTATATCCAGGAAACTATCCAAATCAAGCCATCATCAAAGTGGTACCTTCTTCCCGAAGACCAGCTGTCGGCAGTCCTTGGCTCCTCTGCCACATGGTAAGGCACATGTCAGTATCTGCTGGTCTCTCCCTTCTCTTCCAGGTTTCATTGCTTTCAGCTTCTTGCTTCCGTGACTTTCTTACTCTCTTTCCCTCCCTCCTTCTCTTTATCCCCCTCCCTCCCTCTCTTCCTCCCCACTCCTTTCCATTCATTCCATTTAATACAGGACTCCAGTAATTGGATTAAGACCCATCCTGAATGAAGTGGGCCACACCTTAACTGAAATAGCCTCATCAAATGGGCTTACACCCACAGGAATGGATTAGATTTAAGAACATGTTTTTCTGAGGTACGTAACAGTTTCAAACCACCACAGACTGAAGTAATAAGTACAGAGTTTCTGTTTGGGATGATAGAAAGTTCTGGTAATGGATAGTAGTGATGGTAGCACAACATTGTGAATGTAACTAATTACATTCTGAATATACAATTCAGTGTATTGTATATTCAGAATATACAATACAGTGAATTGTATATTCAAAGTGGCTTTTAAAAATGGGAAATTTTATGTTGTGAATATGTTACCACAATAAAAAATTAAAAAAAAAACAAAAACCCACAGAACTGTACGAGAAAAACAAAACAAAACAAAACAAAACTGATACTCCCTTGCTCTTCCACCCTTTTCTCTCAGATATCTAATCACTTGCTTTATTTTCTCCCCATCCTACAAAGACCCTACGATGTGTCTGTTTAAATGTCTCTCTAGGGGCCACCTTCAATGTTTGTTTCCTCTGCCTTCTCCACACTGGACTGCCCTGCAAACCTGTAACCCTGGATCAACCCATCAGCCTCTCTGCTCCACCTCTGCATGAGAACCACCACCATGGGCTGGATCCCAGAATTAGTACTTGGCTCTCTTCATTTCCAATTCTACACATCCTTTCAGAGTGATTCCATCCACTCCTACGGTTTCAACCACCATCTCTATATTAAAGATTCCCAAATTCAAATCTTCAGATTCTTATCTTACATACAACTCCCTACTTGACATCCTAACTAATGTCCCCAGGGCACCTCAAACTTAACATGTCCAAAATCTAACTCAACATCTTCCCACTAAATGTTTTCATCCTTCTTTATTTCTCCCAATTCTTTCAATTCCTTGTCCCTCATCCACAAGGGACAAAGGAAGAAATATCAAGATTGAGAGGACAGTGTCACAGGATTGGCCTTCCCTTGCTGACCCAGCTTCAAGGAGGAGGTTTTCAGCAGCTTCCCAAGGCACAAAGGCTTGGCTAAGGGCCCACATTCTCTCAATCCAGCTCAGCCCCGCCTATCAGCATCCTCTGTATCCTGGGTTCCATAGGTGGCTTAACTTTGTTTAAGCAGATCACTGCAATTGATTTGGAGAGCAAAAGTGATCACTGTCGGAGGCCACGTGCTGCTCTTTCTGCTGACAAGCTTGGACATGGAAGTGCTGAAACTTTTCCTTTTTCCTGTGAGTATGTATAGCAGAGTTCTCAGCGCTGGTCTCTAGCTTCCTGGGTGTCAAAAGGCAGGCGACAGGGGCCATCCCATTTTGCTGTTTAATTCATCTCTGTCATACCTCCAAGGTCTAGTACAATGACTGGCACGTAATAGGAACTCAACAAAAGAATACATGAAAGGAGTACATTTCAGTGTAAACCTATTTCTGCTATGATCAAATTCAAATAATTACCTCTCTTCTCATTTGCTCACTTATTTGATTGGTAGATATATAGGGATATGAATTGCTGCTATTAATATCATAGACATGAGAAATCCCAGGATGCCATTACCCTGGGTTGGTGGGAAGTGGCTTCCCTCAAGTCATGAGAGGTTCTGGGGGTCTTATCCAGAGCAGAACATAAGGGAAGGCTCTCTGGTTAGGGTAACATACTGGTCACCACAGGTATCTTCACGGTCAAGATGACATGGGCCTCTTAGTGCTCTCATCCCAAGCTTAGCCCCACTTTACATGTAGGTTTTCAATGAATACTGTTTCATGTCTTCATTTATTATTGAATTATAATAAAATAAGGAATACATAAATATAAAATATGGACACAAAAATAACTCACATCTAGAATTCCATGAAAACAAGAAGTGATTTATGAATTTGTTTTGAGGGTCTATAGTTGTCCCACTTAATACTGCACTTTATTTTCTCATCCCTTATGTCTCTAAGTGAGCTCTTGTTCCAGTCGTCTCTGAAATTATTATGGCTGTCTCACTGGTGGGGGAGGGGAGGGGTGGTAAGTATACTGGTGCCACTTCCCCAACTCCCTCCCCAATAAGTGGTTTGTGTGACATTTCCACTGGTCTGTCAGTTTAGGCTCAAGCATTTCATGGCTTAAGTGTCTATTAACTAAATATGATTTCATCAGGTGGAAAAAGAATTTAGCTGGAAATATAATCCTCTGCATAAATTCCTGATAAAATGAACTGTTTCCTAATGTTCCCATATTTTGGGGCCTCTCCACCATTCCACAGCTCTTCTCCTCCCAGACATCCCTACCCACTTAGAAACTACATTGGCTTTAAGCTGGGAAGGGCCTCCTTCTTTCAAAGGCAGTAAACGAGTACCAGGAAAAACAACTTTCCTTTTGGGGACTTCCTAGCTCTGGAGTGTTTTTTTTTTTTAAATACATTTTTTATTGTGAAATTTAACATATATACAGAACAGTGATAACTTTCAAAGTACAATTTAACAAGTAGCTATAGAGTAAATTTCAAAGGATGTTATGGGTTACAGTTCCACAGTTTCAGTTCGTTCCTTACTGTGAAATATAAGATATATATACAAAAAGGTGACAACTTTCAAAGTACAATTTAACTAGTAGCTATAGAGCAAATTTCAAAGAATGTTGTGGGTTACAGTTCCACCATTTCAGTTATTTCCTTCTAGCTATCCTAATACCCTGGCATCTAAATATATATATATGTATATGTGTGTGTGTGTGTGTGTATATATATACAAAGAGAGAGAAGATTCAGTATTTGTAATCCTTTGTTAAATCCTATCTTGTCTGTTGCTACCCTTCCTTCTTGTTTAATCACTTTCTTGATCTTCAGGGGTATCTAGGCAGTGACCATCCTAACCTGTTCATATTGAAAAGGGGTGTCAGATAAGGACCTAGATATTTCAGGACTACTGTTGGTTGGGGCTTGGCATACTGTGGCCATTTGGGATATCTAGCTGGAGCTTGCATAACAGCATAACAGTAACCTCTAGGATAGTCTCTCAACTCTATGTGAAATCTCTTAGCCACTGTAACCTTATTTTGTTACCTTTCTTTTCCCCCTTTTGGTCAAGAACGCATTTTCAAACCCTCATTTGCAGGGCCAGGCTCATTCCTGGGAGTCATGTCCCACGTCGCCAGGGAGATTCACTCCCCTGAGAGTCATGTCCCACATGGGGGGAAATTAAGAATTTATTTGCCAAATTGGGCTTAGAGAGAGAAAGGCCACATCTATGTAATAAAAGAGGTTCTCTGGAGGTGTCTCTTAGGCGTAATTATAGGAAGGCTCAGCCTCCCATTTACAGCCCTAAGTTTCACAAGAGCAAGCCTCAAGATGGAGGGGCTCGACTTAATAGGTAGGGGGTTCCTAATTTCACATAGCATATATTCTGTCCAAGGTAAACAATCAGTGTCTCACATTATCTTCACTTAGGTGTACAATCATCATCACTCTCAACTTTAAACCATTATCATAGCACAAGACATTCTAGAGCTCTTATCAGCTGTTAATTATTCATCCCTAGTATTAGTGTAGTGGTGGTAAGATATTCCTATTAAATATAGTCTATAATATGCAACGGGTAGTTTTTCCATATACCACTTTCTTAACTCTTTGTATCAGTGTCATACCTTAGAAGCATATCATGCAAACATTTGTATTTGTAGGGCAATTCTGTGGGTTGCATCCCTTTAAACAATCACTTTCGATCACGTTTGCCTTCAATGTGGCACTGATACTTATAATCCCATTAATGAACCATCATCACCCCTGTCTATTCCCATCCCTTTAAGTTCACCCTCATTATCATGTCTGTACATATTAGGTTATCATTTTCCCTTTGCTAGCTTCTATCTCAGGTCTCCCTAGCTCTGGAGTTTTGACATTTATTTGGAACTGCCAGCTGAGGGCCTCTTTAGTGGCTAGAAACATTAAGGCATATCCTAAGGCAATATAGGATTAAAATAATCTATGACAGCAGGGGTCTGCAAACTTTTTCTGTAAAGGGCCTGACAGTAAATATTCTCAGTTTAGAAAGCCATATGGTTTCTGTTGCAACTACTCAACTCCACCATTGTTGTTGGAAAGCAGCCTATTCATAGATAACTAGGTGTGGTCAGATTTGACTGGCTGGCTGTGGTTTGCCAACCCCATAGGACAAAGAAAGCAATCCTAACTGCACTGTGATCTTTTCAAATGTGTGCCATCTAAATGTCCTAGTAGCTCATACCCTAAACTCATAGTTAGAAGAGTATAATCACAACCTGCTTCATTTCTGATTCAAGTTTCACTGATTCATTTGTCATGAACAATTAATGGCCAAGTCTTGAGATTAACATGACTAATTTTTTGTGAAAAAAAAAATCGGCAAAATAATGAGACATCAGAAAATAAATGACTCAAAAGTCAATGTTAAGTCTAATTAGATGTGTAGCCTTGGGTAAATCACAGCACTACTCTAGATCTCAGTTTTTTTTAATTGTAAGATTGGGGGTTTAATCTCATGATTTCTTTCTTTAAAAAAAGTAAGTTTTTTACTTATTTACAAAAGTAATTCATGTTGATCATGGTATATTAAGAAAATAGAGTTAATCAGAAAGAAGAAAATAAAAATCTCTACAACCCACCACTAATAGATATTTGTTAACATTTTGGCACATGTCCTTTCAGTTTTCTATTGATCTAGCTATTCTATTTATTTTTCTATATATCAGTTAAATAATAAGAATGGGATCATACTAAACAGCTTTGTGCCCTCCAATTTTCATTTAATATAACATGTACATCTTCCCATGCTATTAAATATTTGTCTACAAAATCATATTTAATGGCTGAGGAGTGTGGATGTACCTAAATTCATTTAACCAATTTCCTCTATTTGTAAGTTGTTTACCATTTTTTGGTTTTTAAACTACATTGCAATGGACATCTTTGTAGAGAAAGCTCTGAACACATTCATGCTATATTTCCTTCTTTCAGCTTTAAAACTTGTTCATAGGTTCAGCAGTTATCCCATGTTTGGCCACCAGAGGGCACTTTGGCCTTTTTTTCCTCAGGGTAAGACCATAAGGCCATTTTTATTCAGTACACCACAAACAAAAGTGTTGTTTCACTGTGAAAATCATCCGATTCTGGGTCTTCAATAATAAAGCACTTCACCACATTAAAGGCAAAGATGACTGAAAGTGGTTGTTTAAAGGTATGTATCCCACAGATTAGCACTATAAATATAAATAAGTGTTTGCATAATAGACTTCTAAAGTATGACACTGGTACAAAGAGTTAACAACAGAGTGGTATATGGAAAAACTACCCATTACTTGTTATAGACTGTCTTTAATCGGAATACCTTACCAGTACTACACTAATACTAGGAATGCATAATTAGGGGCTACTAAGAGCTCTGGGATGTTTGGTGTTACGATAATTGTTTAAAATTGGGAGTGATGATGACTGTACAACTAAGTGAAGGTAATGTGAAACAGTGATTGTTTACCTTGGACAGAATATATGCTGTGTGAAATTAGGAACCCCCCTACCTAATAACTGTACCTCTCAATAAACATCTTTATACAAGAAAAGAAACTCACTGTTAGTGTCGGGTGACCACTATCTAAGTACCACCTGTACGTAGCTAGGTTTGCTAGGTGTCATTGCTAGAAGTTCACTGCCCTTAGGAACTTCTGGTCTTGGTGAAAATCAAGAAAAATGCATGTAAAACAGTTATTTTAAGCTCTATCACAGTTATTTTAAGCTCTGTCTAACACAACTATGGTATTGCGTTTCAAACAAGGTCCTGGTAGCTGATGGATAAGTAGAGGTAAAAGGGAGGCTAAGCTTTCCTATTATTATGCCTAAGAGGCACCTCCAGAGAACCTCTTTTGTTACTTAGATGTGGCCTTTCTCTTTCTAAACCCAATCTGGCAAATAAATTCTTAACCTCTCCCCTGCGTGGGACATGACTTCCAGGGGAGTGAATCTCCCTTGTGACGTGGAACATGACTCCCTGGAATGAGGCTGGCCCTGGCATCCAGGGATTGAAAATGCCTTCTTGACCAAAAGGGGGAAAAGAAAGATAACAAAATAAGGTTACAGTGGCTAAGAGATTTCAAATAGAGTCAAGAGGCAATCATGGAGGTTACTCTTATGCAAGCTCCAGCTAGATATCCCAAAGGACCACAGTGAGCCATAGCTTCTTTAAGATGAACAATCTGTTACAGCTGCCTTCCCTACAGCGTTGACAACCTCTTTCAATATCAACAAGTTAGGATGGTCACTGCCTAGATATTTCTGAAGATCGAGAAAGTGATTAAATGAAAGGAAGGGGTAGCAATATACAAGATAGGATTTAACAACAGATTACAAATACTGACTCTAGGGCATTAGAAATGCTAGAAGGAAGTAATAGAAATGGTGAAACATAATACCCTTTGAAATTTGCTCTATAGCCACTTGTTAAATTGTACTTTGAAAGTTATCACTGTTCTGTATATATGTTAAATTTCACACGCAAAAAAAAATGTATTTAACAGTAATAATAAAGTACTTCAACAAACTCCAAAGGGAAAATGAGAGTCACTTTTTTGTTTCACAAGAGTAAACACATGCACATAACCAGTACTATAATAATGAAATGCTTTGTTTGGATTTAAACCCAAAAGAAACAAAAATGACCTCTTTTATCCAAAGCAGAATAATTAAAGGAGCACTCTGCTTTATGCAGGACATAAAATCTCGGTAGAAGACCATGTTGGATAGTGACAAACTAGCAGGGAAGGCAACTGAATCCTGAAAATACTGACCTTGCCAGAGAAAAGCTAAGACAGCCCAGGATTCATAGTCCCCTAGAAATATAGATTTGAGGGCAATACTTCATGGAGTCCTGCCTTGACCACTACTTATCCATCACCTACCAGGACCTTGTTTGAAAGGCAATACCACAGTTGTGTTAGACAGAGCTTTAAGTAACTGTTTTACATGCATTTTTCTTGATTTTCACAAGACCAGAGGTTCCTAAGGGCAGTGATCTGCTTACACTTCTAGCAATGACACCTAGCAAACTGCTACGTACAGGTGGTACTTAGTGGTCACCCAACACCAAGAGTGAGTTTCTTTTCTTGTATAAAGATGTCTACTGAGAGGTAGAGTAGAGCAGTGGTTAAACGTGCATGCTCTGGAGCCAGACTGCCTGGGTTTGCACCCTGCCTCCGTCACTTACTAGGTGTGTGTGGGGCCTGGACCATGAGAAGCTCTTGATAAATATTACTGGAGTGATTATTTGACTAATTGATCACTAAGATTTTTTTGTCACTTTGAAATTCTATGATTCTTTGTGGGTGACACTCTCTCCAAGGTCCTCCAGAACCAGTGATGCCATTCTCTCCCTGGCTCCCCAGATCCATTTGTTGGCTGTGATTGTGGCTGCGTTGGGCCCAGGAAGTTTGTTGTTGTTGTTGTTGTTGTTGTTTTTATGGGCCACAGTTAGGTTCCTTACCCAGTTACCTACTCTCAAATTTTACTCTAGTCATCTTTCACTTGTTCAATAGGAGTTCCATTTGAGTCAATCAAATCACAGTATTTCACATATATAAACAGTTAACTTTATAAAATGCTGAAGATAATCTGAGATACCATATGGAATGGGAAAGCTTTTCTTCACAGGGCTTAAAAGAAATGTGCTCCCCCCAGAAAGAAATAAGACTTTGTGAAAGTGGGACTGTCAATACGGACGGAGATACCAGTGCATCACTCCTTCAGGCCAGTTGGGACTGGATCTCTGTCCTTAAAATCAGCCATTTTGTGCAGTAGTTCTCTGTCTTTTTCCTATTCCATTACACTCCCATCATTACAGTGGAGTCTCTAGGTTTGGGCAGGTGTGGGGAATAAAAATTTTTATGTTCCCTTAGGTGCAAGATTGGAATCTGAATGGGCTTGAGTTTAAGGATATCCTGCCCTCCCTTTCTGAAAGGCCCTAAAGAGTATGGGGCTCCTTCCCACAAAGTTGATTACATAAGATTGACACAGGAAATAATCAAAGAAAAATAAAAACACTATGTTACACTGAAGCTGATTTTATTGCTATTTGGAGGCTGGAACAGTTGTGTAATGAGACTTCATGAAAAAAAGAATTTAAGATAGCTAAGACCTTAAAGAGGATGGGATTTCCCAAGTAGAGGGGAGAAGGATTGGGTATATGGGCCTATGGAAGAAGCAGAAACTGAAGGGACTGAAAGGGGACCTGGAGGTAGTGAATCGTATATGAGTTAGGCCACATTATGGAGGCAGAAAGTTTAGACATGATATCAGACATTTGAGAATCAAAGAAGGTTTTTGAGCAAAAGAGTGACTTAAAGCTTAATGCTGAACACATAGCATTGATCTGGCAGCAACATTCATTTTAAATTGAAGGGGACAAGGCTAAGGGAGTGGAGTGGAAAGAAGGATATCAGGTCACCAGTGTGGCACTAGCTGGGGTGGGGGCAAGGAGGAGGTTGGGGGTGATGGTTAAGTGACTTGACCTGTCTGAGCCTCGGTTTTCTCATCTGTTAAATAGTATGTCCGAAGGTTCCTGGGAGGATTAATCCATTCAGCAAGTATTTTAATTTTACTGGATTCCTAGAACGTACCAAACACTTTGCTACCATGCAAGAGCTAAGGGAAGAACATTCCAGGGAAAGGTGTAACACGTGCAGAGGGCCCAAGGCAGGAAAAGGCTTGGTGTGTTCAGGAACTGCAAAGAACTTCAGAGCACAGCCTTGGGATGGAGAAGAGCGGCCCGCGATGAGATGGAGAGGAAGGTAGTGCTTAGGTCATGGGAGGAGTCTGGAGTTTGTTCTAAATGAGGTGGTAAGCCACTGAAAAATTTTAAATGGGAGAGGGTTATGTCTAGTGTATTTTAAAACTATTCTGCTGTGGCCTGAACAGATTTGAGTAGAGCAGAAGGAGGCACGTGATCTTGTTTAGGAGGCTATCTCAAAAGTAGAGGTGAGAGAAGGTGATGTCTCAGGTTAGGGTGGGGACAATGGAGTGGAAGGGAAGTGGATGGATGCAAGAAATATTCTGAGGGTAGAACCTCAAAGATGCTTGTATGTGGGTGGGAAGAAGGAGAAAAAGGAGGAAATCAAGCATGACTCCTAAGTTTTTGACTTGAGTGATTGGGTAGAAAATATTGTAATTATTGAGATGGATAAGACTGGAGGAGGAGGTACAAATTTTGGGGCAGAGAGAAATAGCATATGTAAAATACCATGTTCAGTGTCTGGCATGTAAAACACACTCAAAAAAATGGTAATTAGGATTATTATCTGATTACTCTGTATTTTAGAAAACAGCTGGAAACAGTAACTTATCTGTCCTTAAATGTGGAATGTAAGCAGGAAGTAGAACAGGATTCTGAGACAAATGGATGGCAGCAGGTCCCTCTGAAATAAATTACAGTGAAACTTCATTAAAAAATCATGATGTATAGAGAGGAATATCTACAATACAGTAAAGTGAAGAAATTTTGGCTTCTCAGATCAATATCTGATAAAGTCTTACTGCTTCTCTGAAGCCACATGAACAAAAACATGTGAACTACTAAAATGCTTCACATTTAAAGCTTTTATTTT
This sequence comes from Choloepus didactylus, assembly GCF_015220235.1. Classification (NCBI taxonomy): domain Eukaryota; kingdom Metazoa; phylum Chordata; class Mammalia; order Pilosa; family Megalonychidae; genus Choloepus; species Choloepus didactylus. The sequence continues at coordinate 10,855,552 of NC_051327.1, read as the reverse complement.
GAAAAATAAAATACAAAAGTCATTAAATTGTAAATGTCTGGGGTAATTCCCCAATTTCTCATAAACAACACAATGAATTATTTAAATAATCAAAATATTTAACATTATCCACATCAATACATTTAAACAGGCAGGCACAGTGTTCTACAAAACATTAGAACATGTACAACCTATTCTAAAATGAAACTGCTCAATGTTGCTTACAGAATCTCATTTTTACACCCTCCCCTTGAAAACAAAGTTCGGACTTTGGTAAGAAAAGATGAGGCCAAGAGCAGTTTTAACAGAAAGCACATGCCCCTCTAGGCTCCTTCTCCATAGAACTGTGCATGTACTTAGGATCAGAGCACTTGAAGGCCCACATGTGCACCAACCCCCTACCCTTGCAGTTGGAGGGGACGGCAAGTGAGCAGGAAATGCAGGCCATGGTACACACACTCCACGCATCCCAGCAGGGTACAGCCACTCCTAGAAATTTCCTGTCCGTTAAAAAGGCAGCAGTCTTTCCTAGGGCAAACAAGCAGAATGTGGTTACAGGTGTGAAGCTGCAGTCGGTTCTCCCTTGCACCATCACCACCTCCTTCACTGTTATGAGTCCCAGACACAAGTAGACACAGGAAGATCGAACACTGTAAGAAAAGATGCCTCAGAAGGTCCACCCCACAGGCACATCTTCCCTTTTAGATGCTTGTGAGTAGATTCTATGAGCAAAACAAGCAGATGGCAGCAAAAACAAGGGCTGCTACTTCCCTTTTCCAAATAGATGCAACTGTCACCTGCAACTGAAGCTACTTTAGGGGCACTGGGAAGTGTGTGTGTATGTGTGTGGGTGTGTGTATGCATGTGCACATGCGTGCATCAAATATCAGGGGCTCAAGATCATGTTGATACTTCATCTGAAAAAGTTGGTACTGTGATTTCTAAAGGAACCTTTAGAGAACACACCAACTGCCATTCAAATGCCAAAGGGACCCAAAAGACCAGAAGAAAGACTAGTATCTGAGCCAAGTGCGGATGCATTGCTGTCTTCCAGCTCCTCCTGAGCCCTTCTCTCGTTGCATGTGGGCACCTACAGATCTCAACAAACAAGGATGAAATGCTGCTGTGGAGACAACAATAAATGAATCCTTGTGTATGTGTTTGGGGGGTAGTTTACCTATTTTTAAAGTATTTTGGAGAAACAAAATTATAATTTTTAACCCCTCCCCATAATGAAAATAACAACTAACATAATCTTGAGTGCTTACTATGTGCCAGGCTGTTTGCAGACACTATCACGGTTAGTTCTTACTACACTCTCTTACTGATATCATCACCATAATACAGATGACACAGAAAGCTAAAGTAGTTCGCTCAGTGCCACATAGCTGGTCAGCAACAGAAACAGGACTTCAACCTAGGCAGATGGTGCCAAGAGCTGTGCTCTCCATTCCTGGTTACACCGCCTCCTAGAACAGCCCAAGCAGGGAACCCTGAAGGCACAGCAATGCCCCCCAAACCTCACCTCACATATGAAGAATGTTCCTGGATCTGCTACTCCACTTGTTCAGTCTGTTGAATGAAGCAAAAGATGTTTTAAAGTCCTTGAAGGTGGCTGGTACAAGAAATGACTGCTATGCTGAAACATCAGGTAGAGCTTACAGGCTCTGTTCACAGACTTTCTAATGTACTCAGTCTGCTACCCATAAAATACACCCATCTTTTATCATCAACCTGCTTTTTCACCAAAGGGCTCCAAGAGGGAAGGTTATTGGTTTGCTGAACCAGGCTTTCACTGTAACAGTACTTTGTAAATTGCAACTCTTCAACCACGGTTGAGATTTTGCTTCCAAAACACCTGGGAAGAAAGGTTTTGTTAATGAAGGCATATGTTTTACCTAAAAGAATCCTTTTTATTTTTAATTATAAAAATAGAACCCACTTCTTTAACACTTATTTTTTTAATTATTAAAAAAGGAGCTAATGGAGAAAATTTGAAAAATACAGAAAAGTAGAAAAATAAGTCATTCACAGCTCTGTCATTCTCTGAACCAGATTCTGGAGAACCAATGCTTAGAAGGTGTTACATTTTAAGGTATAAAAGATTCTATAATTTTGCCTAAATGTTCTATGATTTTGAACTTCTCTTATTAGTAATAGCATCAGGCTTTTCCAACTAGACTGACTTCCTGAGATGTTGCCTTGTTTTTGTAAACATAGTTAATATAATCCAAATATATTTAAAACACTGTTTATACTTGCTATTTTTCATTTGAAAGTGAGATGTAAAGGAAACTTTGGGGAGTTGAGGAGGTAAGTTGTATATGGCTAGAGAACAAAAGAGAATGGGAAAGGAGACTGATTCAAGAAGGCTGCGGCTCATCATGAAGACTAAGGTGTCTGAATTTTGTCCTAAAGGCCAAGGGGAACCTTCAGAAATTTTTAATCACATCTGTACCATCTGATGGCTGTATGGAAGAAGTCGCCGTAAAAGGACTTCCTTACAAGTGAGCAGAATAGTCACTCCCCCATCCCCATTCTCTGATCCTCCAAATTTCTTTAACAGGGAAAAGAATGGATTCAGTGTTTAGACAGTTTAAAAGGGGCTTCCCTTTGGGTTAGATAACATAACCACCTAAATTCACAAAAAATCTAGAGGTTGTTTTTAATTCCCTGGTAACAAGTTTTAAAGGGAACAGAGTTGAGAGCATGGATCCAGAAATGGCAAATAAAGCAGAGACCCTGAAGGCCGGGTGGGAGGTCCTGGAAGAGGGGGGAAAATGTTGAACTGTGTGTCAGGAACCTTGGGCTTTTTTCTCTACTCTACCAATAATAAGCTGTGTGATGACAATTCATTTAAGTTTTGTGGGCTTCAGTTTTTTTGTTCAGCAGTCATTTATAATAGGTCCTTTTCTAAGTGTGTGTGTTTGTGTGTGTGTATGTGTGGTGCATTAAATGAAACTAACCAGAGTAAGGCACTTTTAAGTTTCCTTTTTCCTACTGATTCGTAGGGATTCTGTATGGAAGCCCTGGGCCCAGGGCCTTCCCCAAGTGCCTTGGAAGACTGGGCACAGAACAGCTTGCAGTGACCTAGGTGAGTTAAGATTTGACTTCCTCTCCTTGGAGGATCAGGCCTCTAGCGCTAAATGTAATCTATAGCTTACCTCCCTCCTGAAGTTACCTCCCTCCCTGAAACTCCCTAAAATACTATCATCTACAAGATAACCTATAATCCTCCCCTCTTCCCTGTTGACTGCAATCGATCCTTCTTTAAGTTCACAAGACCCCACCCACACCCCCAACTTTCCTGCTTATGCTCTCATACCCGTTAGAATGTCTTTGTCCCAACGCTTTACTCCCTGGCACCCCCTACTTTTGCAGAATAGCTTCACATTGAGCTCTGAACCTGCTGCCATTCAGAGAAGTTCCTGAATCCAGGGCAATGTGACCGACTCCCATTTCCTTCGTAAGTAAACCCTGAATAAAAGCTCATGTCTCAGAACATGCCTTCTGTTTTCTTTAGTCCTTTGGCTGCAAAAGCCCCCATGGGCCATGACATTCTATATATGAGAGATGAGTCTCTCCCACTTAAGGCTTACTTTTGCACTCTCTTTATGATGTTTGTTAATAAGTAAAACTTCTCAGTTTTAATGTAGCCCAACATATCAAGTCTTTAATGGTTAATGATTTTTATGACTTATTTAAGAAATCTTTCCATCTTAAGGTCATAAATATGTTTTATCTTCTAAAAACTTTGTTTTGCCTTTCACATTTAGGTCTATACTCCACCTGGAAATGATTTGTGTATGCTATGAGGTAGGGTCTTCCCCTTAGTTTTAGTCTCAAATTCCTTTAACGCCTTCAGATTCATTATGCAAACCAGCCTTTTGATGTGACATTTCTTTAACACCCTGACTCTTGGATTATCCTCTGGCTCCAATTTCCACAGCCTGTGAGTGATACCATGTTCATGAATCCACTCATGTTTCTAGGGTATCAGGCCCCAGCTTGGGCCCAGGGCCCTGCATCCCCTTATCTGCAACAGTTGATGAGAGTGTTTCAGATAGATCAGGATTCCCTGAGTCCAAAGAACTTTTTTTTCTTTGACTCCTGAGGACTTGTTTCAAATTCCTCACCCATGTAGGTACTCAGTAAACATTTGTTGAATAAACAAAAGAATGGATGTATTAAAATTAAATATATAAGAATATGCCTTGAAAGTAGTTTGAAATTCTTAATAATAATACCAATTATTGATGGCTATTATCAGACAGACAAAATACACCAGATTCAGGGAAGACAACCCTCAACCCTGGTGTGAGACACATTCTCTTAAAAAGGACAGCCCATTTACTCCAGGCTCGCTTCAGGCAACATTACTTCCCCCAGTTTGTGAAGTGTATCGTTCCCTCACCAACCCATATCTGGAATAGTTTCAGAAACTGAATTCAGTGCTGAGCCTTCATTTCCTACTAACAAGCTGATTACTGATAGTAGTGGCCTGTAGGCCACATGTGTTATCACTGTGTTAAAAAGGAGATCTTTGCTGCACAGTGAACAACGGTTCCCATTTTTTCCCTACTGTGAAATGGGAATAACAGATGACGCTCATGCATGACACTCTCTGAGCTACTACACTAGGCACTACCTGTTTCTCTTCACCTCAGTAAACCATATTGGATGCAAGGAAATGAGATGGTTACATGATGGGTAACTGTGAATCTGTTTTAATTAATTTTTTTTTTAATCATCATTTTATTGAGATATATTCACATACCACGCAGTCATACAAAACAAATTGTACTTTCGATTGTTTACAGTACCATTACATAGTTGTACATTCATCACCTAAATCAATCCCTGACACCTTCATTAGCACACACACAAAAATAACAAGAATAATAATTAGAGTGAAAAAGAGCAATTGAAGTAAAAAAGAACACTGGGTACCTTTGTCTGTTTGTTTGCTTCCCCTACTTTTCTACACATCCATCCATAAACTAGACAAAGTGGAGTTTGGTCCTTATGGCATTCCCAATCCCACTGTCACCCCTCATAAGCTACATTTTTATACAACTGTCTTCGAGATTCATGGGTTCTGGGTTGTAGTTTAATAGTTTCAGGTGTCCACCACCAGCTACCCCAATTCTAATTAATTTTTTAAAAAGTAAAAGTTACAAGCTTCAAACTCCTAGAATCCTTTCACCAACTTAGGGAACTTTCCAGTTAAGGGCCAACAGCCATGAACATAAATGTTTTCACAAGTCTTCTAGGCTCCAAATGGCTACAAAGAGAAAGTTAAAAGGCCATGGATGTATATTATATGTAAGAAGAACAAAGAGGGTGCCTGTACATTTGAATTTCAAGTTAGATATCAGAAGATTGGAGCAGATCCACCAAGGCAGGCCCTACATATGTGGAACAATATGTGGCTTGTGAGTGAATGCAAGGAATTGGATTTTTATTATCAATAAAGTGTTTCCCAAGTTTTAAAAAAATACTGAGCTCTCTAAAATTACTTTTGAGAGTAATTTTGAATTACTGTTAAAACCAACAATTACCAGAGGCCAATCTTTCTATCACTAGCATGTATCATTTTCTCTTGAAAAAGATTACTTTGATGCAAGGGCCCAATTATTATACATCAAGAGGGGGAAGTAGACACCTTACCTGGGGTTTTTCTTTAAGAAAGTCAGGTAGTTGAAATTCTCCTTTATAGACCTGGAAAAACAAAACAGGGATGAGTTTAAGGAAATAGGTACTGTCCTCATCACATCAGTATGCACTGCCTGATAGTAGGTGGGTTTACTACTTCATCCTCGGTGAGCTTCAGGACAGGAGGGAAGCCTGTCAGTCTAAGACCAGCCAGGGTGGCAGGACTGAGTGAAATCCCCGAGTGACTCTCTCCTGGCTCCACGTTTGCCTGAGTGCTCCCAAATGTGGGTTGTCTGGAAGAGGGCTCAGAATTTCTGAAGGAAAAACAAATGCATCCTGACATTCTAAGTTCCAATCAAATTAGCCAAGGGAGAAAGCAAGCCCTTAAGCAACCAACACAGCAATTCACATTATTTAGGAACAGGCCTTCCTGGTTTCCTTCTGAATGTGCTAATGTTAAAACCTTTGATTTACTCCAACTTTATTTTTCTCAGTTTACACAATATTCCACAATGGTTTGCATATTAGATTTTTAAAATTAAAAAATTTACTCTTGTCGATGTATTAAAAACAACTGTATTTCTAATACCAGTAATAAGTAATTAGGAAATAATTTTTTTAAAATAATACCATTTATAACAACATCCCAAAAAACCCCAACATTATTGAAAGGAATTAAAGAAGATGCAGATAAATAGACATACCACTTTCAGGGATTGGAAGATTCAATATAGCAAAGATGTCTATTCTCCTAAAAGGATTCCTAATCAAAATTCTAACGTATTTTTGGGGAGAGAGCATGGAGATAATGTCAAGGGAATCGTAAAAGTTACATAGAAATGCAAAGGGCCAAGTATAGGCAAGGAAATCAAGAACAAAGTAGGAGGACTTATCCTACCAGATATCAAGACTTATTATACAGTTACAACAATTAAGACAGTAAGGTATTGGCATAGGACAGACAAAGGAAACAGAATAAAGAGTCCAGACATGGAGACTCATATGCATGAATACTTGTGGTTTATGACAAAGGTGGCATTGAAGAGCAATGGAGAAAGGATATTCCTGTCAATAAATGGTTCTGGTTCAACTGAATATCAATACGGAACAAAAATGAAACTTGATTTCTACTTCACACCAATTCCATGGGAATTGTAGATCTAAAGACAAAATAATAAAAGTTGCTAAAAAATAACAGAATATCTGTAACCTCGGGGTGGGGGAAGATTTATTTAAGCAAAATACAAGGACCACTAGCCCTAAGGAAAAGATTTACAAATGGACTTGCATTAAAAGAAATAGAACATTAATTCACTGAAAGAGCCATTAGAGTTAAAAAGCAAGGAAGAGACTGGGAAAAGATATTTGCCACACATATAACTAAAAAAGGGGGCTCAAATTCACAATTTATTTTAAAAATTTCTACAAATCAAAAAGATGACCATTAGAAAAACAAGTAATGAGTTTGAACAGGTATTCCACAAATAAGAATATCCAAACGGTCAGTAAGTATACAAAAAAGGTGTTCAACCTTATTGCCTACCAAGGAAGTGCAAATTAAAACCACAATGGGCTGCAGCCTCTCAGGGCAGGGCGCATGGGGCGGTGCTGCGGGGCCGGAGCCAGAGCAGCCCCGAAGCAGCAGCCACCGCCCCCCGCGGAGCCCAGCCGAGCACAGCATTTTCCATGCCACTGAATGTGCTGAAGGAGGACAAAAAGCCTACATGGAGCCCATCATCGAGCAACCTCAAGGCTGGCAGTGATGGTGAAAGCATAGGAAACTACCCCCTTTCCCAGAGGCTCTTCATGATTCTTTGGCTCAAAGGAATAGTATTTAGTATCAAGTAAATACAGTGCAGGTCAGTGCAGAAGTTGGCTCCCGGGACCCACCCACCATTTATAACTTTCAACAACGAAGTCAAAACGGATGTAAATAAGCTTGAGGAATTTCTTGAAGTCATGCCCTCTCAAGTACTTAAAGCTTTTGCCAAAACACCCAGAATCAAATACTGCTGGAATGGACATCTTTGCCAAATTCTCTGCATACATCAAGAATTCAAGGCCAGAGGCTATTGAAGCACTGGAGAGGGGTCTCTTGAAAACCCTGCAGAAACTGCATGAATATTTGAATTCTCCCCTCCCTGATGAAACTGATGAGAATAGTATGGAGGATATTAAATTTTCTACACATAAATTTCTGGATGGCAATGAAATGACATTAGCTGACTGCAACCTGCTGCCCAAACTGCACATTGTCAAAGTGGTGGCCAAAAAGTATCGCAATTTTGAGATCCCAGAAGGAATGACTGGCATCTGGCAGTACTTAACTAAAGCTTATAGTAGAGATGAGTTCACCAATACCTGTCCCAGTGATAAGGAGGTTGAAATAGCATATAGTGATGTAGCCAAAAGACTTACCAAGTAAAATGCCACTTATGAGAGAGATGTCTTCACATCCTCCCCTAACAGAATATGCTTTTCCTACCAGACTGCTCCTCTTCCTATAAAGTAGAAATTTTATTTTGCATGAACATGCAGTTGTTCAAGATCAGGATAAAGGATAGACAAGGTATAGTAGCTATCTTAAAATATACACTCTTAAAATTCTCCTACCCTACCTACCTCTCCTACCCATATCCCCCTCTCCTCTAATTTGAAGACATTCCATCACAAAGTTGTCAATGTAGCAGTGCTTTGCCATCTCTCTGGAGCCCTCACCATACACTGTATAGATGGCAGAACTCAAGGTGCCATATTTAACTGTTAAAATGGTAGCCATGACTTCATTAGTCTGCCCCATACTTGTGCATAACACATGGTACAAGAAATATTTATGTATTTTTGGAATTTTATAATAGTAAAAGTATATGAAAAGATTGCTACTGTATCAGAAATATTCTGTTTCAATTTAGTCTATCCTGGATATGTACTAAAAGATATTACCTCTGATGAAGAGAGCCTTATAGGAATAGTCACTTCAGATTTTGCTAGTTTGCTTTGTAGATGGATTTTTATTTTATCTAAAAGCATTTATCGTTTATACCAATTGAAACATTTGATACTATGTAGAAGCTAAAAGTTTAGAGGGCAGGTATGGTAGTCTCAAGATCTTTCTCAAGCATTTTATCCTTTTGAGAGAAACCGATGGACACCTAATAATCTATCTAAATCTGTTATTTGTTATATATAATTTGCCCAGTGCCTTTCATTTGGAACATTATTGCTTTCTTCCAGTTTGTTTTTATTTTAAAAAGCTTCTTTTTTTGGTAAACATAGGTCTATACCTTTGTTGTTTGTAGATCTTTTGAGCAACACTATATAGACTATTGTTTAGTTGATTTAGCTGTAGCAGTACAATGATTAGTAATGTAAAAACTAACACTTACAAAGAAATTAACCTAAGGAATGTGGGGAGGGTTTGTCAAAATATTAAGTAAAATTTTGTTTCTTTAAAAAACACACAAAAAAACAAAAAAACTACAATGACATACCACTCACAATCTACCAGAATGTTAAAATTAAAGACTGACAACTCCAAGTGTTGATAAGGATGTAGAACAAATAGACCTCTCAAAAACTGGGAGTGGCGATGTAAATTGGCACAAACACTTTGGAAAACTGTTTGGCATTACCTACTAGGGTATACTTTATGACCCAGCAATTTCATTTTGTTGCGTATATATCTAACAGAGATACCGACTCAGGTACACCAAAAGACACGTATAAGAATGTTCATAGTAGCAGTATTTGTAAAAGTTAAAAACAACAAATTGAAACGTCCGTCAGTTAGAATGGACAAAAAAATGTGGTCTATGCATATAGTGATATACTATACAGCAATGAAAAAAATGAGGTACTGCCATATCAACAACACAGATGAACCTCACACGTATAATGATGAGGGGAAAAAAGCAAGGCATGAAAGTATTATATACTGATAATATACTACATGCCTCCATTTAAATCAGAATACTGTTTACTCTGGAGAGGAGAGAGGTAGTACTGTTTGGGAGGGAGAAGGAAGGAGGCTTCCAGGATGCTAATAATTTTCTATTGCTTGATATAGATAGTGATTAAGAGGGTGTGTTCATTTTTTGAGAATTTATCACACTTTTCTGTGTGTATGTTACACTTAAAATAACAAAATTCAATAAACAAATTAAGCCATTGACTTAATGCTAAAATTCACTGCTACAAAAAAACCTTAAGTACAAAGATGTTTGTTTCAACTTTTTTGCAACAGCAAAAAAACCTGGGAACTATTCCTGTCAATCAAGAATGGAGAAGGGTTCCATTAGAAAAAAGTTTGGTAACCAATGGACTAGAGAATATTGTAGCAGGAAACTAGGGATAGTTGTTGGGAATAGCATCATTGGATAGCCCCTCAGAGCACGAAGAAATCTCCTAAATGGTAAACCCAAAGCCTGCAAACCTAAAGGAGTTTCCCTTTTTACTTAGTTGTAAGATGACTAATAAAATTCTAAAGGAAGATGCATTCTTTTGGGAGATTCAGAGAATTAATACACTTTTTTCCTGTCTCTTTTAATTCCAGTTCCTAAAACTGCAACTGGCCTAGCTGCTCCCTGAAGAACCTGTAAGAATTTTGCATGCACTTTCTTAGACAATGTTTGCTCTACTTGATGGCACAGTCCAGGGACTGTGCCAGCTTGCTGGGGTAGGAAGTGCTCAAGCCCCATATCATGCTAATGTATTAACATGCTAACATATTAAGCTGCATATCATGCTAACATTGACTTCTGTTGTGCCTGCCTACTGCCTATGGGGCAAGCAGGCATCAGACCTGGTGCAGAGGCTCAAACCACCAGGACGGTTTTTGTTTTGTTCTTTTCTTTTCTTTTTTTTTTTTTTTTCATTTTTTACCAGATTCTCAAGCGTCTTTCCTTCTCCCTTCACCCAGGAAACTGAGTCCCACCTCCCATCTTCCAAGCCTCTCAGGCATTAAGTTGCTCAGGCCCGGAGTCCTGTGCCCTGGCTGCTTTACCGAACCAGATCAAGTTCGATTGTCCCTAGCCCCTCTTCCATTTGTGTGGAGCAACTTTTCTTATCTTCCTCACATCCTGTCGGCCTCTCAGAAATGGCATCTCCTCTTCCTTAGCTAGCCTCTTAGACTGCTATATTTTAGGCAAAAGGTTAACCTTAAGCCCAAGCAGTCATTCCGTCACCCAGTGGCAAGAGAGAGGCTCCAGTACTCTTCCTCTCTCCCGTGCTCTTTGCATCTTATATTGCCACTAGCAAATCTTGTGGTTAGAGCCTCCCTTCTCTTTTCGGTTGGTTGTAAAAACCTGTAAGGCATGATAGAAAATATGAGTGGGAGCATTAATAAGTTCCTTCCAGGTACTGACAGTTCCAGAAAGGTAAAGTTTATAAAAAGAGAAAAAAAAACAAATATTTGATGTTACAATTGTAATAAAAAACCAAAAGGGGCCCAGGGTAAGAGATCAGATAAAAGGCTCAATCAGAAAAGAAGAGGCAAGCTGCCTGGGGATTTCTTTCTTTCGGTATCTTCTAGGGAACGAATGCCTCAAAAGTTAGGAACCTAAGGATACTGACAAAAAGAACACTTTCCAGTGACAAAGCAATTCCTATTTAAGGCAGGAAACCAAACATTACATGGCTTATAAAAACAGTAAAGCTAGGAACGGAATTTCCTTTGGTTAAGGGAACAGGGGTTTTGAACATACTGCTGTCTGGTGCTAAAGGACTGTGGATTCTGCTTGACAGTAATGAACTAAGTACTCAGAATCCAAACAATTCTGCAGAACCTTCCCACTTCAAGCTCTGAAGGAATGATGAGGAGACAAAAGCAAGGCTTTTAACTTAGAAGACTCACTTAAATAAAAATAATAAGAACAGCAGAGAAACTTTATTATTTTCTGTGCACCAGGCTTGGGTTAAGTAAGTGCTTTATATGCATTACCTCATTGAATCTCACAATCTCTTGAGGGATGTGCTATTATTCCCTTCTTACAGATGAAGCAACTGCAGGAGTACCATGACTGCACTTCCATTTTAAAAGTATCATCCTATTTGTTTTGTTCCAAATAGACTGTAGGGGGCCAGGGATAGGCGCATGGAGGCTACAGCAGTAATCCCGACAAACGATGATGGCTTGGACCAAGGAGGCAGCAGAGGAGGTGGGGAGAAGTGGTAGGATTCTGGATTTTTTTCTAATTACATCTAGGTTTCCTAATATATTAGATGTGGGTGTGAGAGAAGAGAGTAAAGGATGACTCCTAGGTTTTTAGCCTAACCAACTACAAACTGGAAATATGGAACTGTTATCAACTAACTTGGGAAAGGCTCTGGGTATAGCAGATTTGGGAAGGAAGATTAATAGATTGGTTTTAGATATGTTAAGATTGAGATGTCTCTTAGAGAACAAATAAAAATGTCAACTATGCAGTCAGATATATAAAACTGCAATTCATGAAGATATATACATTTGGGAGTCATCAATTTATAAATGGTAAAGTTTTGATGTCTGATGAGATAACCCAGGGATTCGGTATACTTAGAGAAGATCAGAGGTTGAGATTCTGGGGGCATTTTAACATTAAGAGGTCAGGGAGAAGAGGAAGAATTGGTAAAGGGGACTGAGAAGAAGCTATGAATGATGTAGAAAGAAAATCAAAAGAGTGTGTCCTGGAAGCCAACTGAAGGAAATACACCAAAGAGGAGAGAGTGATCAGTTGTGTCAAAAGAGGCTGAGAGGTAAAATGATAATTGACCAGTAGATATAGCAATGCAGAGGTCATTGTGACCTTGACAAGAACAATTTCTGCAGAAAGGTAGGTGTGAATCTAAATGAAGTAGATTTACGAGAGAATAGGGGGAGAAGAAGTGGAAACAGGAAATACAGAAAACTTGAGTTTTGATGTGAAGCGGAAGCAAAGAAATGTAGTGGCAGTTGGCAGGGCAAACAGGATCAATAGTGTGTGTGTGTGCGCGTGTGTGCATGTGTGTGTGTGTAAGGTGGAAGAACTAAGAGCATATTTGTTTGCTGACAAGAACGATCCTTTTAGAGAGCAAAATCTAATTATGCAGGAGAGAGGAGGGGATGGGCTCTGGTACACAGGGAAAGGCAATGCCTTCAGATAGCAGCATGGATGTTCATCTCTGTTGTTCCGGTTTGCTAATGCTGCCATTATGCAAAATAGCAGAAATGGATTTGTTTTTATAAGGGGGGTTTATTGGGTTACAAAATCATAGTCCTAAGGCCATAAAAGTGTCCAAAAAAGTGTCCAAACAAAGGCATCAACAATAGGGTTCCTTCACTGAAGAACACCAATGGCGTCTGGAAAACCTCTGTCAGCCAGGAAGGAACATGGCTGGTGTTTGCTCCAGGGTTCTGCTTTTGAAATGTTTCTAAGTGTCTGGGGGTGTTCTCTTAGTTTCTCCCAGGCAAACACTGGTCTAGGAAAAGTCTACTTTCAACGGCCGTCTCCAAAATGTGTCTCTCAGCTGCAGCAGCAAACTCCTTCGGTCTGAGCTCTTATAGGGCTCCAGTAAACTAATCAAGACCCACACTGAATGGGTGGGGCCAAATCTCCATGGAAGCATTCAATCAAGAGGTCACATCCTAATCAAAAAGATTAATCAATCTGCCCCCACAAGACTGCATCAAAGAACATGGCTCCTTCTGAGAGACACAATATATACAAACTGGCACATCTGTTAACACAGATTTTCCATTACGATAGATAGGGATTTTAGCTCTGTTATACTTCCCCTTCCTCTAGTCTCTCAATAAATTACAGAATAATTTTTGGTTAAAACCACATTCTATGTTTCACTATTATGACAATGTAAATATGGCATATTTATATTTTCTTCCACATACAATTTGTGTTGTTGCAGCTGGAGTTAACTAGTTGCTTCATATTTTTATTTGTGTAGTTTTTTTTTTTTTAATCATGGCTAAGATTTCTCACATCCTCCAATGGATTTATAAAAACCTCTCCATATCATTTTCCACATGATGAAATCTGTTAGATAATTTATCAGTTCCATTGTTCCATTTTTTCCCCCTTCTCTGAAGCATCCTTCCTGAAGCCCTCTACTTCAATCTGTACTGGGTTGCTCTCTAGGTCTCCCGCATAGCTACTGTCTTGGCATTTTCCTTTGCTGTCATCTTGGATATTCTCCATGCCTATTTTTTAAAAATTGAGATTGTTCACAAATCATACAATTATCCAAAGATCCAAAGTGTACAATCAATTGCCCATGGTACCATCATACAGCTGTGCATCCATCATCACAATTAATTTTTTTTCAATTTTTAGAACATTTTTATTACTCTAGAAAATAAATAAAAACAAAAAAAGGAACCTCAAATCCTCCCATACCCCAAACCACCCCGCTCCATTATGACTCATAGTATTCATATAGTACATTCGTTACTGTTGATGAAAGAATGTTAAAATACTAACTGTAGTATATAGTTTGCAATAGGTATATATTTTTCCTATATGCCCCTCTATTATTAACTTCTGGTTATGGTGTCATACATTTGCTCTAGTTCATAAGAGAGATTTCTAATATTTGTACAATTCATCATGGACATTGTCCACCACAAGATTCACCGTTTTATACATTCCCATCTTTTAACCTCCAACTTTCCTTCTGGTAACATATGTGAGTCTGAGCTTACCCTTTCCACCACATTCACAGACCATTCAGCACTGTTAGTTATTCTCACAACATGCTACCATCACCTCTGTCCACTCTGTACTTACACTGCTGTCTACTTTCTCTCAAAATTGTGTTCCAAACCTCTCACTCCTGTTTTTTCCTTTCTGTCTGTAGTGCTCCCTTTAGTGTTTCCTGTAGAGCAGGTATCTTGTTCACAACTCTGTCATTGTCTGTTTGTCAGAGAATATTTTAAGCTCTCCCTCATATTTGAAGGACAGTTTTGCCAGATATAGGATTCTTGGTTGGTGGTTTTTCTCTTTCAGTATTTTAAATATATCACACCACTTCCTTCTTGTCTCCGTGGTTTCTATCGAGAAATCCGCACACAGTCTTATCAAGCTTCCTTTGTATGTGATAGATCACTTTTCTCTTGCTGCTTTCAGGATTCTCTCTTTATCTTTGATGTTTTATAATCTGATTATTAAGTATCTTGGCATAGGCCTATTCAGCTGTATTCTGTTTCGGGTATGCTGTGCTTCTTGGATCTGTAATTTTATGTCTGTCATAAGAGATGGGAAATTTTCATTGATTATTTCCTCTATTATTGCTTCTGACCCTTTTCCCTTCTCTGCTCCTTCTGGGACACCAATGGCACATACATTCCTGCATTTCGTATTGTCATTCAGTTCCCAGAGACGTTGCTCATATTTTTCCACTTTTTTCTCTATCTGTTCTTTTGTGTGTAGGCTTTCAGGTGTCTTTTTCTCCAGTTCCTGAGTGTTTTCTTATGCCTCTTGAGATCTGCTGTTGTATGTCTCCATTGCGCCTTTCATCGTTGATTTAGTATTAGTTGTTTAAATTCCTGTATCTCAGTTGAACTGTAAGTTTGTTCCTTTGACTGGGCCATAACTTTGTTTTTCTTAGCGTAGGTTGTAGTTTTCTGTTGTCTAGGCATCTGGTTTCCTTGGTTTCCCCAATCAGGTTTTCCCAGACCAGAATGGATTCAGATCTCAGAAGGGGGCAATATTCAGTATCAGGTCTTCCTGAGAGTGTGTCTTAGAAGATTGATACACCCTTTGAGGCCTCAAGCCACTGTGCTTTTCTGCCCAGCAGGTGGTGCCCGTCAGCCTGTCACTCCAGACTGGTGTAAGGAGCTGTGGCCCATGGCTGTTTTCCCCCAGGCTCTGGGGTCTGGTTGTGAATGAAAGATGGGTAATAGAGCTTGGCACCACCTTTTTCCTCTTAGGAAAGATACACCTCTTGGGAGACATCATTTGCATTTGAATAGTCTCTCTGACTCTGCTCTCTCCACCTTTGTCTGGGTCAGAGAGCTGCAAATTGAAAATGGCTGAAGCTTTCTCCACTGAGCTGAAAAAGGGACAGAAAGCCCCCTTTCAGGGCCAGTCAGCAGCCACCATCAGTTTCACCCATTGGCCAGCGATAGCACCTGGTCCTCTGGGCTCCCCTCCCTCCCAGAGAGGTCTTCCAGCTCTCCAAGGTCAGTCTTCACCAAAAGCCTCTGTCTGCTTTTTGGGGATTTGTAGCTTGTATTGAGCAGTCAACATTTGTTAATGAAAGCCTCGGATGGAGCTGGGCTGACATATATTCACTTGTTCAGAGAGTGCTGCTTTCTAGCACAGGGAGGCTTTGCAGTTTGGGCTGTCATGGGGGAGGGGCTCTCAGTGTGGGTCCGCAGTTTTTACTTACAGACTTTATGCTGTGAGCTCGGAGATTCCTCCCAATCCAGGTTGGTGTATGATGTGTGGACAGTTACATTTGTTGCCCAGCAATTATCCCAGAATATTTACTAGTGGCTCCTGGTTGTTTATTAGTTGTTCCAGGGGGACTATCTAGCTTCCACTCCTTCATGCCTATTTTTATTATCCTTTTAATTTTTTATTCCTTGTTTCCTAATTCAGGTCTTCCCCTTACTTGGTCAATCCCTTATCTTTAATGGAGCACATTATTCAGTAGTTTTCTGAGAAACAGTGTATGAGAAGTAAATCTCTTGTGATTTTGCATGTCTGAAAATGACTTTATCTTAACATTTGACTGGAAGTTTAGCTGGTAATATAATGCTAGGATATAAATAATTTTCTCTTCGAATTTATGACATTGTTCCATTGTTTTTTAGTTTCCCATGTTGCTATTGAGAAGACTGATGCCATTCTGATTCCAGGTCCTTTAAAAGTGACCTTTGTTTTCACTCTGAAAGCTTCAAAGATTTTCTCAGTCATCACAGGTATTCTGTAATTCTGATACTATGTCATGATGTGGCTGATTTTCTTCACTCACTGTTATGGAGACATATGTCTATATCCTAAGATTCTTGAAAACGTTCTCATAGTATTGCTTTGATAATTTCCTGCCCATCATTTTATCTGTTCTCTTTTTCTAGAACTCCAACCAGTCAAATATTGGACCACCTGAATTAGGCTTCTAATTTTCTTACCTTTCCTCTCCAAGTCTCTTTTTGTTTGTTTGTTTGTTTTGTTTTGTTTTGTTTTTACTTTCTAAGAGATTTTTCCCAACTTCATTTTCCCAACTTTACTAATTTTAAATTTTGCCCCTCATATTTTTAGTTTCCAAATGTTCTTTTTATTTCTCTGATTGTTTTTGTTTTTAAAAATAGCACCTCATTCTTATTCTTTATCTTATCACTATAAGAATATTAATTATAGTTCATTTAAATTTTTTCTGCTAGTTACCTTGCTTTTGTTTCCTGTGAGATCCTTTTTTCTTTCTCTTGGTCTCTTTCTTTCATGTTCGAGACTGTCTGCAAATGTCTCGGTGAGTGTTGGCTGTAAGGCACTAAAAAACTGAATGAGGGCTGAGCCCAATTACAGGTGGGCTTCCTCTGCTTGCATTTTTGTTGGGATGCCCCAGGTATCATATTATAGGTCTTTACCATCTTAAACTGGAATTCCCTGTACATTTATTCTGTACAGTGATTTTACTGCTTTTATAACTGTTACTTCATTCAATGCTTACAGTATTATAAAGTAGGAAGGACTGTGAAGATAGTGAATGTAAGAAAGGGTTAAGTTAGAGGTAGCATGGAATAGGGAAAATGGTGGCAGAACCAGCTTAAACAGGCCCTGTGGTAAAGGGAAGAGAGAGAGAACCATGACATAAGCCTAGAATCTGCGCCAGCTCCTTATATGGAAAAGTAACCAGGGTTACTGGAATGTAAAGGGATATGGGGTATAATCAGAGGCGGGAACTCCTAGCAGGAAATTTAAACTGAATGAACTCTCTGGGATAGGCTGTACAATTCAAAATCTCAAAGATGGGCTAGTTAGCTCTCTTGGATAGGCTGTACAAATTAAAATCTCAAAGACGGGCTAGTTAGCTCTCTCGGATAGGCTGTAACCTCTGTAGTACCCAGCCAATGGGGAAACGGGGGAGGGACTTGGCCATTAGGAACAGGAGATTAAAAGATCGCCATGTTCTTCCTCTCACGTGCCAGCCCACCACGTTTCTGGCTGTGCACCCTATCTTGCGAGATTGTAAATAAATTCTTTTCTCCTCCAGAACCCAGTGAGCGTTTATTCCTTTACAGGTACTGCTTTATTTCCAACAACTTGGGGGCTCATCCAGGATCTGGAGCTTCGGAGGGGGACCCCCAAGGTGGACAAAGGGAAGGTGCGCCCCGTCGATTGAGGGCCACCACTGGGGGCCCGTCTCCGGCAGCTGAAGGGCCCAAGACCAGATGCTTGGATATGCTGGTTGTGGACGAGTAAAAGGGGAAAAGGGAAAGCCTGCCTCTGGTTGAACAGGCAACTCCGTACATGGACCAAGGTAAGGAAAGAGGACTATTAAATATTATATTACCTTGGTGGTCAGGGATTCGTGATGAGTCTGAGGCTGACTGTGTGTGACTGAGACGCGCAACATACTGCGCAAAGCTAGTGTGGAGTCCCAATTTGCGGTTCCCTTCTCCCGCGAGGGAAAGGGCCACAGACGGACGAAGCAAAAGGAACTGAAAGAAAGAAGCCCAGACAAGACTCAGAATGGGGAATAGAGGCAGTTGGCTGGCTGGGGAGGAAAAGGAGGCACCTATAGAGTCCCTCGGGGACGTCCCTCCAGATAGTTCACTAGGTAGGATGTTAAAATATTGGACGGATAGCGATCGGACCAAGGGAAAGGACAAAAAGAAAACGATTAAATATTGTTGTTACATTTGGACTGAAGAAAGCATTTCACTGCCAGATGTATTCTGGCCAAAGTACGGGACAGAGGAGGATTGGCTCTGTGCCAACCTTGTAATTTATGTTAATGAGAAGAAACCCTTTTCTAAGGAGGAGTCTGATTATGCCACATGCTGGCTAAAGAACAAAAAAACTTCCCTCTACCCTGTGAAAGACAAAAATCCAAACTCAGAAGCTGAGTTAGTAGAATCTAAACCCTGGGACCCCTTATTAAGTCTCCCTCCTCCCTCCTCTCCTGGGGCAGAAAGTGTTGAAAGTCTGAGGACCTAATAAAGTCCACACAGGTTCCAGGGGAACCAGGAGGCCTGTCAGTGCCAACTGCCCCACCAGATATGACCCATCAATCGTTGAGGAAAGAATTAGCACAGTGCAAAAAGGATATACAGAATTTTCCATTTCCAAAAACTCTTGAAGGAAAGAGAGTAAGGGAACATCACCCCGTTAAATCCCTTTACCCCTTGAGGGAGGTGCTAATGGGAACAAAAGAAGTCAGGTATGTAGATGCCACATTAACGAGTGCAAAAGTAAGGAATTTTAAGGAGATGAAATAGCTAATAGAGGACTCAATGGGGCTGGCTGAGCAAATAGATCAATTCCTAGGCTCTAGCCTATACACGTGGTCTGAACTTACGTCCTTATTAAACATCCCCTTTACGAAAGAGGAGAGAGAATGGTGAGAGGGGCGGCTATGAAAGAATGGGAAAGGCAACACCCGCCACGGCAAGGGGTGATGGCAGCAGAGCAAAAGTTTCCAAGTCCTGACTCCAGTTGGCATAATAACAATAAGGAGGATAGGGCACAAATGAATAATCTCAGAGACCTCATTATAGAAGAGATAAAATTGGCCATACCCAAATCTCAAAATTTGGATAAGGCTTTTGAGGTGAATCAAGAGAAAGATGAGTCTCCCTCTGCTTATCTGCAAAGATTGAGAGATCAAGTGAGGAAATATTCAGGTATAGACCTTGATGACCCTGTGGCCCAGGGAATGTTAAAGATCAGCTATGTGAAGGGGTCTTGGCCTGATATTTGGAAAAAGATCCAGAAAATAGATGGATGGATGAATAAGTCATTGAGGAGTTATTAAGGGAAGCACAGAAAGTATTTGTAAGAAGGGAGGACGAAAAGCAAAAGCAACAGGCTAAAGTCATGATGACCACTGTTGACCACTTTGTCAAGAAAAAATTAGAAGCAGGGAATGGAGGAAGAAGACAGAGGTGAGATAAGGGAGTGGGCTGGGCTGACTTAAGTAAAGGAGCAAGGAGAATGAAGAACTCTGCAGGGTGTTATCACTGTGGAAAACCTGGCCATTTCAAAAGGGAGTGCCCAGACTAACAGAAGGAGGGTTGAGTTATACCCCAAATGAATTTTGAGGACTAGGAGAGTCAGAGGCTCCTCATCTCAGAAGCCCACCGGGAGCCTTTGGTAAATTTAAAGGTGGGCCCATACCAAGAGGAAATTACATTCTTGGTAGACGTTGGAGCAGCTCACTCCTCTGTAAATCATCTTCCAAAGGGGGCTAGGCTCTCTAGCAGTTCCCTCACCATCTCAGGGATAAAAGAGGAGGAATTTAAAGTTCCCATTCTTGAGCCTACTAACATTTGTTGGGAAAACAGTCAAATTATAGCTCCCTTGTTGCACATCCCAGAAGCTGAGAGTAATTTATTAGGAAGAGACCTAATAATACCTATGGGACTGGATTTAGAGGTAAGGAATGGACAAATTGAGGTTATGGCCCTGCTCACTGAAGAAGATGAAAAGGACATTAAGGAGGAGGTATGGTAAAAGAAGGAAACGGGAAGGTTGCAAATTCCCCCAATTAAAATCAAGTTAAAGAAGGAAGGGGAGGTCGTGTGCCAGAAACAATATCCTATTCCCCTTAAAGGAAGACAGGGACTCCAACCCATCATTGAGGGTCTCCTTCGAGATGGACTCTTAGAGACCTGTATGTCCTCTTTTAGTACTCCCATTCTCCCCATCCAGAAACCAGATGTTAGCTGGAGAATGGTGCAGGACCTAAGGGCCATTAATCAAATTGTCCAGGTTCGACAGCTTGTAGTTCCTAATCCTTACACTCTCCTGAGTAAAATCCCCTACCATCATAAGTGATTTAGTGTAGTAGATTTAAAGGATGCCTTCTGGGCCTATCTCCTTGATCCAGAAAGTAGAGACCTGTTTGCCTTTGAGTGGGAAGATCCCTTCAATGGGCGAAAGCAGCAATACAGATGGACGGTCTTACCTCAGGGTTTTACAGAGTCCCCCAATCTCTTTGGGCAAGAGTTAAAAAGGGTACTGGAAAAATTTCCAATCCTGCCTGAGATCACCCTTCTGCAATATGTAGATGATCTATTAATATTGGGTAAAGAAAGGCAAATGGTGGCTCAAGCTACGAAGAATCTACTGAACTTTTTAGGGGATCAAGGATTAAGGGTATCTAAAAGTAAACTGCAATTTGTAGCAAGGGAAGTTAAGTACCTAGGCCACCTCATAAGTGAAAGAAAAAGAAAAATCCATCCAGAAAGGATCCAGGCCATAGTCGAGTTGCCTCTTCCTCAAACAAAAAGGGAACTAAGGAAATTCCTGGGATTGGTAGGGTGCTGTATGTTGTGGATAGATTCTTTTGCATCTCGAACTAAGGGGCTATACCAAAAATTACTAGAGGAAGAGTCTGACAATATAGAATGGGAGGAAGTAGAAATGGAGGTTTTAAATGAGCTCAAGCAGGCATTGGTGCAAGCTCCTATTCTAGCGCTTCCTTCCCTCGAGAAACCCTTTCACCTGTTAGTTACAGTAGATAAGGGAACAGCTTTAGGGGTCCTAACCCAAATGTGGGGAGGCCAAAGAAGGCCCATAGCTTTCCTTTCAAAGGTTTTAGATCCAGTCTCTAGGGGGTGGCCTGGGTGTGTTCAAGCCATTGCAGCAATCGCCCTTTTAGAAGAAAGCAGGAAGTTGACCTTTGGAGGGTCATTAGTAGTTAGTACCCCTCATCAGGTGAGGACTATTCTGTCTCAAAGGGCAGGGAGATGGTCGACTAATTCCCAAATTCTGAAATATGAGGCAATCCTAATGGAAAAAGATGATTTGGTCTTGACAACAGATCATAGCCTAAACATGGCCTCCCTCCTCTGGAAGGGGCCTGAACAAGTAGAGACCCCTGAGCATGACTGTTTAGACCTAATTGAATACCAAACCCGAGACTGACCTGACCTAAGGGATCTTCCCCTGCACTCGGAGGAAAGATTGTTCATAGATGGATCCTCTAAAGTCCTAGAAGGGGAAAGGCACAATGGATATGCAGTTGTAGATGAGGTAATTTGTGAAGTGAAAGAAGCTAGCTGATTGCCCAATAAGTGGTCAGCTCAAACTTGTGAGTTGTATGCACTAAATCAAGCCCTCAAATTATTAGAGGGAAAGGATGTACAGTCTACACCGACTCTAAGTATGCCTTTGGGGTAGTCCACACCTTTGGAAAGAGCTGGGAAGAAAGGGGATTAATCAACAGCAAAGGAAAAGAACTGGTTCATGGGGAATTGGTGAAACAAGTAGAGAGGATACGACAAACAGAATTGGGGGTCTGTGGTCTCTAGTTTGGCGGTCTCTGCAAGGTTGAAAATGGAGAAAAAAGAAAAGGTACTAAAGTTAAAGGACTCAATAATACTTAGTTTTAAGGAAACTTGTGGTTAGGGTACACACATAGCGTGCATATCCTCTAAGGGCCGGTAACATAACTTGTGACTGGGGTGAGGTGGTTGTAGCAGAGGTTTGCAGAAGTTTGAAAACAACGTTTATGGGATTGCTAGATAGAAGAACAAACTACTACTGGAAAAGAAATTCTCCGTTGTGCAGAGGGAAAAGATAAGGAGGAGATGCATGTAATACCCAGATTTTTCAGCTTTGCTGTTAATTATCCCCAAGATTCCACAGCTGAGAGAAAAGAAAAGGACTAAGGATTTTTTAAAGCACATCCCCGCACTTGCTAAACTCTAATATTCTGTGATTCTGAAGGAAGTTTCTCAGAGCCTGAGTATCACAGGGGATGCTTTCTTAGTTCCACGTTTGCCCTCTCTAGCAGGTTTTCAAGTCTTTGTCTAACAAGTTTACAGAGGTTACTGCACTGTTTTAAATTCTCTCATAGAGCAAAACACCACATAAGGCCAAAAGAAATGCATATAAAAATGTGAGCTCTACATACTTAACACTGCTTTATAGCTTTTACTTGTGGCAGTAGTGGTATGTTTCCATCTGAAAGGCATTTGCTGGCAACAGATATGGATTCCAGAAAAAACTCAAATAGAAGAGTAAATTGTATTTTCTGCTTTAGGTTTGTAGGCTGAAATCAGATTCATGTATTTTGGAGTGAAGTATAATTAATTTCTTCTAAGAATAGCCTTCAATTATAGGATTACCTAGAATAAGGAGCTATAGGAGAGAGAAGAATTTGCCTAAGTAGCCCATGAAGTTTGGAAGACCCAAGAAAGAAGTAGTCCTGAAAATTGGCTCAAGTAAGCAATGTGTCTTTCCTGTTAATTTGACCTCAGGCCACTTTCAGTTTTCTTACAAGATTACTTAGGAACTGACCTGCTAATCCTGTAACAGTGACTTTTTAAATATAATCTTAAAACTGTAAGCAAGCAGGAAATTGTAAAGTAGCCTTAAAATGTAACCTTCAAAGCTGGAAGCAGGCTACAATGGAAGCTCTTATTCTCACAAAGGAGCAGTATGTAAATGTAAAGTCTGAAGCAGTATGTAAATATAAAGTCTGCACCCAGATTTGAATAAGCATTCATCTATGGTCCCTAGACTTCCCAAATATGATTAAAGCCTTTTCATCTATTTCCCTAGACACCGGAGGCACCTTTCACAGGTGTCATCTAGTTCCTGAAGGAAATAGGAAATAACTAAATTAGTGAAACTCTCCAGATCTGTTACCTGTTAACTAAGATGATTACCTCTCTGTGTCTCTGATGGGTGTAAAAGCCAATTGAAAAATCACTTCGGGGAGGCTGATTTGGGAAATCTTCTCATCTTCCCGCCAGTGTAAATAAACCCTCTTTTCCTTCTCAGCCTGGTTTGATGTGACTTCTATTGGCTTCAAGTGATGAACCCAGATTTGGGAAGTGCCCCTGCTACAATCCCAACATCCGACACTGTTTTACCTACCTGTCACTACAGCCATACTTACAGTAACAAATTATAATCAAGATGCAACCAAAAAAAGTCTTGGAGCAACCAATATGGATGTCACTAACATTACCTGCAGATCGCAGGTGAGTCCTCCAACCCTCTATAGTTCCCTTTTACTTTACACAACTTGGAGTGAATAGATACAGGAAACAAGAAAACAATGGGCAAGTACTGATAACTGAGAAATGACAAATGAAACAAAGGAAGAAAACAGACATGAGGCCTCAAGTTCTTTAGGAAGAGACCAATAGTTCTATATCTTTCTTTTGGCATTTTCTCTTTATAACATACACAAGCTAATTTTCATTTCATGAGATAAAATATTAAATTATGACCAGTAATTTATTTAACAAGACAAGGAAGTAGGTGATCAATTGCAGAAGGAATTCTAACCCAAATTATTAATATTTGGTTCCAAAAAGGACAAATCTATCCAGAAACTTGACTTTCCAGAATGACTCATTCCCCAAGGTTTTCAGATAGCCAAGCATTTATAGGAGAAGCTGTCACAAAGTTATTAGACCAAATTCTGCACTTAGATTTAAATAAGATTTACATTTTTAGATATAAATTCTCTTGTGGAGAATGTTAAACTGTTTCTAACTTATTTTAATGCCAAAGGTGTTTTGTGAACACATTTTGTGACACATGAACCTTGCTATTTGTGGTAGGCAGTCTCTGAGATTGGCCAATGACCCCCTTCTCTGGTATTCATGACCTTGTAAAATTCCCTTCCCTTGAGTGTGGGCTGGACCTAGTGACTTGCTTCTAACAACAAGAATATGCCAAAAGTGATGGGATGTTACTTTTGAGATTAGGTTACAAAAAGACTGTATCTTCTGTCTTGGGCACTTTCTCTCTTGCTCTCTGATTCTTTCTTGCTTGATCTGAGGGAAGCCAGCTGACATACTGTGAACTGCCCTATGAAGAGGTCCACATGGCAAAGAACTGAAGTCCCCAGCCAACAGCCAGCAAGGACATAAGACTTGCCAATGGGCACATGAGTAAGCTTGGAAGTGGATCCTCTCTCAGTTGAGCTTTGAGATGGCTGCAGCCCTGGATGATAGTTTCACTGCAACCTCATGAAAGACCAGAGGCATCCAGCTAAGACATACCCAGATTCCTCACGTGATAATAAATGTCTGTTGTTTTAAGCCATTAAGTTTCAGGGTGATTGTTACGCTGCCTTAGTAGATAACTAAGACAGATTCTGGCATCAGGAGTTGGGGCTCTGCTATAACAGATACCTAAAATGTAGGGGGAGCTTTGGAGCTGAGCAGCAGGCATTGGCTGGAAGGTTTTTAAGGAGACCATTAGTAAAAGCCTAAATTGCCATGATTTGAGAGCTAGTAGAATATTGGGCTTGGGAGAGACTGCCTGTGTCTTTCTAATGAAGTCCAATTTATTTATTTTCTTTTCTTTTGTTGCTTGTGCTTTTGGCATCATCTTTAAGAATCCACTGCTTAATTACAAAATCCTGAAGATTTCTGCATGTCTTCTTTTCAGCATTTTATGGTTTTAACTCTTGTATTAGGTCATTGATACATTTTGAGTTAATTTTTGTACAGAGTGTGAGGTAGGAGCCCAATTTCATGGATAACTGCATGTGGATATCCAGTTTTCCCAGCGCCATTTATTAAAGAGACTATTCTTTCTCCATTAAGAGGACTTGACATCCTTGTTGAAAATCAATTAGCCATATATGAGTGGGTTTATTTCTGGCCTCTCAATTCCATTTCATTGGTCTATACTTCTGTTGTTTTCCCAGTACCACACTGTTCTGATGACTGTAGCTTTTAAGTAAATTTTGAGATCAGGAAATGTGAGTCCTGCAACTTTGTTATTTTTCAAGACAGTTTGGCTATTTGGGGCCCCTTGCCATTCCACATGAATTTGATGGTTGGCTTTTCCATTTTTGCAAAAAAATGATTCCTGGAATTTTGGTCAGGAATGCATCGAATCTGCAGATCACTTTGGATAGTATTGGCATTTTAACAATATTACGTCTTCCAGTCTATGAACACAGATGTCTTTCCATTTATTTAGGTCTTCTTTAATTTCTTCCAGCAATGTTTTGTAGTTTTCAATATACAAGTCTTTTGCCTTCTTGCTTAAATTTGTTCCTAGATTTGTTTTTGTTTTTTTTTTTTAAGATACTACTGTAAATGGGATTTTCTTGACTTCCTTTTTGGATTGTATATTGCTGCTGTATAGAAATACAACTGATTTGTGTGTTGATCTTGTAACCTGCAAACTTGCTAAATTCATTTATTAGCTCTAATGGCTTTGCTGTGGATTCTCTGGGATTCTGTATGTATAAGATCATGTCATCTGTGAATAGGATAGTTTTACTGCTTCCTTTCTAATTTGAATACCTTTCAATTCTTTTTCTTGTCTAATCGCACTGACTAGAACTTCCAGTATCATGTTGAACAGCAGTAGTGAAAGCAGGGATCCTTATCTTGTTTCTGATCTTAGGGGAAAAGCTTTCAGTCTTTCACTGTTGAGTATGATCTTAGTTATGGGCTTTTTATATATGTTCTTTATCAAGTTGAGGAAGTTCCCTTTATTCCTAGTTGTCTGTGTGTTTTTATCAAGAAAGGTTGCTGGATTTTGTTGAACGCCTTTTCTGTGTCAATTGTGATGATCAAATAATTTTTTTCCTTCATTCTATTAATATGGCTTATTACAACGACTGATTTTCTTATGTTGAGTACTTGGGATAAATCACACTCAGTCATTATATACAAACCTTTTAATGTATTGTTGGATTCAGTTTACTAGTTTTCTTTTGAGGATTTTTGCATCTATACTCATAAGGGATATTGGTCTGTATTTTTATATACTGTATATCTTTTAACTACAAAGATTAAAAGATTAGTCTCACAACTATATTAGTTACGGTTCTCTAGGAAAACAGAACCAACAAGAGATATCTGTGAATATAAGATATTATAAAAGTGCCTCACACAACTGTGGGGATGCACGAGTCCAAATTCCGTAGGGTAGGATGCATAATTCCAAATTCCGAAGGGCAGGCAGCGAACTGGCAACTCCAGTGAAGGTGTTTGATGAACTCCTCAGGAAATGCTTCACTGGCTAGCTGAAGAAGAAGTGAAGGTTCTCTCTCTTTCTCCTTAAAAGTCTTCAACTAATTGGATTAAATCCAGCTGACTGAATTCTCTCATTGCGGAAGACACGCTTCATTGATGCACTCAGTCATGGCTGCAGTCAATTGACTGATGATTTAATAAACCAGACACAAATGTCCCTGCAGTAACAGTTAGGCCAGTGCTTGCTTGACCAGACAACAGACATCATCACCTGGCCAAGCTGACACATGAACCTAACCAACACATATAACTATTGGTTATAAATTCAAATTTCTCTGCAAATTCAAATGGAATTTACTCTTCTACTTTATTTCTGCAAACTCACTGTAAAATAATATAATTTTTCCTCCCTCCCTTCCTTCCAGTTGGATGTTGTGTGCAGAATTGTATTAATCATAATCCATGGTTCACGGTATACTTTCATCATTGGTCTATGCTTGGCCTGCTGTCATGTATTTAGTAATGTAATTCATTAGTTTAAATTAGTAGTAAGCATCTTCCCTAGAGGAATTACAACATGATTGTTTCACATGCAGAAAAAATATGTAACTCCAGCCAGATATGATAATACAGGAAGGAATCCAGATTTTGAAACTTGTATCTTCAATCCCACTGGGCTCTTGTGGCCCACTTGGAACTCATTATTTCTAAAAGACAAATATTATAAAACAGCTGATAATACGTATGTTTATATATTCCCATTTGTCTTAAAATACTTTGGCAGCTTTGCAAATTGTAGACTGGGTTTCTGGAAAGTTCAACACAGTTTTGTGCTGCCTAGAAATGAGTGGACAAAACATTATTAATGTTTCCTACATCAAGAAGATAAAAATTTTAATCGGCTTAGAGGCATGATATTCTACTCCTACAATGTTTTTCAGTGTGCTGACTTATAGGTAAAGTTGCACAAGATGTAATAGAATATGAATTGAACTCCAACTGTGGGAAATATGAACCCCTTCTTATTACAGAAAGCAGTATAAATATAGGAAATTTAGCATTCCTTTTCCTGAAAAAAAATTTAGTAAGCAAAATGATTAAGAAATCATATCATTTGACTACAGGACACTCATCAGGCAGGAATGCTAACTCATTTCCTTTCAATGGAAATGATACCAAATCAAATTTTCAGAGGCACTGAAAGGCATACCATACAGTCAACAGTAATTTGAAAAGAGAGTGCCTCCCCCAACCCTTTTCTTAACCTGAGGAACTTTTATTTATCCTTGAAACATGTAGAATCCAGTAAAGCCATCTCGCATCCTGAATGTCTCGCCATCAAGGCAGTTATCACATTGAATTACTGTTAATTACCTATATATCTTCCTCACTGGACTCCTTAAAGAGAGGGACATAAATAGTCTTAATCATCTTTATAAACTGGATAAAAGAAGAAATAAATGAATGAGATCCTTTCATAGTGGTCTCCCTTTTTACAGATGACAGACAGAACAGTTTCTGAGATCCACCTACAGCATAGACTGTATATTGGAAGGCTGAAAAAGTGACTGTTGGGGTCTGCCTGATTTGAACCTACTGAAGCTTCTGGGCCACTACATATGGCATTACTTTATGGGATATTGACACTCATTCTATCATTCTATTCAATCCTACTCTTACAAATAAAATAATCCAAGAAGTTCAAGTTAAGTTATTTGCCTGGAAGGACATTCTACAAAAATCTCATTGTAGATATAAGTGTTTTGCCTCACCCCCCGCCCCCCACACCAATATACAATATGTCTATTTTGGACACAATTTTAAGAAGAAGCTGGGCTAGGATGATCAGATTCCTTGTAAAGAAGAATATGGCCTACAAAGTAAAGGAGAGATTAAGAACAAGGTTGAAGAAGTATGTCACATCTTCACTCTGTTGAGCTGTCCAGTTAAACAAGATCCTAAGAGCTAGAAATCAAAAAGGTGTATGTTCAAAGTTTCCTTAAGGCAAAAAGAGAACTAGTTTAATTAGGCAAAGATTTATAATTATTGGGTTCAGTGAAAAGGAGACCAAACCCTGTATTTGATATTTGCATGTGTGTGTGTATTTTTTTCTTACACATCTCCTTGTAGTGAGTATTTATACTCTTTTTAGCTGCTCAGGATTTGAACCCCCGTCCTGTGTTTGGAAAATGCCTCCCTTTATAAATCCTGGTGGGACACAGAGCCTGTCACCCATTTAAAGTTGAAAATAACAGAAAACTTGCCCCTGTTCTATATCTCCTCTTGTTTTATTAATTTAAAAGAGATGATTTAAGTCTTTAATTTTCTAAAAAATTCAGTACTGTATGCTTGATCACAATTTTCATCTAAAATTTTCATTTTAATTTATTATACATTTTTGAGAGGAGTTCTTCATATATAAATTTTTACAGGAGGTTCACATTGGGGAAGGGCCATGGCTATGTTCTAGGCTATCAGGAATTCTTTTTATGATGCAGGTTGTATATAAGAATTCTGTTTTTTAACTTTTACTTCTCCACAGTCAACCAAGATCCACACTGCAGAACTGCTCTCATTGTCGAGCCAATCAACCTACTTCACAATAGCTTTGTGAAAATATGGTGTGCTGGTTTGGATCTGTTACGTACCCCAAAAAAGCCATGTTCTTTTAATCCAACCTTGTGATTCTGAGTGGGATCTTTCGATTAGGTTGTTTCCATGGAGATGTGACCCACTCATAATTGGGTTTTGTTTTGATTAGGTTATTACCATGGATATGTAATCCTACCTATTCAAGGTGTGTCTTAATTAATTTAATGGAGTCCTTAACAGAGCTCAGAGCTGACACAGACCCAGATGCTAGGAAATACAGACAGAAAGACATCTGGAGATGCTAAGCTAAAAGACGAAGACCAGAATTTACCCCAGAGAAGCTAAATGAGAACTCAGAGACACTTAGAAAATGTCCAGAGACATTCTGGAGACAGCTGTTGAAACCAGAACCAGGAGAGACGCTAAGAGATGAAATCCAGAATTTGCCACAGAGAAGCTAAGAGAGGACCCCTAAATGCTTAGAGAGAAATGCCCCGGGAG
This sequence comes from Choloepus didactylus, assembly GCF_015220235.1. Taxonomy (NCBI): domain Eukaryota; kingdom Metazoa; phylum Chordata; class Mammalia; order Pilosa; family Megalonychidae; genus Choloepus; species Choloepus didactylus. The sequence continues at coordinate 10,825,725 of NC_051327.1, read as the reverse complement.
GAACAAGCAAGGACTCACAGGAGCTGAGGGAGAAAAGCCCAGAGACACTTCGTAGAAAGCAACAGAAACAAGAAGCCAACCCTGGGAAAAGCCTAGCAGACTCCAGCCATGTGCCTCCCAAGTGACAGAGGAACCCCAGATGCTATCAGCCTTTCTTCAGAGAAGGTATTGTCCTATTGATGCCTTAATTGGACACTTTTATGACCTTAGAACTGTACATTTGTGAACTAATAAACCCCCATTGTAAAACCCAATCCATTCCGGTAGCTTTAGCAAACTGGAACATATGGTTTGTGGCCTCTGTTCAATCCATGCCTTCCCTACTTCTTGATTTTTCATGTCACACAATGTCTAGGGAAGCTCTTGCCATTAGGCTGTGTAGTGTTCCCCTTCTTACAGATAAGAAACTGTTGGTTTTGCCCTCAGGGCTTGCCAATTACTGTGGAAACCTGTGCTCTTTTCTAAATTGACCATATTGGGTATCCCCCTCACCTTTGCTTGCCTTCACTGCATTTGTTGATCCTTTCTCAACATATTCTCTTGGAATCCTTCTCATTTTGGTTTGACCTTCAGTGCATCTGTTGGCCCTTCCATGGTGTCTTGTTTTTAGGGTGCAGATTTCTCCAAGTGCCAAACAGAATTTACGTCTCAATTTTTTGTTCTGATTATTGTTTTTAGATGATTTCCAAGAATAGAACAAAGCAGCTATACTCCAGCTCTTAAAAACTGAAGTCAGACAACTCAGTTATTTTTTTTTTCAATTTTACATAAACTTAAAAGTATAACACATAAAGGAAAATGTGTATGTGAATGAAATTTTACAGAGTGAACACTAAGAAATAGAACATAACCCAGCAGCCTTCCTCATGCCCCCTTCTAGTCATAACATGACTCTTCCCTCCAGTAAAGTGTAACTTTGAACTTTATAGAGATGGAATCTTAAGTAGGTAATCTTACTCCAGTTTTTTTCATTTAGTATTATATTTTGAAGATTCATCAATGGTTTAGCATTAAGCCGTAATTCATTCATTCTCATTGTTGCACAATATTACATTGTATTCACATTCCAGAATTTATCCATTGTACTATAGATAGACATAGTTGGATTGTTTTCAGTTTTTGGCTATTAACAGTAATGTGTCTTTGAATGTTCTTGTACATGTTGTTTGATGAACACGTGCACTTTCTCTCTTGGGTGCAACTATGGAACTGTTAGGTCATACGATACGTGTTATGTTCAATTTTATAAGATATTGTCAAAGAGGTTTCTAAAGTAACTATCAATCTACACTCTTACTCACCAGTAGTATGTAAGAGTTCCAGTTGCTCTGTATCCTCCCCAATACTTAGTCTTGTCACCACTTTTTTTTTAAAGCTTTACAAACATCATTTATTAAGATATAATTCACATACCAATACATTTCATCCAAAGTATACAATTTGAGGAGGGGTTTAGTCTATCCAGTTATGCAACCATCATCACAATTTAACATTTAAAATATTCTCATTACCCAAAAAAGTAAGTTCGTTACTGTTTAGCAGTCCCTGTCACCCGCATTCCCATCCCCAGGCAACTACTGGACTACCTTCTATCTCTACAGATTTCCCTATTCTGGACATTTGCTTTAAATGGAATCATACACTGTATGTTTTTTGCGACTGGCTTCTTTCACTTCACGTAATATTTTCAAGATTCATCCATGTTGTCTCAACTATCAGTACTTCATTCCTTTTTATGCTCAATAATATGCCATGCATGGATATACCACTTTGTTTATCCACTTATCAGCTGATGGACATTTGGACTGTTTCCACCTTTTTCCTGTTATGCATAATACTGCTATGAATGCCCATGTATAAGTTTTTACATGGACGTACACTTTCATTTCTTTTGGGTATCTACCTAGAAGTGGAATCTCGGGGTCATAAATTCTGTGTTTAACTTTTTGAAGAACTACCAGACTGTTTTGCATAGCAGCTGCACCAATTTATATTCCCACCAACAATGTATAATGGTTCCAATTTCTCTGCATCCTTACCAATGCCTGTTATTACTATTATTTTTTTTTTAATACTAGCCATTCTAGTGGGTGTGAAGTGGTATCTCAATGTATTTTTTTTTTCAAGCCAAACTGTATCCAGCTTTATTAAAGATACTTTTCATAAACAATCATGGTATTTCAGGCAGGACATGGGCAAACAATCAGTAACAGTATACAACAACTTTCAAACTCCCTTCTTCAATGGACTACCAAAATCAGAAAGCCACTATAAAACCCAATGAAGTCTTCATCTGATGCTCTGAACAGGGCAAGTTTTAGAGTGAGGGTTGACATTTCACATTTAGCACGTTGTTTGACAACTTTTCACGAGCCAACCCTGACTTTCAGGAAATGAAATGAAAACAGCAGAATCATCAGTTTTAAGATCCACAACCTGAACAAGGACTCACTGCTCTTTTGTAGATGCCATCTCAGGGGCATCACTGGAAGGTCCAAATTGCCCAACATTCTGGTAACCAATTCTTTTGGGTCATGCCCCAACAAGTTTAAGGGAGCCAAGTCTATGCTGAAGGCTGAGATGGAGAAGAGGACATAAAAACGAATTTTAGCTTTTCCATACAAGGCATTTGTGCCAAGGTGGCTAATGTGTGTCAATATTAGGGAATCCTATCTCCTGGGGATAAAGAGGAAGTCTTTCAAAATCAGAGAGGAAAGGTGTTTTCCTCCATATCAATCCAGCTTCAGAGACATTCTATTAGAGACATTTGCCCCTTCCCCAAAAAACAATGAAGTGTTCTGTGTGCTAACAACATAGCTTAAAAAAAAAAAGGTAAAACAAAATTCTGCATTTTTATAAAACTTGATAAAAAATAGTATTTCAAACTGTACAGTCACCAGAAGGACACAGTTATCAAAAACGCACACACTTCATTTGGCATCTCCAGCACCTTCAGCTTTCTGTGCCTGGTCTGTTTTGGCATCTCCATTTTCTGCAGGGTTATTCCCATCCTTGCCACTATCTGCTTTCCCCTTTTTCCCTTTGGGTACTTTCTCTCCCTTCTTTGCAGGGGCCTTTTTAGGCTTGGGTTCTGGCTTTGGAGGAGCAAGTTTAACAGATAACCTTGCAGATCTTCTCTGCGGTTCATCTTTTACCTTGGCTTTATCTCCTTTAGCCATCCCCTTCAGCCTTTCTCTTGGGCATGGTGGCAATCGCGGTAGGATGTAGGCGCTGGACACTGAGATGCAGCGGTGCGCAGGCTTTTGTCGGTCCGGGGGTCGTTCTCGCCTCTTCACACTGCTCTCAATGTATTTTTAATAGGTATTTCCCTAACGGGTAATGATGTTGAGCATCTTTTCATGTGCTTATTGACCACTTGTATATCATTTTGGAGAAATGGCTATTTAAATTCCTTGCCCATTTTTATACTGGGCAATCTGTCTGATTGAATTGTAAGAGTTATTTATATATTCTGGATATCAGTCTCTGAATACCGTTCTGGGGGTTGTCTTTTCACTTGATAATCTCATTTGCAGAACAAAAGTTTTAATTTTAGCTGCAGTCCAATCTATTTTTTCTTTTGTTGCTTGTGTTTTTGATGTCATACCTAAGAAATGAGTATTAAATCCAAGGTCACAAACATAGCCCCGATTTTCTACTAAGATTTTTAATAGTCTTAGATTTACATTTAGGTTTACAGTTCCTTTCGAGTTTGTTTCTGTGTATGTATTAGGGAAGGGGTCCAAATTTATTCCATTGTACGTGGATATTCAGTTGTCCCAGCAACATTTGTTGAAAAAGACTGTTCTTTTCCCATCAACTTGTCTTGGCATTCTTGTAAAAAATCAACTGATTAACTGTGGTGATGAATGCACAACTATGTGATGATACTGTGAGTCACTGATTGTCTACTTTGGATGTATTGTATGGTATGTGAATATATCTCAATAAAACTGCTAAAAAATCAGTTGACTATAAATGTTAGGGTTTATTTATAGACTTTCATTTCATCCAATATCTTTTTCACCCAATATCTTTTTAAGTTATATTTCTGCTTAAAACAGCCGGAGTTAGTTGATGTTGTTTGAAACGAAGAATTTCATATCAGAAATGGGGAACTATCTTGTGAAGTAACTAAGAAAAGGAGGATGATCAGAGAGTATTAGAAACCCCATTATTACAAGCTGGGAACTTGGGAATTCTTGCAGCAGATTCAGTCCTTTTAGGTTAAACTAACAAACTGATCATGTGCATATGGAGGTATAATATTAAGGGAAGTTATGTTAAATAATACTGGTGTTTGTTGGCTAAATATTTTAGCCTTCACTAAGATTCTGCCATCAAAAGATAGTGGAAAATAAATGTAGCTTGCTCAAGGAAGCTCTTTCTGCCTGTAGTCTTTAACGGAAATTAACCCAGAGTCCAATAATTTGGACATTTTCAGGGCTGAAAACTGGTAGTGACTCCAACTGCAGCTGCTGTTCCAGATGTTGTATCACTGCTTAAGCAAATCAACACATCCCCTGGTACCTGCTGTGGAAGCTATTGATCTGGAAAATGCTTTTTACTCGTTTCTGTTAGTAAAGACCACCAGAAACAGTTTGCTTTCAGCTGGCGAGGCAAGCGATATACCTGCCCTGTCTTCCCTCAGGGGTATATCAACTCTCCAGCCCTGTGTCATAATCTAGCCTGCAGGAACTTGATCATCTTTCCCTCCCCCAAAACATCACACTGGTCCATTATATCGGTGATATCATATTAATTGGACCTAGGAAGCAAGAAGTAACAACTACTTCAGACTTATTGGTAAGGCATTTGTGTGTCAGAGGGTGGGACATAAATCCCAACAAAAACTCAGGGTCCTTCCACCTTAGTGAAATTTCTGGGTGTCCAGTGGTGGGGGGCATATCAAGATATACCTTGTAAGGTAAAGGATAAAGTGTTGCATTTGGCCCCTCCTACAACCAAAAAAGAGGCACAATGCCTAGTTGGCCACTTTGGATTTGGGAGACAACATATTCCTCATTTTGCAAGCAGAGGGAAGGAGGTAGAAGACTTGATAGGAAATAACGTTGGACAAAAAAAAAAAAAAAAAAAAAAAAAAAAACCCTAATTTCCCAGGCCTTTCAAAGTACCTTCTGTGAACCATTCTCCACTAAGCAAAGGGACAAGTCTAGAGGCAAAGACCGAGCTATGGGTTGTGCCCTTCTGTATGAGGCTGGTTTTTAAAAACTGTCTCAGAGAAGAAACCAGCGATCTGCAAGCCAAGGGGATGGAAAGGGTATAGAAGACTGTTGCTAAGAGACAGGAATTTCCATGATCAAAGAGACTTAACCTCCATGGCTGTGGTCACTGGCCCAAGGCTATGACTAGAAGTAAAGAGACTGGAAGTCAACCAGTTTCCTAATCTCTGGCTCTTTGAATCTGCCCTAACCACACTAGTCAAACTCCTTGCCAAGCCAGGAACAAACCAGGTGTTCTCCTGTCTTAAGGCTTTTGCCCAGTCTGGCAGGGAGGCTTGCCTCCAGATACCTGAATGGAAACTCCCTTACCCCCTCATACCTTTTAATAAGGGCTACCCAGAATACCTTACAAATAATTGTAACCTGTTTCCTCCCCAGTTCAACTCCTAATTTCCCTTACCCTGCTCTATTTTTTCCAAAGAAGTTATCATCTTCTAACAGTATATAATTTGGTTATTTACTATAATTATTGCCCATTTTTCTGAGTCATTCCACTAGAATACAAGTTGTGTGAAAGCAGAGATTTTTGTCAGTTTGGTTCACCAACATCATCAAGAATTTCTATCGAACCAATGAATGTGTTGTACTAAGTTAAATTTCATATTTTTAGAAGAAAAAATAATAGAATAAAATCATCATGTGACAAATGATAGCACACACACACACACACATATAATGCATATCAACTTTCTATTTAAATAAAAAACAGGCAGTTAAATTTTTCCATTTCAAATATTTGATATCCATTGGCAGCTTAGTCCCTTGGTGGAGGGAGAATTTGGCATTCTATACTTAAAATGTCCAAATTTATTAAAGATTGAGCATAATAAACTCCTTGACAGAAGAAAAACAAATCGTTGCTTATTAGAGGTAAATTCAACTTGTACGCTATTTATACTATAGCCAATTAGAAAATATTATTGATTTACCATATTTGGGAAGTTTATTCAACAAGTATTTATTAATCATAAGTGACATAAATTGTTCTAGGTGAAATTGTTCCAGTAATGAAAGTCCTAGATAGCATCTTCTTCCACTAGAAGGCTGTTCTATACTAAAAATGTGTTATTTAGTGTAGCCACCTTCATCACTTATCTTGGCTAGATTTCTGGATAACTTGCTGCAGCTTCTACAACAGTACTTGCTGCTTCACCTTGCACTTTTATGCTATGGCGTCTTTCCTTAAACCTCATGAGCCAACCTCTGCTATCTTCAAACTTTTCTTTTGCAGCTTCCTCATCTCTCACCCTTCACAGACTTGAAGAGAGTTAGGGCTTTGGTCTTGATTAGACTTTAGTGTAAGGGAATGTTGCAGCTGGTTTGATCTTCTATCTACACCACTTAAACTTTCCCCATACCAGCAAAAAGGCTGCTTTGCTTTTTTATTATTCATGTGTTCATGGAGTAGCACTTTTAATTTTCTTCAAGAATTTTTCCTCTGCATTCACAACTTGGCTAACTGATCCAAGAAGCCTATCTCAACTTTTGATATGCCTCCTCACTAAGCTTAATCATTTTTAGCTTTGGATTTTTTTTCCCATTTTTTAAATTCAATTTTATTGAGATATGTTCACATACCATATAATCATCCAAAATGTAAAATCAGTTATTCACAGTACCATCCTCTAGTTGTGCATTCATCACTCCAATCTATCTTTTGAACATTTTCCTTATACCAGAAAAAGTGAAAATAAGAATAAAAAATAAAAGTAAAGAAGAACACCCAAAACACCCCCCACCCTATTTTTCATTTATTTTTTTGTCCCCATTTTTCTACTCATCCATCCCATACACTGGATGAAGGGAGTGTGATCCACAAGGTTTTCACAATCACACCATCACCTCCTTTAAGTTACGTTGCTATACAACTGTCTTCAAGAGTCAAGGCTACTGGGTTGCAGTTTGATATTTTCAGGTATTTACTTTTAGCTATTCCAATGCATTAAAACCTAAAAAGGGTTATTTATACAGTGCATAAGAATGCCCAACAGAGTGACCGCTCAATTCCATTTGAAATCTCTCAGTCACTGAAACTTTATTTTGTTTCATTTCACATCCCCCTTTTGGTCAAGAAGATGTTCTCAATCCCGTGATGTCGGGTCCAGATTCAATCCCCCAGAGTCATGTCCCACGTTGCCAGGGAGATTTACACCCCCGGGAGTCAGGTCCCATGTAGGGGGGAGGGCAGTGAGTTCACCCACGAAGTTGGCTTACTAGCTTTGGATTTTAAGTGAGAGCTGTGAGACTCTTCCTTTCACTTGAACACTTAGAGGCTACTATAAGGTTATTAACTGGCCTAATTTCAATATTGTTGTGTCTCAGGGAGTAGGGAGGCCTGAGGAGAGGGAGCAAGACCAGAAACAGCCAGTTGATGGAGCAGTTAAGAACACCCACAACATTTATCAATTAAGTTGGCCATCTTATATCAGGGTGCAGTTCATGGCGCCCCAAAACAATTACAATAGTAACATCAAGGATAACTGATCACAGATCACTCTAACAGATATAATAATAATGAAAAAGTTTGAAATATTGCAAGAATTACCAAAATGTAACACAGACATGAAGTCAGCACATGCTGTTGGAAAAATGGCACCGATAGACTTGCTTGACATAGAGTTGCCACAAACCTTCAATTTGTAGAAAAACAAACAAACAAACAAAACGCAATATCTGTGAGGTACAATAAAGCAAAAGTGCAATAAAATGAAGCATGCCTGTACTTCACAGTAAAGGTCAGTAAAATTTAGATATCAGCTACACCGATGAGTTGAATTTTCTCCTTTTTAATCAAAGGTATTATTTACAATATACAACTGAAAACTCCAGTATGTGTAATTATTGATTAAAGTTGCTGTTTAGAGGAAAATGCAACTACCATTAGAGTAGCCATATCAACTACAGGTTAACTGAATCTTTATTTTGAAAAGTATACTGGAATGAGAGCCCAAGTGGGGTGAGGAGGGCAGTGATGTAAGGGCCGAGTTAGTAAGATATCCACTTTAGAGTGTGAGCTGCCAAGGTGTTGGAACCTTATCAGGTTGAGGAAGACTTTGGAATGGGGCATTGTGGCAAACTGGCACGAGGTGTCAGAGTCTGAATGGGTATGAGGAAGGTGCTCATGTAAGGGAGTGGACTGGGGTGGGGTGACAAGTAAATATGTTAAAGACAGTGGGAGCCAGGTTTCTCACTGCCACAGAAAGGAGTTACAAGTATTAAAAGAAAGTTATAAAAGAACCTGTGATGTTGGATTGAAATTGGAAGTTTATAGTTTTCAGTATATACAGATACAGAAATAAATATGGGCATAAATCTATGTATATTATATGTATGTACTCTCCAGCTTTTTCCAGTGGGATTAGTGATACCCCAAATGCAACAAGCACACCCAGTGGCCTTATCCTGGTTTCATAATGCCATTCTCTGTAAAATCTAACCAATCTCTGTAAAAAAGAATCAGGAGTTCTTAAAGAATGGCTGATTCCTGAGCTGGGACAGGCAAAGTACGACGTAAGTCCAGAACATCTTTTTGTGCCATAAAGTGCTCAAAGACAGATGGGGACATAAAACAAACAAACAAACAAACAAAAAAACACAGAGACCAGCTTGAAAGGGCCCCTACTGGCCAGATCATGGAAAATTTGAGCATCAAATTAAAGGATGCTAATACATTATAACCCCTTGAATAAGTCATACTGATATAAACAAATAAACCGAGAGTTTATTGCTGAATGGAATATTAACATTGTCTCAAATTACCTCCTCCCAAAATACTTATTAATTACAAAGGGAAAAAAAAGCAACCACAAGCAGAGAAGTCTGGCAGATACCATTTTAGTCAAATGATCATCAGTGATGCGGCAAACTGAAATTGTATATCACCTAATAAGATACAATGAGAAGAACTCAACATTCTGTTCTCCTATGATATTCCTGCCAAAAATGCATATCCTGAATCTAATGAAAAAACATCAGACAAACCCAAACCGAGGCAATTTATGTAAAATTACTGGCCTGTACTCTTCAGAAGTGCCAATATCATGAAAGTAAAGGAAAGACCGAGGAACAACATGTTCCAAAGTAAAGGAGACTAAAACTACAAGAGAACTAAATGCAGTACATGATTGTAAACAGGATACTTCTCTATAAAGGTGATTCTGAACTGGATACCGTTTCTAAAAAATTCAGTTTTATTGAAATATATTCACATACCATACAATCATCCATGGTGTACAATCAACTGTTCACAGCACCATCATATACTTGTGCATTCATCACCCCAATCTATTTTTGAACATTTTCCTTACACCAGAAAGAAGAAAAATAAGAATAAAAAATAAAAATAAAAAAGAACACCCCAAACATCCTCCCATCCCACCCTATTTTTCATTTATTTTTATTATCTGCTGAAATTACTTTGGGATATATCAGTATTTCATACTAACCTGTACAAACCTACCAGATCTCACTTCCTATTCAAAGTTCCATGGAATTATGGTGTTTGAATAAACTGACCATACAAGTTAAATTATTTAGTGTGCTGCAGAAAATATAGATCCTGCACCGAATAAACATCTCTTCCCTTGGTCTCAAACAAAAGTTGAAGTTTTAAAGCACAGTCAGTATTGTCCTTTAGCCTTTGGCCTAATTTGCCTTTGTCCTAATCAGATCCTCTTCATGCATAACTCTAATTGAAGTCTGAACTCTTTTTCAGTTTTTTTTTAACAGTTGCTGTATGAGGCAATACTGACACTCATAGCTACCAAGCTCTAGCTCTGAGTTTCAGGTGTCACACAGATACCCAAAATTCCAGAGACTGACCAGGTTATACACAAAGAGATCAGCATCTCAGAATTTGAAAATAACCATTACAACTCAGGAATAGATGTGACTGCTGTAAGAGCTTACAATCTAGGGACCATTACAATAAGCCTTCTCCTGATAAGCTGTGCTCTAAGACTCAATTCATAGAGTTTACACATTATAGTTAGTCCATTTTAGTGAGGCATTATAATGCTTATCTTTTCGTTTCTGCTGTACTTCACTCAAAATGCTGTCCTCAAGATCCATTCACCTAGCTGCGTATCTCACAGCTTCATTCCTTCTTGCAGTTGCTCAATATTCTATTGTATGCATACATAAGAGTTCACCATTCTGTTCATCAGATGAGGCCAACTCCATCCATTCCAAATTGTGAATACTGCCACCACAGACACCAGTATGCAAATGCCCATTTGTGTCCCTGCTCTCAGATCTTCCAAGTATATACTGCATAATGAGGTTGCAGGACCTTATGGCACCCACATACTTAGCCTCTTTTGGAACTACCACACTGTCCTCCAGATAGGCTACACCATTCTATCTCCTCACCAACAGTAAATAGGTACATCCCTCTCTCTATGTTTTCTCCAGCACTTGTATCCCTGTTTGTATTCTTCCCTGCAATTTTATAGAGATATATTCACATATCATAAATCATCCACAGCTTTCAATTGTTCACAGTATCATCATGTAATTGTGCATTTATCACCACAATCAGCACTTGAACATAATCATTACTCCAAAAACATTTTTAAAGAATAAAAAAGATTTAAAAAATTAAAATACCATACAAAACAATATAATAAGGTCAGACAACATCTCCACTACCAAGAATCCCATAACCCTCCCTCTTAAATCCCCCTCTCATAGACATTTAGCTTTGCTATATTGCCTTTGTTACTTTTCATGGAAGCATATTACAATGTTACTGTTAACCACAGATTCCAGTTTGCTTTAACTATATTTACTCCTGGATACCATCCCTTTTTTCAATAACTTACAAGGTTGACATACATTTGCTCTCCCACATGTAAAAACATTTTTACATTTGTGCATTTAGTCGCAATCCTTGACCACTCTAAGTTTCACTAAGTTATACAGTCCCAGTCTTTATTGCCTATCTTTCCCTCTGGTGTCATACATGCCCCTAGCCCTCCCCTCTCAGCTTTACTCACAGACATCTTTGTTCAGTGTACTTACAATGTTGTGCTACCTTCACACAGTATTATGCTATCCATTTCTGGATACACTATCAATCCTGTTGAACATTCTATAGTTCTTCAGCACAAATGCCTGATCTCTACCCTCTTTCTATCTCCCGATAACTTGCTCATTAATGTTAGTTCATATTAAGACCATATAGTATTTGTCCTTTTGTTTCTGACTAACTTCACTGAACATAACGTCCTCAAGTTTCATCAAAGTTATTGTATGTTCTGTGACTTTGTTCTGTCTTACAGCTGCATAATATTCTATCATGTGTATACACCACAGTTTGTTTATCTACTCGTCCGTTGATGGACATTTAGGCTGTTTCCATCTCTTGGCAATCATGAACAATGCCCTTATAAACATTGGTTTACAAATGTCTGTTCATGTCTGGTCTTTCAGTTCCTCTGAGTATATACCTAGTAATAGAACTGCTGGATCACATGGCATTTCTATACTTAGCTTCCTTAGGGACTGCCACACTACCTTCCAGAGTGGCTGCACCATTCTACATTCCCACCAACAGTAAGTACGTGTGCCTCTTTCTCCACATCCTCTCCAGCATTTGTAGTTCTCTGTTTTTTGGATGATGGCCATTCTACTACGTGTGAGATGATATCTCATTGTGGTGTTTTGTTTTGTTTTGTTTTTTTGAATAAACATTTTTCTCTATTTATTCTTTTTATTAAATTCATTTTTATTGAGATATATTCACATACCATGCAGTCATACAAAGCATACATTCAATTGTTCACAGTACCATTATATAGTTATACATTCATCACCAAAATTAATTTTTGAACATTTTCATGACCAAACACACAAAAATAATAAGAATAAAAATTAAAGTGAAAAAGAACAATTAAAGTAAAAAAGAATACTGAGTGTTGCTTTTTTTTTTGCCCCCATTTTTCTACTCATCCATCCATACACTGGATAAAGGGGAGTGTGGTCCATATGGCTTTCCAAATCACATTATCACCCCTCATAATCTATATTTTTATACAATCATCTTCAAGATTCATGGGTTCTGGGTTGTAGTTTGATAGTTTCAGGTATTTACTGCTAGCTATTCCAATTCATTAGAAACTAAAAAGGGTTGTCTACATTGTGCGTAACAGTGCACACCAGAGTGACCTCTCGGCTCCTTTTGGAATCTCTCCTTCGCTGAAGCTTATTTCATTTCCTTTACATCCCCCTTTTGGTCAGGAAGATGTTCTCCATCCCACTATGCCAGGTCTAGATTTCTCCCTGGGAATCATATTCCACGGTGCCAGGGAGATTCACTCCCCTGAGTGTCAGATCCCCCATAGTGGGGAGAGCAGTGATTTCACCCTTCAAGTTGGCTTAGCTAGAGAGAGGGCCACATCTGAGCAACAAAGAGGCATTTGGGAGGAGGCTCTTAAGCACAATTATAGGCAGGCCTAGCCTCTCCTTTGCAGCTACAGTCTTGCCAAGGGCGAGTGCCGTGGTAGGGGGCTCAGCCCATCAACCCACCAGTTCTCTATATCTGTGAGAGCATCAGCAACCATCAACATGGGGAAGCCCAACAGTCCTACATTCTCCACTAGCTCCTCAAGGAGGCTCTGCAATTATTTTTTTTAAATTAACTTTTTTTTAAAATTAACCATATAAAAATTTTTTTTAAAAAATACAATAAAAAAACATTTCAAACAAACCATAACATAATAAGGGAGTAAGAAAAAGACAACTAACCTAAAATAACTACTTTACTTCCTACATGTTCCTACTCTAACCCACGAAAATAACCTAATATAACAACATTTCTGTGAACTTGTTCCTACCATACCCATCAGAAATTAACAAACCAGTCATTCCTGGGCATTCCCAGAATGTTAAATTTACCCACAATAGTTTATCTGTTCTTATTGGGTTATCGTTACCCCTTCATTAATTGCTCTCTATTGCTAGTTCCCCTACATTATACATTATAAACCATTTATTTTACATTTTTCAATGTTCGCATTAGTGGTAGCATATAATATTTCTCTTTTTGTGCCTGGCTTATTTCACTCAGCATTATGTCTTCAAGGTTCATCCATGTTGTCATATTTTCACGACCTCGTTCCCTTCTTGCTTCTGCATAGTATTCCATCATGTGTATATATCATATTTTGCTTATCCACTCATCTGTCGAAGGACATCTGAGTTGTTTCCATCTCTTAGCAATTGTGAACAATGCCGCTATGAACATCGGTGTGCAAATGTCTGTTCACGTCACTGCTTTCAGAGCTTCTGGATATATACCAAGAAGTGCAATCACTGGATCAGAAGGTAACTCTATATCTTGTTTTCTAAGAAACTGCCAGACTGACTTCAAAGTGGCTGAACCATTATACAGTCCCACCAGCAATGAATAAGAGTTCCAATTTCTCCACATCCTCTCCAGCATTCGCAGTTTCCTGTTTTATGGCAGCCATTCTAACTGGTGTGAGATAGTATCTCATTGTGGTCTTAATTTGCATCTCTCTAATAGCTAGTAAAGATGAACATTTTTTCATGTGTTTTTAGCCATTTGTATTTCCTCTTCAGTGAAATGTCTTTTCATACCTTTCGCCCATTTTATAATTGGGCTGTTTGTACTACTGTTTTTGAGTTATAGGATTTCTTCATATACGCAAGATATCAGTCTCTTATCAGATACATGGTTTCCAAATATTTTTTCCCATTGAGTTGGCTGCCTCTCTACCTTTCTGACAAATTCCTTTGAGGTACAGAAACTTCTAAGCTTGAGGAGTTTCCATTTATCTATTTTTCTTTCATTGCTTGTGCTTTGGGTGTAAGGACTAAGAAGCAACCTCCTAATACTAGGTCTTGAAGAAGTTTCCCTACATAGGAGTTTTATGGTCTGTCTCTTATATTAAGGTCTTTGATCCACTTCAGTTAATTTTTGTATAGGGTGTGAGGTAGGGGTCCTCCTTCTTTCTTTTGGATATGAACATCCAGTTCTCCCAGTCCCATTAGTTGAAGAGACTGTTATGTCCCAGTTCAGTAGATTTGGAGACCTTATGAAAAAATCATTTGGCCGTAGATCTTGGGGTCTCCTTCCAAATTCTCAATTCGATTGCACTGATCAATATCTCTATCTTTGTGCCAATATCATGCTGTTTTGACTACTGTGGCTTTATAGCAAGCTTCAAAGTCAGGAAGTATAAGTCCTCCCACTTTGTTTTTCTTTTTTTTAGAATGTATTTAGCAATTTGAGGCATCCTCCCATTCCAAATAAATTAGATAACTAGCTTTTCCAAGTCTACAAAGTAGCTTGTTGGAATTTTGATTGGAATTACATTGAATCTGTAGATCAGTTTTTGGTAGGATTGACATCTTAACAATGTTTAGCCTTCCTATCCACGAACATGGACTATCTTTCCATCCCTATATATCCCCTTTGATTTCTTTTAGTAAAGTGATGTAATTTTCTGTGTAGAGGTCTTTTACATCCTTGGCTAAGTTTATTCCTTGGTACTTGATGTTTTTTTTAGTTGCTGTTGAGAATGGAATCTTTTCCTTGAGTATCTCTTCAGTTAGGTAATTTCTAGTGTATAGGAACATTACTGACTTATGTGCTTGTATCCCACCACTTTGCTAAATTTGTTTTTTAGCTCAAGTAGCTGTGTCATTGATTTCTCAGGGTTCTCCAAATATAAGCTCATATTATCTGCAAATAATGACAGTTTTACTTCTTCCTTCCAATTTGGATGCCTTTTATTTCTTGAATAAGCGGTGACAGCAGGCATCCTTGTCATGCTCCTGATCTTAGAGGGAAGGCTTTCAGTCTCTAGCCATTGAGTACTATGCTGGCTGTGGTTTCTTCACATATGCCCTTTATCATACTCAGGAAGTTTCCTTTAATTCCTACCTTTTGAAGTGTTTTTATGAAAAAAGGATGCTGAATTTTGTCAAATGCTTTTCCAGCATCTATTGAGATGATTACTTGATTTGTCCCTTTTGATTCATTAATGTGTTGTATTACATAGATTGATTTTCTTATGTTGAACCACCCTTGCCAGTGGTCATGGTGTATGATTTTTTAAATGTTTCTTTGTATTCGATTTGCAAGTATTTGGTTGAGAAATTTCACATCTGTAATTATTAGGTAGATTGGCCTGTAGTATTCCTTTCTTATAGCATCTTTATCTGGTTTTGGTATTAGAGTGATGATGCTTCATAAAATGAGTTAGGTACTGTTTCATTTTCTTCAATTTTTGGAAAGAGTTTAAGTAGGATTGGTGTCAGTTCTCTTTGGAAAGTTTGGTAGAATTCCCCTGTGGAGCCATTTGGCCAAGGGCTTTTATTTGTAGGAAGCTTTTTGATGACTGATTGGATCTCTTTGCTTGTGATTGGTTTGTTGAGGTCTTCTATTTCTTCTCTGGTCAGTCTAAGTTGTTCATGTGTTTCCAGGAAATTATACATTTCCTCTAAATTGTCTAATTTGTTGGAATACAGTTGTTCATAGTATCCTCTTGTGATTTTTTAATTTCTTTGGGATCCGCAGTAATGTCCCCTCTCATTTATTATTTTTGTTTATTTGGGTCTTCTCTCTTTTGGGTCTGACTCTGTCCCTCCAGCTAAGGGTTTGTCAATCTTGTTGATCTTCTCAAAGAACCAATGTTTGGTTTTACTTATTCTCTCTCTCTTTTTAATTTTGTTCTCTGTATCATTTATTTTTGCTTTAAACCTTGTTATTTCTTTTCTTCTACTTGCTTTAGGGTTAGTTTGCTGATCATTTTCTAGCTTCTTCAGTTGTCCATTAGCTCTTTGATTTTAGCTCTTTCTTTCTTTTTAATGTATGCACTTAGAGCTATAAATTTTCCCCTCAAAACCACCTTCGCTGAAACCCATAAGTTTTGATATGTTGTGTTTTCATTTTCATTTGTCTCTAGATATTTTGCAACTTCTCTTGCAATTTCTTCTTTGACCCGCCAATTGTTTAGGAGTGTGTTGCTTAACCTCCAGATATTTGTGAATGTTCTATATCTCTAATGCTTATTGACTTCTAGTTGCATTCCATTGTGGTCAGATAATGTGCTTTGAATAATTTCAATCTTTTTAAATTTATTGAAGCTTGTTTTATGCCCCATCATATGATGTATCCTGGAGAAAGTTCCATGAGCACTAGAGAAGAATTTGTACTCTGGTAATTTGGGATGTATTGCCCTCTATATGTTTGTTAAGCCTATTCATTTATCACATTGTGTACATTCTCAATTTCCTTATTGGTCCTCTGTCTAATTGACCTATCCATAGGAGAGAGTGATGTATTGAAGTCCCCCACAATTATTATGGAAACATCTCCTGCTTTCTTCAGTTTTGCTAATGTTTGTCTCTTATACTTTGGAGCACCTCGAATGGGTATATAAATATTTATGATTGTTATTTTTTCTTGGTGAACTGTCCCTTTTATTAGTGTAGAGTATAAATATACTTACATATTTATATATAAATATACTTATATACTAATAAATATTAATATATATTAGTCCTTCTTTGTCTCTTATGACATCCTTGCATTTAGAGTCTATTTTATCTGAAAGTAGTATTGCTACCCCTGCTTTCTTTTGGCTGTAGCTTGCATGTAATTTTTTTTCATCCCTTCCCTTTCAATTTCTTTGTGTCACTGGGTCTAAGATGAGCCTCTTGTAAACAACATATTGCTGGTTCATATTTTTTAATCCATTCTGCCAATCTGTAACTCTTAACTGGGGAGTTTAATCCATTCACATTCAATGTTATTACTGTGAAGGCAATTCTTGAATCAGCCATCTTATTCTTAGATTTTTATTTGTCAGATGTATTTTTCCCCTCTCTCTATTTCCTTTAAGTTACCCTTACTAATACTCTTCAGTTCTGTGCCCTTCTGCAGACCTCTCTCTCCTATCTTTTTTTCTGAGCTGGTAGAGCTCCGTATAATATTTGTTGTAGGGCAGACCTCTTGTTAACAAAGTCTCTCAGTATTTATTTGTCTGTGAAAATTTTAAGCTCTTGCTGAATTTTGTAGGAGAGCTTTGCTTGATAAAGAATTCTTGGTTTGGAAAATTTTCTCTTTCAGAATTTTAAATATATCATACCACTGTCTTCTTGCCTCCATAGTGCCCGCTGAATAGTCTGTCCTCAATCTTATATTGTTTCCCTTCTATGTGGTAAATTGCTTCTCTCTTGCTGCTTTCAGAACTTTCTCCTTCTCTTCAGCATTCAACAGTCTGATTAGGATATGTCTTCAAGTGGGTTTACTTGGATTTATTCTATTTGGAATTCATTGGGCATCTCTGATTTTCATATTTATGTAGTGTAGAAGAGTTGGGAAGTTTTCCCCAACAATGTCTTCGAATAGTCTTCCTAGTATTTACTCTTCTCTTCCCGTACTGGAATACCAATGATTCTTATATTTATGTGCTTCATGTTGTCCATCATTTCCCTCAGATCCATTTAAAATTTTTCCATTTTTTCACTGTTCATTCTTTTGTGCTCTCACTTTCCATCACCATATCTTCAAGTTCACGAATTCATTCCTCTATCTCTTCACATCTGTTATGTATCTCAGGAATCTTTTTTAATTTGATCAACAGTATCTTTTATTTCCATAAGATCTGCTACTTTTTTATTTACTCTTGCAAATTCTTCTTTATGCTGTTCTTGGGTCTTCTTCGTGTCCTTTATATCCTGAGCCATGATATTGATGTTTGTGCGTACTTCTTTGATTAATTGCTTCAAGTTCTGTGTCTCCTCTCCTTTTTTAATTTGGACATTTATGTTTTCCATGTCTTCTGAGTTCTTCACAGGCTTTATAATTTTCTGTTTTTTGTTGTTGTTTTGTTTTGTTTTGTTTTTATCTTAAGAGGGTTCTTTTAGGAAATGCAGGATTATCTGAACATTTATGTATAATTTGACAGAGCTACAGCTTGGCGGTGTGAACTTTCCCTGACCTACCAGCATATGGCATTCCTGTGCCACCTGGTACCCTCAAAACAGTTCTCCCCAGTCTCATCTATGCTCTGAGTGGGGATCCAAACCATGTGGAGGTCCAATCAGTGCACTAATTTTCCATATGCACTGGGGACTGCCAGCCCCGTGGGTGGGGGGTGTGCCCTGTGCAGTTTGATAGGGAGTCCGCTCTAGGAATAGTGGTCCTGGCCATTCCTGGGGCTGCAGGTGGAGTACTCTGGGGTTGCAGAGCTGTGCTTCTCACCTTCCAGCTCAAATGCCCCAGAGTCCCTCTCTGCTGTATGCCCACAAGTCCCTGGGATTGGGGGAGGGCTCCTGGCACTTTCATGCAGCACCCCTGCCTCTAGGCTGTGCACACTGCAGGCTTCCACGGAGGAAGAGTGGACACCAGCACAAGCCCACTGAATCCCGAATTCCCTCAAGGAAGCTCTCCTCTATGGGGCTGTGAAGGGTTATCACCCATGACAAGTACTCCGGAGTGTGTCCAGGGTACGGAAGGTTACTCCCCTCTGCACCGTCAGCTGGCTCCAGCCACCCATTCCCCAGTGGCGTCCCAGGCTGAACACTCACCCATATTAAATGCAGCCTCTCAGTTTCTCCAAGTACACACTCATTATGGGTGTAGAAGTCCCTCCCCAGCTGGTGGAACCCTGGAACTGAGGTTCTGGAGCACTTTCTGTCCTTTATCTAGTGTTTTTAAAGGAGAAGAATTTTTCTCTGTCTCTCCTGATCCACCGTCTTGGCTCTCTACAGGTGGGATCTTTTGATTATGTTGTTTCCATGGAGATGTGACACGGCTTATTCAAGGTGGGTCTTAATTAGTTTACTGGAGTCCTTAAGAGAGCTCTGGGGGCGGGGGGGGAAGCGGAGAGCCAAAACAAACCAAGAGACAGAGAGAGAAAATGCCCAGAGACATTTTGGAGACACCCACTGAAACAAGAACAAGGAGAAAAGCTAAGAGATGGAATCCAGTTCTCCCTGGAGGAGCTAAGAGAGGACCTCCAGAGGTCCTGGAAGAAACAAGCAAGGATGCACAGGAGCTGAGAGAGAGAAGCTAAGACTGAATCCCAGAGACATTTTGGGGACAGCAATGGAAAGCAAAAGCTAACCCCAGGAGAGACCCAGCAGACTCCAGCCATGTGCCTTCCTATGTGACAGATGCCACTGACCTTTCTTCAGAGAAGGTATTGTCCTATTGATGCTTTAATTGGTACATTTTCATGGACTTGGAACTGTAAATCTGTGAACTGATAAACTCCCATTGTAAACATCAATTCATTTCTGGCAAAGCATTCTGGCAGTTTTAGCAAACTGGAACAGATTTTGGTACCAGGAGTAGGGTGCTGCTGAGTTTGCAAATACCAATCACGTTTAAGTGGCTTTTTAAATGGATAAGAGGAAGATTCTGGATGAATTGTGAGGAGCTGGATAGAAAAGGCCTAGATTGCTTTGAAGAGACTGTCAGTAGAAATGCAGACTCTAAAGATACTTCTGATGAGGCCTCAGAGAAAAATGATGAAAGTGTCACTGCAAACTGGAAGAAAGGTGATCATTCTTTTAAAGTGGCAGAGAATTTGGCAAAATTGAGTCCTAGTGTCAGATGGAAGACAGAATTTGAAAATGATAAGCTAGGATACTTAGCTGAAGAGAGCACCAGATTAAATGTGGAAAATGCAGCCTGGCTTCTCCTTGCAGCTTATAGTAAAATGTGAGAGGAAAGAGCTGAACTGAGAACTGACCTCTTAGGTACAAAGAAACAAAAACTTGACGGTCTGAAAAGTCTGGGCTTCCAGAAAGTGGGACCCCAGAGGGTAGTGCCCCACGTGAAGATTTAACAAAACCTGGAAACAGTCAGCCATTTAAGTACAAGACAGGATTGCAGAGGAAGTTATCCAGGAAGGATTTGTGGAAAGTCCTATTGTGTGACAGTTTTGACCCCTGTATGCTGCATGCCAAGCCAACAAATTTTTTGCACATTCTGTATAAACAGAAATACTGCCAGTCTGGACTAGAAGGGACAGAGAAGGGACAAGCTGAGAGAAAGATGATTCAAGGGTAGAATCATGGAAGCTAAGGTCTGGAATCAAGAAATCTTGGGCAAGGAGAGCAAACCCACTCATGCACACGGATAGGTTGAGTTTAAGATTGCCCTGTAGTTTAAGAATGCTGTTGCAGTTCTCAGATGCCTGGGGAATTGAGGGGAGCTTGGCCACTCTGTTGTTCCAAAAGAGTGTTGCTGCCCCAGGCTCTTGAGAGGGTGGAGCACATTCCCTAGGGATTGGAAGAGTCTGGCCACCACCCCACTGTTCGGAGAGGGGAGAGCCTGTGCCCCAGAGATGGCAGAGAGTCCAGGTGCTTCCCTGATGCTTAAGGATGGTGGGGCCAAGAACAAGGTGGTCTCCCCAATTCTTGGATATGTTGGAGCAATCACCCCAGTGTTTGGAGAGAATGGTGACACTGCACAAACCTTTGGAAAGGGTGGGACTACCGCTCACTGACTGATTTTGATAAGACTTTATAATTAATACTGTGACAGAAATGATTTAAGCTTTTGTGATACTGTGATGGAATGAATGTATTTTTTTTTTAATAAAAAAACTTTTTATTTTGAAATAATTTCAAACTTACAGGATAGGTGCAAATAATACAAAACCAATACAGAGAACTCGAATATATTCCTGACCCAGATACCCAGATTTACCAACTTTTGACATTTTGCCACATTTTGTTGTATCATTTTACCTACATATCTATCTATCTAATCTATTTTCTTTTTTTTTAAATCTTCATTTTATTGAGATATATTCACATACCACGCAGTCATACAAAACAAATCATACATTCGATTGTTCACAGTACCATTACATAGTTGTACATTCATCACCTAAATCAATCCCTGACACCTTCATTAGCACACACACAAAAATAACAAGAATAATAATTAAAGTGAAAAAGAGCAATTAAAGTAAAAAAGAACACTGGGCACCTTTGTCTGTTTGTTTGTTTGTTTGTTTCCTTCCCCTATTTTTCTACTCATCCATCCATAAATAGACAAAGGGGAGTGTGGTCCTTCTGGCTTTCCCAATCCCATTGTTACCCCTCATAAGCTACATTTTTATAAAATTGTCTTTGAGATTCATGGGTTCTGGGTTGTAGTTCAATAGTTTCAGGTATCTACCACCAGCTACCCCAAATCTTTAGAACCTAAAAAGGGTTGTCTAAACTGTGCATGAGAGCGCCCACCAGAGTGACCTCTCGGCTCCTTTTGGAATCTCTCTGCCACTGAAGCTTATTTCATTTCCTTTCACATCCCCCTTTTGGTCAAGAAGATGTTCTCTATCCCACGATGCCGGGTCTACATTCCTCCCTGGGAGTCACAGTCCACATTGCCAGGGAGATTCACTCCCTTGGGTGTCTGATCCCATGTAGGGGGGAGGAATGTATTTTCATATGGAAAGAACATGTCTTTTGGAGGTGGGAATGTGCTGACTTGATTCTGTTATGTATCCCATAAAAGACTATGTTCTTTTAATCCACTCTTGTGGGGGTAGACCTACTGTGGGTGGGATGTGTTGATTATATTGTTTCCATAGAGATGTGGCCCACCCAGTCATGGGTGGGACCTTTTGATTAGATTATTTTCATGGAGATGTGACCCCGCCCATTCAAGGTGGGTCTTAATTAGTTTACTGGAGTCCTTAAGAGAGCTCTGGGGGAGAGAAGGCTTAGAGCCAACACAGACAGAGACACTCAGAGAGAAAATTCCCAGAGACATTTTGGAGACAGCTGATGAAACCAGAACCAGAAGAGAAGCTAAGAGATGAAATCCAGAATTTTCCCCAGAAAAGCTAAAAGAGGACCTCCAGACGCCTAGAGAGAAACACCCTGGGAGAAACAAACCAGGAAACACAGGAGGTGAAAGAAAGAAGCTAAGACAGAAGCCCAGAGACATTTTGGAGAAAGTAGCAGAAACCAGAAGCTAACCCTGGGAAAGGCCCAGCAGAATCGGCCATGTGCCTTCCCATGTGACAGAGGAACCCCAGATGCCATCAGCCTTTCTTCAGAGAAGACACTGTCCTATTGATGCCTTAATTGGTACATTTTCATGGCCTTAGAACTGTAAATTTGTGAACTAATAACCCTTCATTGCAAAACAATCCATTTTTAGTATTTTGCATTCTGGGAGCTTTAGCAAACTAGAACACTCACCTTTGGAGTTAAGTAGAAAAACCAAAATATTTTTTATTTTAAGTTTTCATAGGGTTCAGACATTATAGAAATATTAGCAGGTACCTCCCTACAGAGGTACTGATTTACACATTTATAAAGTCTCTTTTTCTCTTAAAAAGAAAAACTGGGCTGACTTTTTGAGACGTAAACATTTTCAGATGCAACAAGGTTTAATGTGGGATAGCCTCCCAACTCCAATGGCATGAAAACAATTACAGAATTAATAGTTCTCCTATTCCCACAATGGGCCAAAAGCCCACATCCAGAATTTTGTTTGTAGAACAGATGCCATTTCTGAGAGCTGGGTTCTCTGTTTCTCTTCATCACAAGGAGAAGGAAACCAGGATTTAATCACTCTACTGTATACTCGCTACAATAGAGCATTTAAAATTTGTAGCCATTGTTCAGTTAAAACAATTTCAAGCTCACCTGAAGAAGTGAAGGCCTGGAATGCTAGATATGGCACAAAGGTAAATTCTTGCTACTATTCAGCAACACAATTGGACCCTTATGGAGGAATAGGCTTGAATCTGGATTCTGGGGGAATCAATAAGAAGCCTTTTTCATAAATATAGAAATTCAGGAGACCATTTTGAGTACAACCCAAGTTCTCAGTATTTGGAGGGTCCTCTCAAAATTCTGTGACCTTATTTTTATTTTGACACTTGCATTGTGCCATATCTGATGATTTAATTTAGAATCTGTATCAGCAGGATGGGGCATGGTCAGCAGCACAGCTCTTCTGGATTAAAAAAAGAAAAAAAAAAGAAAAAAAAAAAAAAAAAGCCAGGTGAAAAAAAAAATAGTATGCTATCTGACACAACAGGATTAAATAAGAATTCAATATCACTGACTTATCTAGAAAAAAAAACAAAATATCTGGAAGTTAAATAACATACTTCTAAGTAATTCATGGGCCAAAGAGAAAATCACAAGGGAAATTAGAAAATTTTTAACTGAATGACAATGAAAATACAACATATCAAAATTTGTGGGATGCTGTTAAAGCAGTGTTTAGAGGGAAACTTACAGCTCTAAATGCATATATCAGGAAAGGTGAAAGCTCTATACTCAATTACCTAAGGTTACACCTTAAGTTAGAAAAAGAAGAATAAAAGAAACTTGAAGTAAGTACAAGGAAGGAAATAAGAAAGACAAGAGAGAAGATGATATGGGCAGAATTTTTTTTAAAAAGCAGACACTAAAGAGAATTATAAAAACCAAAAACTCATTCTTTGAAAATATCAACAAAATTGACAAACTCCTAGCTATCGAGAAAAAAAAGAGAGAACACAAATGACCAACATCAAAGTATTAGTTATCTACTGCTGCGTTAACAATATTTCCAGAAACTTGGCAGTTTAAAAAAAAAACATATTTATTATCTAATAGTTTCTCTGGGTCAGGAGTCTAGGCACAGCTTAACTGGGTCCCCTGCCAAGGGTCTCCACAGGGCTGCAATCAAGTATTAGTCAGAGCTGCAGCCTCTTCTGAGGCTCAACTGAGGAAGAATCTACTTTCAACTTTACTAAGGTTGTTAAAGAATTCAATTCCTTGCAGCTTCAGTTCTTGCTTGCTGTGAGCCAGAAGATGCCTTCAGCTTCCGGAGGCTATACATAATTCTTAGCCACATGGAATTCTCCAACATAGCTGCTTGCTTCCTCAGAGCCATGCAGAGAGTGAGAGATTCCAGCAAGTCGGAAGCTACAATCTTACATAATGTAAACATGAATCCACATACAGATAATCACATACATCCTGTCATGTTTGTCATATTTCATGAGTAAGAAGCAAGTCACAAGTCCTGCCCACACTCAAGGGAAGGAAATCACACAAGACCGTGAACACCAGGAGGAAAGATCTATTCATCACAATCAAGAATAAAAAAGAAGTGACCACCCTTGATTCTGCAGACATTAAAGGAATCATAAGAAAATACTATGAAAAATGTTACATTAAAAAATCTGACAACTTAGATGAAATGGATACATTCCTTGAAAAGTATTATTTATCAAAATTGACACAAGAAGAAGCAGAAAATCTGAACAGCCCTATATCCATTAAAGAGATAGAATTCATATAAAAATCCTCCCCAAAAGAAAAATTCAAGAATCTTTGGGCTATGATGGTTTAGAAGACTAATTACCAATGGAGAAATGATTCTTCTGGGGGACAAAACATTGTTTCCAATGAACAGAAAGCTAAGACTGTTAACTCAGCAATCTGGCTCCTCATGCCACTTAATCAACAGATAAGAGGGTGTAACTCTACTAGCTGAGCTGATTGATCCTGAGTCTTAAGGGGAAACTGGGCTTAAAATACACAACTAAGGATGGAAGAAAATGCCTAGAACCCAGGAGATTCTCTATTGCACATGTTTACAAGGAAAGTTAATGGAAAATTATAGCAAAACAATATGGCACCATCATTATAGGCACATACCCTTTAAAAATGAAGGTTTGGAGGCGGGGCAAGATGGCGGAGTGGTGAGGAGCAGAATTTCGTCTCTCCCGTAGAGCAGCTGGCAGTTACCCAAGAACTATATGAAACAGTGTTTTCGGGATCTCCAGTAACAAGTCACACATTGGACACAAGTTTGGAATTGGAGGAAAAGCGGAGATCCCAGCGAACATTGTAAGTTTCCCAGACCAGGGGTCTGGCGCCCCTCCCCACCCAGACCTCACAGACTGTCTTGTTGCTGGCTCCCTGAAATGGGGGAAAAAAAAAAAACAAAAAACAGCAATCTGCTGAGGGCAAGAAGGGAGGCTCAAACCAGCCTCAACTGCAGAATTAATTAACAAATTAATTAACTAACTTTGGGAGCTGGGGTGCTAAAGAAGGGCTGGGCTCCAAGAAGTGGGGGCATGTAAAAGTGGGCACCCATTCCCAGACTCCAAAAAAGCCATTTTTCTTTCCCTTACATTTTGTCCCTTCTGGCTTCTCGCTGATCCCTTATCTTTTTGCATTTCAATAGCCCCCGGCAGGGGTGGAACTGAAGCGGTTGGAGAGTAATTATCAGACAATAGCCCAAAGCATATCTTTAAATGCTCTATTCTGACACTGACAAAACTTCCAGGCTGGGGAAAAACGTTTAAAAGAGACTCTTTCTTTTTTTTTTTTTTTCCTTTTTTATTTTTCTTGATTTATTTTATAATTTTTTTTTTTTTTTTTTTTTTAATCTAAAAGTAATATATGTGGTTATTTTCTATCGGAAAGCCCAGGTTGAGGGACTAGGCTGGGCTTGAGGGGAGACAGAGTACCTACAGTGTCTTTGAATTCCGTATTCACTACTGAAGGCCTCCACCCCCATCTTTAATTGGCAACTCAGGCTGACCAAGGAATCTACCTGGAGAGGCCCCAAAGAGGAGAGAGGAGAAGGGAATAGTGCCCCTGAGAGACAACTGGAATTCTGAGGACTGGGAGAGTGGAGGGAGGCCCAGCTCAACTGGCAGTCCTCCTTCTGGGAATTCAGACCCCAGGGGCTGGAATTCAGATTCCAGCTTCAGTCAGCCACGCCCCTGACAGGATCAGAGTCACCAGGAGAACTAAAGGCTCCATACCTCCTTACACTGGTGGGGGAGCTGCGGGCTGGCCAGTGCCACCTGCTGGACAGGAGAGGAAAAGCACCAATTCTAAAGGCCTCATAGGAGGGTCTCATTCTCAGGAAAACTCCATACCCTCCCAATGAGACCTGGGCCTCACTAGACTGGGAAAATCTGACTAGGGTCGACCACATCTGAGGAGACCCACTCACAAAAAGGTTACATAGAGGCAGAGCAAGAAACAGAAAAAACAAGAGGGGAAAATTTCCGATCAACTAAATAGAACCTAAGTTAGAGGTCTAGAATAAGTTGAACTGAATAACAGAGGCCAGAAAACAAAGCCAACCAACAAGAAAACCACTAAGTAAAAGACAGAAAACAAGCTCCAAAATAAACTAATCAAGAGAATCAGATGCCTAGACAACTTAAGATAACAAGCCATACCAGGAAACACGAAAACATGGACCAGCCAAAGGAACAAACTAATATCTCAGCTGAGACACAGGAGTAGAGGCAACTAATGCTAAATAAATTTGATGAAATGAAGGAAGATATAGCAAAAGAGCTGAAGGATATAAAGAAGACACTGGCTGACCATAAAGAAGAATTCATAAACTTAAAAAAACAAATGGCAGAACTCATGGGAATGAAGGCCACAATGGAGGAGATGAAAAACACAATGGAGGGACACAACAGTAGATTTGAACAGGCAGAAGAAAGGATCAGTGAACTGGAAGACAGGTCATTCGAATTCATACACACAAAAGAACACATGGTGAAAAAAATGGAAAAATATGAGCAGGGTCTTAGGGAGCTGAGTGACAACATGAAACGCACAAATATACGTGTTATGGGTATCCCAGAAGGAGAAGAGAGGGGAAAGGGGGCAGAAAGAGTAATAGAAGACATATTCACTGAAAATTTCCCAACTCTTATAAAAGACAGAAAATTAGAGATTCAAGAAGTACAACGTACCCCAAATAGAATAGATCCCAATAGACCTACTCCAAGACACTTACTGGTCAGATTGTCCAATGTCAAAGACAAAGAGAGGATTCTGAAAGCAGCAAAAGAAAAGCAATCCATCACGTACAAGGGAAAGTCAATAAGACTATGTACAGATTTCTCTGCAGAAACCATGGAGGCAAGAAGACAGTGGCATGATATATTTAAGATACTGAAAGAGAAAAACTGCCAACCAAGAATTCTATATCCAGCAAAACTTTCCTTCAAAAATGAGGGAGAGATTAAAACATTTTCAGACAAACAGACACTGAGAGAGTTTGTGAATAAGAGACCGGCACTACAGGAAATACTAAAGGGAGTGCTACAGGCTGATAGGAAAAGACAGGAGAGAGAGAGTTGGAGAAGAGTGCAGAAATGAGATTATCAGGAAAGGTAAAAGGAGAGGAAAAAATAAGATATGACATATAAATTCCAAAAAACAAAATGGTAGTAGAAAGTACTGCCCTTACAGTAATAACACTAAATGTAAATGGATTAAACTCCCCAATAAAAAGACACAGACTGGCAGAATGGATTAAAAAACAGGACCCATCTATATGCTGTCTACAAGAAACTCACTTTAGACACAAGGACAAACACAGACTGAAAGTGAAAGGTTGGAAAAAGATATTTCATGCAAACAACAACCAGAAAAAAGCGGGAGTAGCTATATTAATATCAGACAAGTTAGATTTCAAAAGCAAAACAATTAAAAGAGACAAAGAAGGACACTATATATTAATAAAAGGGTCAATTCATCAAGAAAACATAACAGTCATAAATATTTATGCACCAAACCAGAATGCCCCAAAATTCATGAGGCAAACACTGCGATCACTGAAAGGAGAAATAGATACCTCTACAATAATATTTGGAGACTTCAATACACCACTCTCATCAATGGATAGAACATCTAGACAGAGAATCACTAAAGAAACAGAGATGTTGAATTGTATGATAAATGAACTAGACTTGACAGACATTTATAGAACACTACATCCAACAACAGCAGGATACACTTTTTTCTCAAGTGCTCATGGAACATTCTCTAGGATAGACCACATGTTGGGTCACAAAGCAAGTCTCAACAAATTTAAAAATATTGACATTATACAAAACACTTTCTCAGACCACAATGGAATGAAGTTGGAAATAAATAAAAGGCAGAAGGTCATAAAATTCACAAAAATATGGAGGCTAAACAACACCCTCTTAGAAAACCAGTGGGTAAAGGAAGAAATTACAAGAGAAATTAGTAAATACCTCGAGGCAAATGACAATGAAAACACAACTTATCAAAACTTATGGGATGCAGCAAAGGCGGTGCTGAGAGGGAAATTTATTGCCCTAAATGCCTATATTAAAAGAGAAGAGAGAGCAAAAATTGAAGAGTTAACTGCTCACCTGGAGGGATTAGATAAAGAACAGCAAACTAACCCCAAAGCAAGCAGAAGGGAAGAAATAACAAAGATTAGAGCAGAAATAAATGCAATTGAGAACAGGAAAACAATAGAGAGAATCAACAAAACCAGAAGTTGGTTCTTTGAGAAAATCAATAAAATCGATGGACCACTGGCTAGGCTAACAAAAAAAAAAGAGAGAGCAGATGCAAATAAATGCAATCAGAAATGGGAAAGGAAATATAACTACTGACCCTGCAGAAATTAAGGAGATAATGAGAAGATACTATGAGCAACTATATGCTAATAAACTAGACAACTTAAATGAAATGGACAACTTCCTAGAAAAGCATAAACAACCAAAATTAACTCAAGAAGAAATAGATGACCTCAACAAACCAATCACAAGTAAAGAGATTGAGTCAGTCATCAAAAAGCTCCCAAAAAGGAAAAGCCCAGGACCAGATGGTTTCACATGTGAATTCTACCAAGCATTCAAGAACAAATTAGTACCAATCCTGCTCAATCTCTTCAAAAAAATTGAAGAAGAGGGAAAGCTACCTAACTCTTTCTATGAAGCCATCATCACCCTAATACCAAAACCAGGCAAAGATACTACAAAAAAAGAAAATTATAGACCAATTTCTTTAATGAATATAGATGCAAAAATCCTCAACAAAATACCCGCAAATCGAATCCAGCAGCACATTAAAAGAATTATACACCACGACCAGGTGGGATTTATTCCAGGTATGCAAGGCTGGTTCAACACAAGAAAATCAATTAATGTAATACACCACATCAATAAATCAAAGCAGAAGAGCCACATGATCATCTCAATTGATGCAGAAAAGGCATTTGACAAAATTCAACATCCTTTCCTGATGAAAACACTTCAAAGGATAGGAATAGAAGGGAACTTTTTCAATATGATAAAGGCAATATATGAAAAACCCACAGCTAACATCACACTCAATGGGGAGAGACTGAAAGCTTTTCCTCTAAGATCAGGAACAAGACAGGGATGCCCACTATCACCAATGCTATTCAACATTGTGCTGGAAGTTCTAGCTAGAGCAATTAGGCAAGAAAAAGAAATAAAAGGCATCCAAATTGAAGAGGAAGAAGTAAAACTTTCACTATTTGCAGATGACATGATTCTATATGTAGGAAATCCAGAAAAATCTACAGCAAAGCTACTAGAACTAGTCAATGAATACAGCAAAGTAGCAGGCTACAAGATCAACACGCAAAAATCTGTAGTGTTCCTATACACAAGTAATGTGCAACAAGAGGAGGAAATCAAGAAAAAAATCCCATTTACAATAGCAACCAAAAGAATCAAGTATTTAGGAATAAACTTAACCAAGGACACAAAAGACCTTTACATAGAAAACTATAAGAAACTGCTAAAAGAAATTGAACAAGACCTGAAAAAATGGAAGAACATACCATGTTCATGGACTGGAAGACTAAATATAGTTAAGATGGCAATTTTACCTAAACTGATTTACAGATTCAATGCAATACCAATTCAAATCCCAACAACTTACTTTACAGAAATAGAAAAACCAATAACTAAATTTATTTGGAAGGGTAAGGTGCCCCAAATAGCCAAAAATGTCTTGAGAAAAAGGAATGAAGTGGGAGGTCTCACACTACCTGACTTTGAAGCATATTACAAAGCTACAGTGCTCAAAACAGCATGGTACTGGCATAAGGACAGATATACTGATCAATGGAATTGAATTGAGTGTTCAGAAGTAGTCCCTCACATCTATGGACAACTGATCTTTGGTAAGGCAGTGAAGCCGAAGCAACTGGGAAAGAGCAGCCTGTTCAATAAATGGTGTTTGGAGAACTGGATATCCATTTCCAAAAGAATGAAAGAGGATGTCCATCTCACACCTTATACCAAAATTAACTCAAAGTGGATCAAAGACCTAAACATTAGCACCAAGACCATAAAACTCTTAGAAGAAAATGTAGGGCAATATCTTAAAGATCTTGTGAAAGGAGGTGGTTTCTTAGACCTCACACCCAAGGCACAAGCAACCAAAGAACAAATAGACAAATGGGATCTCCTCAAAATTAAACACTTTTGTACATCAAAGGACTTTGTCAGAAAAGTCAAAAGGCAACCTACACAATGGGAGATGATATTTGGAAACCACATATCAGATAAGGGTTTAATATCTCGAATATATAAAGGAATCCTGCATCTCAATAACAGAAAGATAAACAATCCAATTAAAAAATGGGCAAAAGACATGAACAGACATTTTTCTGAAGAGAAAATACAAATGGCTCAAAAGCATATGAAAAAATGCTCAACTTCACTGGGTATTAAGGAAATGCAAATCAAAACCACAATGAGATATCATCTCACACCTACCAGAATGGCCATTATCCAAAAAACAGAAAATGACAAGTGCTGGAGAGGATGTGGAGAAAGAGGCACACTTATTCATTGTTGGTGGGAATGTAGAATGGTGCAACCACTCTGGAAGACAGTGTGGAGGTTCCTCAGGAAGCTAAATATAGATTTGCCATATGACCCAGCTATTCCATTGCTGGGTATATACTCAGAGGAACTGAAACTTAAGACACAAACAGACATTTGTAAACCGATGTTTATTGCAGCATTATTCACAATTGCCAAGAGATGGAAACAGCCCAAATGTCCATCAAAGGACAAGTGGATAAACAAACTGTGGTATAAACACATGATGGAATATTATGCAGCTGTAAGACAGAACAAAGACATGGATCATGTAATAATGTGGATGAACCTTGAGGACATCATGTTGAGTGAAGTTAGCCAGAAACAAAAGGACAGATTCTGTATGGTCTCACTAATATGAACAGACATTAATGAACAAACTTTGGGAGTTAAAAGCTGACAACACAGGCGACCAGGAGACAGAAAGAGGGCAGAGATCAGCCATTTGATGCTGAAGGACTACAGAATGTTTAGGATTGATTGCATAGATCCAGAATTAGATAGCATAATACTGTGTGATGGTAGCACGGTATTGTAAGTACACTGAACAAAGATGTCTGTGAGTAAAGCTGAAAGAGGTGGGATAGGAGAATGTATGACACCAGAGGTAAAGATAGATGATAAAGACTGGGACTGTATAACATGGCAAAAACTGGAGTGGCCAATGACTGTTACTAACTATACAAATATAAAAATGTTTTTGCATGTGGGAAAGCAAATGAATGTCAACCATGTAGAAATTTGAAAAAGGGATGGTATTCAGGAAAAAACATAATCAAAGCAAACTGGAGTCTATGGTCAACAGTAACATTGTAATATACCTCCATTAAATGTAACAAAGGCAATACGCCAATGCTAAATGTATATGAGAAGGGGATATAGGGGAGTAATATGGGATTCTTGGTAGTGGTGTTATTTGCTGTCCTTAGTAGTATATTGTATTGTATGACATGTTATTTTTCTTTTTATCATTTTTTCTTATTGCTAAAAAAAAAAACAAAAAAAAATAATTTTTCTTGTAGTAATCAGTATGTTCAAATGCTGATTGTGGTGATAAATGTACAACTTTATGATGATACCATGAACAACTGATTGTACACTGTGGATAAATGTATGGTATGTGAATATAACTATAAAATTGTAGGAAAATATATATATAGGAGTAAAAGTGTTGGAGAAAACATGGTGAGAGGGATGATGCCTCACTAATATGGACTAACTACAATGTGTAAACTCAGAATTGAATCTTAGAACATAGCCTAACGTGGACACAATAATTGTAATAGTCCCTAGATTGTAAGCTCTTACAGCAGTTAACTCTATCCCTGAATTGTAAGGCCTATCTCTAAACTTTAAGATGCTGATCCCCTAGCGTATATTGTCACAGACACTGGGACTGGCAGTTTGACGTGCTGAGCTCTGAAGCATGGGACTTGCCCTTATGAAGCTCATTACCACAAAGGAAAGTCTAAAGTTGTATGTAATGGTGCCTGAGAGTCTCCCCCTGAGTGCCTCTTTGTTGCTCAGATGTGGCCCTCTCTCTCTCTAGCTGAGCCATCTCGACGGGTGGACTTGCTGCCCTCCCCCCTGCGTGGGGCCCGACTCCCAGGGGTGTGGATCTCCCTGGCAACGCAGAGTATGACTCCCGGGGATGAGTGTGGACCCGGCATCGTGGGACTGAGAGTGTCTTCTTGGCCAAGAGGGGGATGCAAGGTGAGACGAGATGGTTTCAGTGGCTGAGAGATTCCAAATGGAGTCGAGAGGTCACTCTGGTGGACATTCTTATGCACTGTATAGATAACACCTCTTAGGCTTTAATGTATTGGAATAGCTAGAAGTAAATACCTGAAACTACCAAACTCCAACCCAGCAGTCTGGACTCCTGAAGACAATTATATAATAATGTAGATTACAAGGGGTGACAGTGTGATTGTGAAGACCTTGTGGATCACACCCCCTTTGTTTAGTGTATGGATGAGTGGAGGAATGGGGATAAAAACTAAAGGACAAATGGGGTGGGATGGGGGGATGATTTGGGTGTTTTTTTTCACTTTTATTTTTTATTCTTGTTCTGGTTCTTTCTGATGTAAGGAAAATGTTCAGAGATAGACTGTGGTGATGAACGCATAACTATGTTATCATACTGTGGACAGTGGATTGTATATCATGGATGATTGTATGGTTTGTGAGTGTATTTCAATAAAACTGAATTTAATAAAAATGAAGGTTTGGGTAACTCATCAGGCAACGAATCACAACCATCTGAGGTGGTTATTGAAGGCAAAAGGAATATGGAATGATGAGCGGAAGAAAAAATTAAAAATACCATCTACGACCACACAACAGGTGCAGAAATGAGGACCACAATAGTTTTGCAGATGTTCTACCTTACTTTGATATGAATATAGTAACTAAGCCCTCCCATTTTTCTCATTCCCATACTATCTAATATAAGGTACATTAATATCAGCTAATCCTATATCTCAGAATTTAAGTTTCAGATAGCAAAGAGGTAATATAATTCAGCTAACAGAGAAAATAAGTATCATCTAGAAATGAATAAACTGGCATGAAACATAGTGTCTCCTTTTTTGGGGAGTGGTCAGCATGCTATCAATTTTATAAAGGATGGTTGCATCATGTTAACTGGAAGCATGTCATTATATCTTTATTTAGAAGTTAAATATGGTTCAAATGGATATGTATGCATGCCAGGTTGACAAAGGAGTGGACTATACTGGACTGTTGATGATCAACTGGCACCAATATCACCACTGCTATCTAAGGCAGAAAATTAAGTTTCCTAGAATGCCCTTCTCTGTGTGGTTCTGGGTCAGAGGCTGTCAATGCAAGAAACTTGCATAAGATCTGGAAAGTGGACATGAAGCAAAAACCACTGTTCTTAAGAGACTAAGGCAGTCAGATGCAGTGGCTCGGCATCATCACCAAACACTCCCATTCATCACCACACCTTTCCACAGGTTCCCACACTGAAGTTCCACTTTGGCAGCTAGATGCAGCTTCTAGGACTTCTCTGCAGTCTCTGGCTTTCTACTTACTCCAATGCTTCCAGCTGAAGAAGTCATTAATGCCTACATTTCTGATCCTTCAGCTTCAACTGTATCTAGTTCATTCTTCTTTACTCTTCTTTTAAACAAAAGTATACAACAAAAAATTTCCAGGCCTTTATTTCCCAAGCTCCTCCAAATTTGTACATGTTTTAATTAATATATAAAACCTCTCACTCCAAAGAACTTATAGTGGTTCTCTTTCACCATCTGAACCCAGACTGATACAGTTACAAAGCATTGCTACAACCACCGGAGGGTCACTCCTGTGTAATAAAGCATTTCTCACATAAAGTAGATTCCCTGTGAGCTCAACCATAACTGTTGTCTAAAAGAGCCTCATATAAGAATAAAGCCTTTTTGATTACAGAAATATTCATATGCCTATGTCTAAAGTTTATGTCGCCAACAACTGCACACCTACCAATTGTCAAGTATTAAGTTTGGTGCTCAGTATACACAATGCATTATGACGTGGGTCCTTATCCTTGAAAAGTCCTTAGTCTAAAAAGGGGCCTATAATATAAATAACCACAATACAATATGATAACTGCAAGAGTAAAGGAGGTACAAAGTATAATAGAACCGTCTGTGGCCCAGGAGAGTATTATTTGAGCTGTCTCTTGAAGGATAAAGTTGTAAGCTGAAGAGGAGAAGCAGGACAATCCAGGCAGAAGGAATAGCAAATACAAATGCACAGATGTATAAAAATGTGCTAAAGGAATGAAAGACAAGTAGTATAGTGTAGAAATGAAAGAGAAAAGGTTGAAAAAGAAGGTTGGGGGTGGATGGCAAAGTCTTCATACCATTCTAAGGAGTTCAATTCTGTTTAGAACACAGAAGCTCTTAAAAGACCACTGCTCCTAATAAAACACAAAAATACAGATAAACTAAACGTCATACTTTTATTTAGAGTCATCAAAGAGCAGTGGATGCGAACAGACCAAATTCCAGAGAAGGAGGAGTTTTTCATAGATGAGAAAAGAGCCCCTTTCTACCATGAATCAATTGCCTAGTCTGGGTACAGTTTGGGTACCCAGCAGGCCTATCTTAGGTGAAAAGATTTTGCTGAGACAAAAAGAAACAAGCCAAACCCTTAATGACAGTGTGGACTGCTATGATGGATTAGAATCTGGAAAAACCCCAAGTATAAAAATAAATCTCAGTCTGACAATTCTATCCCAGGGGAATTTTGCTGAGTAAGTGGCAGTGAGGGCAGAGCTAGAAAGCAGAGACAGATCTCCCAATCTGTGTGGTGCTTATGTTACAGCAACCTGCTGCAGTTGGAATCTGGAGGTGAAATAAATTAATTTAAATGTCCCAGCTAAAATTTTAATGAGATCAAAGAAATCAATCCCTTCTCTCTGGCATAATGGAAGTTTGGAGTTGGGCTAAAGATCAAATCACTATAATCTCATTTGAATCCAGAAGAAAACTGAAATTTATTAAAGCTGCTGCTCAGCCCTAGCTCAGCCTGACACACTGTGACATCTGAATGATCAGCCACTCACCCTAGGTGCCTGACAGAGTAAAGAATATGCCTTCTCTGGATAAAACAAAACAAGAAATATTATCTACTGTTCTTTTATACAAAATGTTCACAAGTTCACATGTTCTAAGATGTGAAGAATCAAATAATTAAGAAATAATTTAAACTAAGTAAATAATTAAAGAAATATAGGTCAATAGAGAGAGACCTATGGACAAGGACTTTAGAATATGTTGAATTTAAGGAAAAGATGAACAGAATGGGTAAAGAGATGGATGATACCAGCAGAGAAATGGAAATTCTAAAACTGAAAAATAAAATAGTTGAAAGGAAGAATTCATTGGATGGGCTTAACACTAGACTGGACAGAGTATTAGAAAGGATCAATGAATTCAAAAATAAATTAATTAAAAAGCATTCAAAGTTGAGGCCCAGATTGGAAATGGCAGGAGAAAAGATCAGTGAATTTGAAGACAGATCAATAGAAATTATTCAATCTGAAGAACAGAGAGAAAATAGAAATTACAAAATAGAAACAGAATAAAGAAGTCCACACCTAAGTCAAAAACTGGTGAAAACCAAAGACAGAAAATTTTACAGCAGACAAAAGAAAAAAGAAATATTATAACAATGTTGGCTGACTTCTCATAAAAAAACAATGGAAGATAATGAAATAGCATCCTGTTAAGTGCTAAAAGAAGGAACAAAAATTGTCTACCTAGAATTCTATATCAAGCAAAAATATTCTCAAACAACGAAGAAAAAATAAAAAATTTTCATATGAACAAAAGCTAAGATAATTATTAAGCAGCATAACATTACTACAAGAAATGCTAAAGTAAGTAAATTAGGCTGAATAAAAATGATTCCAGACAAAAACCTGGATCTTCACAAAAGAACAAAGTGACCATCTGTGGCTCAAAAAGCCTAAACCATTTACTATCTGGCTTTTTGACAGAAAAATTGTGCAAACCCTGTCCTAGAGCAATCACCAAAAATAAAAAAGATAAAACAAAGAGGTATAATAAAAAAAAGAGGCAGTAATAGACAATAGAGAAGATACAACTGAATAGTAAAAAAATATTAGGTTAATCCAAAAGAAGGCAGGAAAAGAGAAACAAAGGGACAAAGACAGATGGTCCAAATAGAAAATAAATTGCAACCTGGTAGACATAAACCCCATCAGATGAGTAATTACATTAAATGTATATGGATTAATTACTTCATTTGAAAGTCAAATTTGATAAGACAATTAAAAAGCAAGGCCCACTATATCTGTTTACAAGCTTTAAATATAAAGACACAGACCAAAAGCAAAAGGATAGAAAAAATATACTATGT
Organism: Choloepus didactylus; assembly: GCF_015220235.1. NCBI lineage: Eukaryota > Metazoa > Chordata > Mammalia > Pilosa > Megalonychidae > Choloepus > Choloepus didactylus. The sequence continues at coordinate 10,788,911 of NC_051327.1, read as the reverse complement.
ATTTAGTACACATAAAAACACTGTTTTATATTAGTATCAGACAAATGTAGACTTCTAGAAAGTAATATCACAGATGAAGAGATATTTCATAATGATAAAAGAGTTAATTCCTCAAGAAAATCTAAACAGGTAGATATGCTCCTAATAATATATTCAAAATATATGAAATAAAATGGATAGAAATAAAATCAGAAAGTCACACAATTTTCCCCAAATTGACAAAAATTAGACTCCACAAAATCAATAAGAATTAGAAGATCTGAGCAAAACCGTGAAACAACTTGACCTAATTGATGTATATATAGAACTCTCCAACAATTGCAGAATACAAATTTTTTCAAGTAAAAACATGAGATCATATGCTGGCAATCAAGCAATTCTCAATATTTTTCAAAGGACTGAAATATACTGACTGTGTTCTCTGAGCATAATAGAATTAAATTAGAAACCAACAACAAAAAGATAACTAGAAAATTTCCAACTATTTGGAAATTAAAAGTCTGGATTTTATCCTATGGTGTGGACTCTATCCTGTGGTAACTGTGGAGCTATTCAAGGATCTTATGCAAGGGAATGATATATTCAGATTTGAGCTTTAAAAAAATTAACTTTGCAGAATATAGAAAATATAGTCAAAGAATGACTAGATGCAGAAAAAAATAAGGTTACTGCAATAATTCATGTTTGAAATGAGGAGAAACTGTTGAAAGGAAATAGGATTGATTCAAGATACTTTCAAATGTAGAATCAAGGAGACTTGGTTGGACAATTAATTACATTCAGTCAAATAATTACATGTGGTCTGTGAAGTTAGATAATCCTAACTTGAATGCTATATATGGAGATAGGAAAAACAGGAAGAAGCAGATTTTTCTGGGTATAGGAAGCAGAAAACACAAGTGTGCATTCCAGGCACTTCTTTTAAAGCATAAACATCAATTCCAACTGCCGCAGTTTCTTCCTTTTTGATTCAGAAATTTAACCCAACCCACTCCCCAACTCACCTCATCTTCAAGTTCCTTCTTGTTGGCTACTGTGGGTTCTGCACCCTGGTACCTGCTTTTCCATTTGACCCCTTGCTCTTCCCCAATACTTTCTACTCCAGTTTTCATCTGGATGTTCCATTCATACTTGGTCTCTGGCTCACTCTTTAGGTTTAGCAGCCAGGTTGTTGAACTATTTTGTGGGTTTGATACATGCCCCCTGAGAATTCTGTTCCTCATATCTGCTTACTAGCCCACAGACACAACAAGTACAGATGAGCACAGCCTCATCCCTATCTCCACTCTAGATTCCTGCTCAGTTTAGTGCACAATTCCATCTGGCTCCAACATATCAAGGAACAAGTTTGGACAGTAAGTTCAGTTTTAGACCCAACGTTTGAGGTTCTTGAGAACATTCAGGTGCATCCAGCATATAGAAGGCAGCTGGAAGCAATGAGTCTATGGCTCAGGAAAGAGACACACTGGGAGTCAAGGATTTATGATCATCAGCAAATTGCTTGTAAATAAAGTCATGAGTGGGTGGCCTTGATCAAGGAGACCATAAAACAGAAGTCCTTAATCTGAGGGACTTCAGGGACATCTATAAATTCACTGAAATTGTGAGTAGAATTTTTAATGTATGTAATATCCATATTTCTAATGTGGGGATACATAGGTTTCATCAGATTCTCAAGAAGATCTGTAAGCCTAAAAATGTTAAGAACATAAGGGGGCATATGAATGTAAGGATGTAACCTAGAGGGAACTATTTACTGAAATGTGCTATAATTTGATGATTAGAGACTATGGTGGAACAGAGTGTGGAATATGTTAGCATTTCATTACCAATTACCATCTGAGTCACAGCATCCATGAAGCACATGATTTTCTACTCAAAATTGGGCAAAATGTCCCAAAAAGGTGCTGACTCAAGGCACCAATACTTCTACACTACCCAGAATTTTATGAAAACCAGCACTTTTTAAGGCCTGGAACTTTGGTTTCTATTCCCAGACAAAAGATAAATTTTCTCCCACTCCATAAATAGCGAACGATTTTCAAAGCCACCTCTTTCTCTGGAACCAATTTTCATGTCCCAGCTGACAACTGAAGATCACTTTTTAAGCATTACTTTATGAAACCTCATAATCACTAATCCTGGATATATTAGCATCTGAACTTTTACAGGCAAGAAAACTTTGAAGATACATAGGATCTGGTTTTCAAGAAGGCCTATGAAATCCAATCCCATGTAACAAGAATATCAGCTTGTACGCATTATCACAAGGAGCTAAAAATACAATTATATTTCAAACTTTATCTTTTCTTCCTCAAAATTATTTGTCACTTTAGAGACAGATGGAGATAAAGAAAAAGGTTTATTTTTTCCTGTTTGCATTTTGAAACCCTTTCAAAAGCCACAAGCGTGTATGAAACAAATTCTCTAGTCACATGGATTCAAACCACAGCATTCTTCCCAACCTACCACTCAACAAAGCCAAGAATAATTTAGCCAAGCCACCTTGCATGCAGGAAAACTATAATGTCTACAGCCCCGGAAACCTCAAAATATCATTTGTACATGTATCTTGGTTTATGAAAACCCTTTCAGTATTGTGCAGTTACTGAGCGATTACCAAGAACTAGATTATAGAAGTGGCATGCTAGACTGAGATAGGCCTCATCTTTATGCGGAATGTATTCGTGAAACCTTAATACATATAAAAAGTTTTAAACTTTTCATGAAAGAATATATACAAATTACTAATAACTAGAAAATGTTTGATTACATGAAAATTGATTAAATCTATTAAAAATTATCAAAAATCTAAAAGAAAGTCACCTGCATTGTGCTGGTGAGCCCAGTCACGTGCTCCACTGGGAAGCTAATACAGGTAGTTCAAGGTTTTTTAAAAAACAATTTACCAACATATATCAAAGCAACTTAAAAAATCTCAGCTACTTTGACCTGGTTTAATTTTACTTCCATTAATCTAGCCTTAAAACAAAACAAAGCAAAACATTAATAACCATTAATGATAATGTCGTATGTGCAAAGATGTTCACTGCAGCACAATTTGTTATAATAAAAATTGTAAACAACAAAAGAAAAATGGTAAAATGAATTTTAGAACACCTACTAGAGAAATAGATTTTATTTGTTCATTCATTCATTCATTCATTCATTCACTACCATGTTTTGGAAAGGATTTAAGGTGGCTCATATTAGGATATCTCACATTAAACATGAAAAACTAGTTTAAAAGAATGTGCAAAAATGGGAAAATGCTCATAAACATTAAGAGGAAAGGGTCAGATGCAAAATTGCGTGAGTATAAAGGTAAGATGATAAGATACTACAAGATACATAATCTTACCTTTGTTAAACAACAAGCAGAAAAAGGCAAAATACATCAAAATAGTAAGAATATGTGTCTGGGTGGTATCATTATAAGTGATTTTTATTCTTATTTTTTTAATTTTATAAGTTTTATACAATGAACTTGCATATTTATAATAAAATGGTTATATATATGAAAAGTATGACATTAAAAAGTACAACATAAAAAATTCACCTTCATGTATGAAAGTTTACAAGAAGACAGATCTTCCTCTATAGCCACTGGTAAACTGAAAAATGGAAATGAAAGTAATACCTATGAGATAGGAATCAACATGGAAATTAACCTCAAGAAACAGAAATTTTTCAGTCACTTAAAGGAATTAACAGAAAGACATATAAAGAGATGATATATTACAAAATTGTGGTGAGGGGCAGATACTGACATAAACAAGGGAGTATGAGAGCAAGTCAAGGAATTTTAACCTTGAAATAAATAGCCTATCAGTAACCTTCTATTAACCTGGTTATCTTGGTTGAACTGTAGTTTCAAAATAGAGTATATCAGTCTAATTTGAAATAGACTCAACTGGTAAGGTATATATTCAGATTAGCTCTTTTGAGTTTTCACTCTTTCTGAAACAATATTCTGTAAAGATGTGAGCATAACTTATTAAAAGAAAAACTGTAATTTCACTTTAATAGTAACTTTCTCTCAATAGAGGGTTACTTTTGTGTACCTGTTTACTAATTCTTCCAATGTAGCCAATGATTACCTTTCAAATTTCAAGAAATCATGGCTCATCTAAACAAAGGTTTAAAAGTAAAGTAGCCATTAGAGTTAAAGAAAAATCAAACTAGAAGTAAATGAGATCACTAATAATTCTGATTATTTTGCAAATCTATAAGAATAAATCTCTGCAACAATAAGTACTATTCCTAGAAATTGAGAAAAATACATTAAACATCTGTTCCAACATTTCTTGGGAAGATCTAGAATTATCCTTAAAATGCAATGGAGGGTGGATTCTGGGAAGATGGTGGCATAGAAAGACGTGGAAGACTTAGTCTCCCCCAGAACAATTCATAAATGAACAAAAAACCAGTAAATAACCTGGAATGGTAGCGGGGAGACAAATGTGACAGTACACTCAACATCCACCAACATGAATTGGGAGGAATGCCCGAGATCACAGCATAAAATCTGTAAGTAAAATTGCGGACTCGCGCTGAGAGCCAAGAGCCTAGAGCCGGGAGCCCCTCCCTCATGGAAGCCGCGCCACGCACTTTCTCAGCCCAGCCCCAAGTGAGGTTTTAGTGATAACTGCTCAATACAGATAGCTAATCCTCAACAAGCAGACAGAAGCTTTTGGTGACGGCTGACCTTGGGAGAATCGGGGGAATTATTCTGCCTCTCGCTCTCTCACTGTGGAGAAAACCTCGGCTGCTCTCAGCCCACAAGGAGTTGCAGTGGAGGCGGCCTCACCCAATCGGCATTCTGAGGTGAGCTGAGAGCCCTGCGGCACAGCCAAGCAGCCCAGAGCTTCCCTAGAGGGACGGTGCACACTGATGACGTAGCACGGCATTTTCTCTCGGCTGAGGGAGGATCGCGGCTGGGAGGGGGGATCCGCTCAGAGAACCCAGAGGTGTTACGCCAAGTCCAGTGGTTTACGGGACACCAAGAGAGAGCTGCCCTTCCTCCCTGGCCACCCGTGCGCACCCCCCACATTCAGGGCAGGCGACCCCAGCGGCGCGCCCAGGCTGAGTTCTCCAACTGAACATACAAGAATCATTTCCCCACACTACTGACTGGAGGGATATAGGTGGCTCACAGACGCCATCTGCTGGTTACCTAGAGAAAGTGCACACCATCAAACTGTCTCTGAAAAATTAGATTGATATTGTTTTTTTTTCTGATACAATTTGAAAGAACCCTATCAAGCAAAACAAATGCCAAGAGGCCAAAAACAACAGAAAATCTTAATGCATATGATAAAACCAGATGATATGGAGAATCCAGCTCCAAACACACAAATCAAGATTTCGGAAGAAACGTTATTCCTCACAAAATTAATTAAAGAGGTATAATCAAAGAACGAAAACATGGCAAAGGGTTTAAAGGACATCAAGAGGACCATGGCCCAGGACATAAGTGCCATAAAAAAGACCCTAGAAGAGCATAAAGAAGACATTGCAAGAGTAAATAAAAAATAGAAGATCTTATGGAAATAAGAGAAACTGTTGGCCAAATTAAAAAGACTCTGGATACTCACAATTCAAGACTAGAGGAAGCTGAACAACATTTCAGTGTCCTAGAAATCCACAGAACAGAGGATGAAAGAACAAAAGAAAGAATGGAGAAAAAAATTGAAAAAATCGCAATGGATCTCAGGGATATGATAGATAAAATAAAACGTCCAAACTTAGGACTCACTGGTGTCCCAGAGGGGGAGGAGAGGGGTAAAGGTCTAGAAAGAGTATTCAAAGAAATTGTTGGGGAAAATTTCCCCAACCTTCTACACAATATAAACACACAAAGCATAAGTGCTCAGCGAACTCCAAATGGAATGAATCCAAGTGGGCCCACCCCAGGACATATTCTGATCAGGCCCTCAAATACTGGGGGGGGGGGGGGGGGGGGGGGTCCTGAGGGCAGCGGGAGGGGGGCAGTTCACCACATACAAAGGAAACAATATAAGACTGGGTTGTGACTGCTCGGTGGCCACTATGGAGGCGAGAAGGCTGTGGCATGACATATGTAAAATTCTGAGAGAGAAGACTTTCCAGCCAGAAATACTTTATCCAGCAAAACTCTCCTTCAAATTTGAGGGAGAGCTTAAATTTTTCGCAGACAAACAAATGCTGAGAGACTTTGCCAATAAAAGACCTGCCCTACTTCAGATTCTAAAGGAAGCCCTGCCAGCAGAGAGACAAAGAAAGGAGAAAGAGATATAGAGAATTTTAACAGACATATATGGTACCTTACATCCCAAATTACCAGGACACTCATTTTTCTCTAATGATCACAGATCTTTTCCCAGAAGGGACCATAAGCTGAGACATGAAACAAGCCTCAAGAAATTATAAAAAAAAAAAACAAAAAAACTGAATATACTCAAAGAGCATTCTCCAAACACAATGGAATACAAATAGAAGTCAATAATTTTTGAACTATAACTCCATTATTTACTTCCTACATGATAAAAAATACACAAACTCTAAGGACAAATCAATGGTTTTGAACTCAATGTAAAATATGTAATTTTAGACAACTATATAAAGGTGGGGGAATGAAGGAATATAGGAACATAGTTCATGTGCCCTATTGAAGTGAAGGTGGTATCAAAGAAAAACAAGATTGATAGGGATTTAAGAGGTTAGTTTTAAGCCCCACAGTAAACACAAAGAAATTATCAGAGAATATAACCATAGAGATGAAAAATAGAGTCTGGATTAAGAGAAATGGGGGAAGGGGCAATGGGGAGTTAAGAAATGAGTGTAGGGTTGCTGTTTGAGGTGAAGGGAAATTTCTAGTAATGGATGGTGGGAAAGAGCATAACACCATTCTAAATGTGATTAATCCCACTAACGGAAGGCTAGGAAAGGGGTGGAATGGGAAGATTTAGGCTGTATATATGTTTCCACAATTGAAAAAAGAAAAAAAAAAAAAGACAGTCTAACTAGACAACAATTGAATGCTAAGGATGAACTTGGATGGGATTGGAGGGTGGAGGACAGGTGGCTCGAAGGGACACAGTTTAGACATAAGGAAAAGGAAATAAAGAATGTAAGCATTGTATCATTGTTGAATCTCTTATACTTCTTAGCTGGGCTTAATGGAATTACATAAAAGAATGTTCTTGTTCATGGGGAGTACATACATGAATTATAGTGGATGTTCAAGGATGTGTGCAGCTAACTCTCATATATTCAGAAGACAGAGAAATATATGATGGATGATAGATAGGGAGGGAAAGAAATAGTGATGTGACAGCATGTTAAAGTTGGTGGATTAAGCTATTGGGGGAGGGGGGTCAGGGTATGATGGAATTCTGTGTATGGGGCTAGTATTGTTTTTGCAACTATTCATGTAACTTTGAATTTATTTCAAAATAAAATTTTAAAAAAATGCAATGCAAGGTTTCTGGTGATAAAGCGTTTTATGCACAGAATTTTTCTAATTTAAAATAATTTTCTGATCATAAAAAGCAGGAAACAATATAAGAAAAAACTTTTCAAGACCCAAATTGCAGGGTTCAGGATCCTGTTTCCTCAGTTCACTTTAAAAATTTCACTTACCCTTCTAGTGTTTTCAAGGATTTTGGGATCAGGTTTTCCATAGTTAGGTGGATTGGCATATGGGTCATATCCAAGTTTAGCAAGCATGGGTGCAATCACCGCCATGTCTTGTAAAACATCTGCAGGTATCTTCCCAACCCATTTTGACAGGGCTCCCACATTGACTGGCTTGATGACTTGGTCTGTAGATCTCTCCACTCTGAAAACAATATGAGTAAATATTTATTTAGAATATTAAAAAGTGTAAAAAAATCACTAGAAATTATTTTTGGCAACTTAAAAAATGACAAGTATCTAGATTATAAAGCAATTCAGAAAGTAGCAATAAACAGGCTTATTTACCACTATTTACCAGATTTTTTTTTAATGTTGTCAGTTTGAGATTATTGACAACTTCAGATTTCTAGTAATAGGAAAAAGGATCTGCTGAAAACATCTGCACAAAGTGTTCACGTATCAATTTCAACAACCAAAAAAAATAACAAAGATAAGACTGTTTAGAAAAACAGCCAGCCAACTTATTTGAAATGCATAAAAAAAATTAAATAGATTGATGGACAACTGGAGGGATGGATGGATTGAGAGATATGTGATAAAGCAAATATAGCAAAATGTTAATTGTAGGATTGAGATGGTGAGTAATTCTTTCCATTCTGCATGTTTAAAATTTTTCATAATCAAATGTCATGGGGAAAACAGCCAGGCAATGCTGTTGAATTCATAAAAGGCCCTATTTTCTAAGGAGGGAAAAAGAGTGCTGCTTTATAATTTTCAATATTACAGTATTTCTCTGGCTAAATGTGTTCTACCTCTTGAGATTATACCCACTATATTTGACTAAATAACTAGTATCCTGAAGATAAAATACAACATGAACTGCCATTTGGAGCTAAACTGGGTATTAATTAACACATTCTGGCAAAGCCAGAAGCGCTAAGGAGAATTTTATATCCTAATACATAAGAGGTCATTTAAACTTAGTATTCCAATAAAAGGTAGAAACTTTCTTTATTCAAATATACGGCCTCTCACTAAAGATAATCATTACTGATGAGGAGTCTCTCAAAGGGGCTCCACTCTTAAAACAATAGACAAGCAAAGTAAGATTACTGCTTCCTCCCTGGGATTCTGTGAGGTCACCCTCTCTAGGTGTTTCTCTTGCCTCGATGGCCACAATCTTTTTTCCCTCTTAAGTATTTCCCCAAGACTCTACTTAACTCATTGCTGTCTTTACTCTCTCTCTCAGTGCCTTCATCTCCAATGTTCTCTGCTTGACATTCTTTACCTGTGTAAAGAATACATCCTGCTTTGTTCAGGACAGGTCCAATTTATACCTACTGCCCTGGCTTAGTTACTAACAGCACCTTCTGTTCACTCTCTTAAGTGTTCAGGTTTGTATGGTAAATTATCTGGTCACCCTACCCATCTGTCCTTATGGCCACCTCAAAATTATGATGGTCCAAAACTAGACCTATCATCTTCTGCTCAAAATCTACTCCTCTTAAGTACATCTTGTCTTGATAAATGGCACCATCACCTATCCACAAAGCAAAGTGAGGCCTTGGGTGGGATGGGGAGAAAGCAAGATCACTCCCAAGTTACCCAGGTCTTTAGGCTTTATCTTTAAGTAAGATGACCTCATCTCCATCCGTACTGCCACCACCTTGGTTTATTTCACCACCATTTCTCACTCAGACTATTTCAAAAGCTTCCTAACTTCAGGTGCATTTAAATAGTTCGTTCCCTTGTCCAACTATCTATCATCCCACTAGACTATACAGAGGATCTTTGCCTTATTAATCTCAATATCACCATCACATAGAACATTAATATAAAAGATGCTCAATAAATGTTGATTCAATAAATGATTCAATAAATAAAAGCTTTTCATAGAAAAAGAAAAACATACAAGATTAATTTATATAAATGGGCTCAAGAGAAGTCAAGAATTATGTCTTTATAAAAAGATGATATCTAATTAAAAGGTAAGATGAAACAACTGGAGAACACCCAAGTGCTAAACTGCATGATATTTACTGTGGGTGTAGTAAGAACTTTAGAGAATGGGAGTCATGTCTGCAGAGATAAACACCTCCAGGAAAAAAAAAGGCTTACAGTAAGTAAAGAATATTTTCTGTTCATCCTATGTCAGGCACTTAGCATATGATATCTAATTTAATCCTAAAAACAACCCGAAGTGGGGGGAGGCCCTTGGGGTTCTCCCCATGCTGGCCCCGGCACATGATGCACAACCATCGGGACAGAGGTCGCAGCTCTAGTGGCATCATCAGGCTCTCCTGGCCAGTCAACTTCCTCCAGGAAGCCTTCCTGGATTGAAGGAGATGAAGTAAAATCAATGGGGATGTAAGGGACGGGTATGGAACTGTTGTTGTGGTGGTTGTCTTTCCTTTTTATTTTTTTTATTATTCTTTAGTTTTTTTTTCCTCTTCTTCTTTCTTTGCAGAAGAAATGGAAATGCTCTCATACAGATTATATTGGTGAATCCATAATAACTATGTGATTATACTTAGGATGGATTGTATGGTGTTTGAATAAAACTGTTTAAAAAATGAACAGAAAGATACAAGTGCTGGAGAAGATACGGAAAGACAGAAATACCTATTCACTGTTGGAAGTAGAACCGTGCAGCCCCTCTGTAGGGCAGTAGTGGTTCCTCAAGAGGCTGGGTATAGGGCTGCCATATGAACCTGCAATGCCATTATGTGATGTATACTTGGAAAAACTGAAAACAGGGAAATGAATACACATTTGCACACTGATGTTTATGGAGGCATTATTCACTATTGTAACAGATAGGGGTGGCCTAAAGGTACACTGATGGATGAACGGAGGGGCAAACTGTGGTATATACATACAAGGGAATATTGAGCAGCTGCATGAAGGACTGAAGTCATGAGGCATGCAACTAGGTGAATGAATCTTGAGGACATGATGTTCAGTGAAATAAGCCAAAAATGAAGGGAAAAACATTATAAGGCCTCACTAATATAAACTAACCTAATGAGCAAACACTGAGTATTGAATTCGAGAGCACAGGTTATCTGGGGATAGAATGGGGGCAGAGATTGGGCAATCGACGATGAAGGAGAACAGAATGTTCAATAAGGCTTATTGTAAACATTCCTAGATTGTAATCTCTGACAGCAGTCACACCTATTCCTGAGTTTTAACTGTTATTTCCAAATTCTGAGATGCTGAGCTCTTTGTGTATAACCTGGTAGCTCCCTGGAAATTTGGGTATCTGTGTAACACCTGAAACTCAGAGTTAGAGTTCTGCAGCTCTGAAATTCAGCATTACTCCATATAGAAACTGGTAAAGATGGTGAAAAAAGATCAGACTACAATTACAGATAGAAATGAAACAGACTTGATTAGGACTAACATAAATTAGAATACAGGGTAAAGGATGATATTGACTGTATTTTAAAACTTTAATTAGAGATATGAATGAAGTTGATCTGGTTAAAACTAAGGTAAATCAGAATACACAGTAAAGGATGATACTGTCTGTATTGAAAACTTGACCTTCAATGTGAGACCAAAGGAAGAGATGTTTATTTTGTCCAAAATCTCAATTTTCTGCAGCACATAATCTAACTTAACCTGTGTAACCAGTTCATTTAAACAACCTAAACACATGGAGCCTAGAATGGGGAATGAGATCTTGTAATTCTTTATACTTAATGTAATACCCTGATACATTCCAGAGTATGTTGTGCAGAAAATAAAAAGTATTTACAAGGTTCCTTGAGGGACGGGAGAAAAAATATGGAACTATTAAACTTCCCCACCTGGGACACTTTTGATACTCTCTCAAGCATTAGGGACTCCCAATTTAATAAGCCAAGCACTTAATCTTGAGGCTTGCTCTTATGAAACTTATTTCTCTAATTGTGAAGCTCAGCCCACCTATAACTAGGCCTAAGAGTCACTTCCAGAGAACCTCTTTTGTTGCTCAGATGTGGCCTCACTCGCTCTAAGCCCAACTCTGCAAATAAACTCATTACCCTCCTCCATACATGGAACACGACTTCCAGGGGTGTATGTCTTCCCAGCAACATGGGACGTAACTCCCAGGGATGAGCCCGGCCCTGGCATCAGAGGATTGACAATGCCCTCCTGACCAATAGGGGGAAAGAAATGTAACAAAATAAGGTTCCAGTGGTTAAAAGATTTCAAATAGAATTGAGAGGCTATTCTGGAGGTTATGCTTATGCAAGCTTCAGCTAGAAATTGCAGGTTGCCACAGGATGCCAAGCCCCAACCAACAGTATTCCAGAAGACCCAGGGCTCTAGCTGAGATTCTATAAAAGTTTCACTCATTACATCTATTTATCAGAAACTTAAAACTTCCAGATTATTCCTATGCCAGAGAAGCCCTGAAATCCAGAGGTCCCAGTCTCTCCAAGAACATCAGCCACTTGCATCTGCCTACCCATACTATTGATACCCCTTTCAACATGAAGAAGGTGGAATGGTTACTGCCCAAATATCCCTGAAGATTGAGAGAATGATCAAATGAGTGGGGGAGTTGTAACAAAGAAAGGATTTAACAAATGATTATGACTACTGAATCACTATACAGATATTCCTTTTTAGTCTCTAATATATTAGAACAGCTACAAGGAAATACCTGAAATTGTGGAACTGTAACCCATACCATACTTCAAAATTTGCTCTATAACTACTTGTTAAACTGTATCTTTAAATTTGTCATTCTTCTTCACATATATATCGCAATAAATGTGTTTAAAAAAATAGACACTAACAAAAAGTGAAAAGACAACTTATAGATCAGGAGAAAATAGCTGCAAATTACGTATCTGATATGGATTTAATATCCAGAATATAGAAAGAACTCCTAGAATTCAACAATATAAAGACACAACCCAATTTAAAAATGGGCAAAGGACTTAATATAGACATTTCTTTGAAGAAGATATATAAATGGCCAATAAGCATATGAAAAGATGCTCAACAACATCAGCCATCAGGAAAATCAAATCAAAACTATAATGAGACACCATTTCACACCCACTAGGATGGCTATTATTATAAATTGGAAAATAACAAGAGTTGGTCAGGATGTGGGCAGCTACTATGGAAAACAGTTTGGCAAAAAACTTATACATAGAATTACCAAAGGACATGGCAATGTCACTTTTAGGTATATATCCCAAAGAATTGAAAGTAGGGACTCAAACAGAAACCTGCAAGCCAACGTTCAGGGCAGCATTTGTTCATAGCACAATAACTAAAAGGTGGAAGAAACTTAAGTGTCTGCCATTGGATAAATGGATTAAAAAAGGGTGGCATATATATATATAAAGGAATATTATTTAGCCATAAAAAGGAATGAAGTGCTGATTTATGCTACAACATGGATGAATGTGGAAAACATAATGCTGAGTAAAATAAGCCAGGCACCAAAGGACAAATATTGTATGCTTTCTCTTAAATATAATATCTAGAATAAGCAAATTCATAGAGATAGAAAATAGGGGTTACCAAGGGCTGAGGGGAAGGGGAATGAGGAGTTACTGTTTAATGGGTACAGAGTTTCTGTTTGGGGAGATGAAAACATTTTGAGAATGGATGGTAGCACAACACTGTAAACGAAATTAATGCCACTGAATTGTACACTTAAAATGGTTAAAGTGGTAAATTTTACTACAGATATAATACCACAATAAAAAATAAATTTTAAAAAGTTCTTAACAACAAAATAACAGTTACATTAAAACTTAAAAGGAAGCAGCAGCAGCAGCAAAGGTTGGCAAACAGTGGTCCAAATCCAGCCTGCTGTCTATTTTTGTAAATAAAGTTTTATTGGAACACAGCCATGCCCATTTGTTTCTATACTATCTATGGAAGCTTTTGCTCTTCAATGGCAGAGTTGAATAGTTGCAACGGAAAACACACGGCACACAAATTTGAAAATATTTACTATCTGGCCCTTTATAATAGAAGGGTGCCAATCCCTCTTCAAAAAAATATGGTTACTTCAATGAACGGACCTGGTCCAAAGAGCCTGATTTTCTTTTCTAAACAACAGCCTGCAGGCTGCATGAAGCTAATCATACCTTCTCTACTCTTTCAGGCATTCAGTCATTCCAGAAGTTAACCAATACTTGGGCCTGAAATATACTAGGTATGAACTGGTTATCATTCCAGCACCCTCTAGCCTCAGTGGGAGATGGAAACATAACATCTGACCAGACTGGTATCTTTCAACAGCCAGAGCCCAGACACAGGTCTGCAAGGCAAGACACCTGTGAATCAGCAATTTTCCCCCAGTCAGCAACTGTCCAGGGTCCTTTCCCTCTGCAGCGTTCTCTGTGGCAGGCACCCCTCCTGGAGGAATGGGGGCAATGCCCAAGTCTTGAATGACTGAGTTGAATTTCCAAGACTATCATTATAATCTTGGATCTTCATGAGTCTCAGTTAAACACTACAGCCAGGCTGGCTGCCAAACTGCAGGTGTGAATTATACACAGAAATTGCTACAGGAAATCAAATCCTCCAGATTAAAGCATCAGGGCTGGAGTGGACATGTAAAAAGAAATAGGTCAAAGAGTACATAAGCCAGGGAGGCGGGGCAAGATGGCAGACTGGTGAGCTGTAAGTTTTAGTTACTCCTCCAGGAAAGTAGGTAAAAAGCCAGGAACTGCGTGGACTGGACACCACAGAGCAATCTGACTTTGGGCATACTTCATACAACACTCATGAAAATGTCGAACTGCTGAGATCAGCGAAATCTGTAAGTTTTTGCGGCCAGGGGACCCGCGCCCCTCCCTGCCAGGCTCAGTCCCGGGGGAGGAGGGGCTGTCAGCTCCGGGAAGGAGAAGGGAGAACTGCAGTGGTAGCCCTTCTCAGAAACTCATTCTACTGATTCATACACCAACCACAGATAGACTGAGACCAGACACCAGAGAATCTGAGAGCTGCCAGCCCAGCAGAGAGGAGACAGGCATAGAAAAAAAAAAATAACGCGAAAAACTCCAATAAAAGCAGAGGATTTTTGGAGTTCTGGTGAACACAGAAAGGGGAAGGGCGGAGCTCAGGCCTTGAGGCGCATATGCAAATCCCGAAGAAAAGCTGATCTCTCTGCCCTGTGGACCTTTCCTTAATGGCCCTGGTTGCTTTGTCTATTAGCATTTCAATAACCCATTAGATCTCTGAGGAAGGCCTTTTCTTTTTTTTTTTTTTTTTAATCCTTTTTTCTTTTTCTAAAACAATTACTCTAAGAAGCCCAATACAGAAAGCTTCAAAGAATTGCAATTTGGGCACGTCAAGTCAAGAGCAGAACTAAGAGAGCTCTGAGACAAAAGGCAATAATCCAGTGGCTGAGAAAATTCACTAAACACCACAACTTCCCAAGAAAAGGGGGGTGTCCGCTCACAGCCACCATCCTGGTGGACAGGAAACACTCCTGCCCATCGCCAGCCCCATAGCCCAGAGCTGCCCCAGACAACCCAGTGTGACGGAAGTGCTTCAAATAACAGGCACACACCACAAAACTGGGCGTGGACATTAGCCTTCCCTGCAACCTCAGCTGATTGTCCCAGAGCTGGGAAGGTGGAGCAGTGTGAATTAACAAAGCCCCATTCAGCCATCATTTGAGCAGACTGGGAGCCTCCCTACACAGCCCAGAAGCCCAGAACTGCCCTGGGGGGACGGCACTCACCTGTGACATAGCACAGTCATCCCTCAACAGAGGACCCGGGGTGCACAGCCTGGAAGAGGGGCCCACTTGCAAGTCTCAGGAGCCATACGCCAATACCAAAGACTTGTGGGTCAGTGGCAGAGACAAACTGTGGCAGGACTGAACTGAAGGATTAGACTATTGCAGCAGCTTTAAAACTCTAGGATCATCAGGGAGATTTGATTGTTAGGGCCACCACCCCTCCCCGACTGCCCAGAAACACGCCCCACATACAGGGGAGGCAACACCAACTACACACGCAAGCTTGGTACACCAATTGAGCCCCACAAGACTCACTCCCCCACTCACCAAAAAGGCTAAGCAGGGGAGAACTGGCTTGTGGAGAACAGGTGGCTCGTGGACGCCACCTGCTGGTTAGTTAGAGAAAGTACTCCACGAAGCTGTAGATCTGATAAATTAGAGATAAGGACTTCAATAGGTCTACAAACCCTAAAAGAACCCTATCAAGTTCAGCAAATGCCACGAGGCCAAAAACAACAGAAAATTATAAAGCATATGAAAAAACCAGACGATATGGATAACCCAAGCCCAAGCATCCAAATCAAAAGACCAGAAGAGACACAGCACCTAGAGCAGCTACTCAAAGAACTAAAGATGAACAATGAGACCATAGTACGGGATATGAAGGAAATCAAGAATACTCTAGAAGAGCATAAAGAAGACATTGCAAGACTAAATAAAAAAATAGATGATCTTATGGACATTAAAGAAACTGTTGACCAAATTAAAAAGATTCTGGACACTCATAGTACAAGACTAGAGGAAGTTGAACAACGAATCAGTGACCTGGAAGATGACAGAATGGAAAATGAAAGCATAAAAGAAAGAATGGAGAAAAAAATTGAAAAAATCGAAATGGACCTCAGGGATATGATAGATAATATGAAACGTCCAAATATAAGACTCATTGGTGTCCCAGAAGGGGAAGAAAAGGGTAAAGGTCTAGGAAGAGTATTCAAAGAAATTGTTGGGGAAAACTTCCCAAATCTTCAAAACAACATAAATACACAAATCATAAATGCTCAGCGAACACCAAATAGAATAAATCCAAATAAACCCACTCCGAGACATATACTGATCACACTGTCAAACACAGAAGAGAAGGAGCAAGTTCTGAAAGCAGCAAGAGAAAAGCAATTCACCACATACAAAGGAAACAGCATAAGACTAAGTAGTGACTACTCAGCAGCCACCATGGAGGCAAGAAGGCACTGGCACGATATATTTAAAATTCTGAGTGAGAAAAATTTCCAGCCAAGAATACTTTATCCAGCAAAGCTCTCCTTCAAATTTGAGGGAGAGCTTAAATTTTTCACAGACAAACAAATGCTGAGAGAATTTGCTAACAAGAGACCTGCCCTACTGGAGATACTAAAGGGAGCCCTACAGACAGAGAAACAAAGACAGGACAGAGAGACTTGGAGAAAGGTTCAGTACTAAAGAGATTCGGTATGGGTACAATAAAGGATATTAATAGAGAGAGGGGGAAAATATGGCAAACATAAACCAAAGGATAAGATGGCCGATTCAAGAAATGCCTTCACGGTTTTAACGTTGAATGTAAATGGATTAAACTCCCCAATTAAAAGATATAGATTCGCAGAATGGATGAAAAAAAATGAACCATCAATATGTTGCATACAAGAGACTCATCTTAGACACAGGGACACAAAGAAACTGAAAGTGAAAGGATGGAAAAAAATATTTCATGCAAGCTACAGCCAAAAGAAAGCAGGTGTAGTAATACTAATCTCAGATAAAATAGACTTCAAATGCAGGGATGTTTTGAGAGACAAAGAAGGCCACTACATACTAATAAAAGGGGCAATTCAGCAAGAAGAAATAACAATCGTAAATGTCTATGCACCCAATCAAGGTGCCACAAAATACATGAGAGAAACACTGGCAAAACTAAAGGAAGCAATTGATGTTTCCACAATAATTGTGGGAGACTTCAACACATCACTCTCTCCTATAGATAGATCAACCAGACAGAAGACCAATAAGGAAATTGAAAACCTAAACAATCTGATAAATGAATTAGATTTAACAGACATCTACAGGACATTACATCCCAAATCACCAGGATACACATACTTTTCTAGTACTCATGGAACTTTCTCCAGAATAGATCATATGCTGGGACATAAAACAAGCCTCAATAAATTTAAAAAGATTGAAATTATTCAAAGCACATTCTCTGACCACAATGGAATACAATTAGAAGTCAATAACCATCAGAGACTTAGAAAATTCACAAATACCTGGAGGTTAAACAACACACTCCTAAACAATCAGTGGGTTAAAGAAGAAATAGCAAGAGAAATTGCTAAATATATAGAGACGAATGAAAATGAGAACACAACATACCAAAACCTATGGGATGCAGCAAAAGCAGTGCTAAGGGGGAAATTTATAGCACTAAACGCATATATTAAAAAGGAAGAAAGGGCCAAAATCAAAGAACTAATGGATCAACTGAAGAAGCTAGAAAACGAACAGCAAACCAATCCTAAACCAAGTAGAAGAAAAGAAATAACAAGGATTAAAGCAGAAATAAATGACATCGAGAACAAAAAAACAATAGAGAGGATACATATCACCAGAAGTTGGTTCTTTGAGAAGATCAACAAGATTGACAAGTCCCTAGCTAGACTGACAAAATCAAAAAGAGAGAAGACCCATATAAACAAAATAATGAATGAAAAAGGTGACATAACTGCAGATCCTGAAGAAATTAAAAAAATTATAAGAGGATACTATGAACAACTGTATGCCAACAAACTGGATAATGTAGAGGAAATGGACAATTTCCTGGTAACATATGAACAACCTAGACTGACCAGAGAAGAAATAGAAGACCTCAACCAACCCATCACAAGCAAAGAGATCCAATCAGTCATCAAAAATCTTCCCACAAATAAATGCCCAGGACCAGATGGCTTCACAGGGGAATTCTACCAAACTTTCCAGAAAGAACTGACACCAATCTTACTCAAACTCTTTCAAAACATTGAAGAAAATGGAACACTACCTAACTCATTTTATGAAGCTAACATCAATCTAATACCAAAACCAGGCAAAGATGCTACAAAAAAGGAAAACTACCGGCCAATCTCCCTAATGAATATAGATGCAAAAATCCTCAACAAAATACTTGCAAATCGAATCCAAAGACACATTAAAAAAATCATACACCATGACCAAGTGGGGTTCATTCCAGGCATGCAAGGATGGTTCAACATAAGAAAATCAATCAATGTATTACAACACATTAACAAGTCAAAAGGGAAAAATCAATTGATCATCTCAATAGATGCTGAAAAAGCATTTGACAAAATCCAACATCCGTTTTTGATAAAAACACTTCAAAAGGTAGGAATTGAAGGAAACTTCCTCAACATGATAAAGAGCATATATGAAAAACCCACAGCCAGCATAGTACTCAATGGTGAGAGACTGAAAGCCTTCCCTCTAAGATCAGGAACAAGACAAGGATGCCCGCTGTCACCACTGTTATTCAACATTGTGCTGGAAGTGCTAGCCAGGGCAATCCGGCAAGACAAAGAAATAAAAGGCATCCAAATTGGAAAAGAAGAAGTAAAACTGTCATTGTTTGCAGATGATATGATCTTATATCTAGAAAACCCTGAGAAATCAACGATACACCTACTAGAGCTAATAAACAAATTTAGCAAAGTAGCGGGATACAAGATTAATGCACATAAGTCAGTAATGTTTCTATATGCTAGAAATGAAGAAACTGAAGAGACACTCAAGAAAAAGATACCATTTTCAATAGCAACTAAAAAAATCAAGTACCTAGGAATAAACTTAACCAAAGATGTAAAAGACCTATACAAAGAAAACTACATAACTCTACTAAAAGAAATAGAAGGGGACCTTAAAAGATGGAAAAATATTCCATGTTCATGGATAGGAAGACTAAATGTCATTAAGATGTCAATTCTACCCAAACTCATCTACAGATTCAATGCAATCCCAATCAAAATTCCAACAACCTACTTTGCAGACTTGGAAAAGCTAGTTATCAAATTTATTTGGAAAGGGAAGATGCCTCAAATTGCTAAAGACACTCTAAAAAAAAAAACGAAGTGGGAGGACTTACCCTCCCTGACTTTGAAGCTTATTATAAAGCCACAGTTGCCAAAACAGCATGGTACTGGCACAAAGATAGACATATAGATCAATGGAATCGAATTGAGAATTCAGAGATAGACCCTCAGATCTATGGCCGACTGATCTTTGATAAGGCCCCCAAAGTCACTGAACTGAGCCATAAAGGTCTTTTCAACAAATGGGGCTGGGAGAGTTGGATATCCATATCCAAAAGAATGAAAGAGGACCCCTACCTCACCCCCTACACAAAAATTAACTCAAAATGGACCAAAGATCTCAATATAAAAGAAAGTACCATAAAACTCCTAGAAGATAATGTAGGAAAACATCTTCAAGACCTTGTATTAGGCGGCCACTTCCTAGACTTTACACCCAAAACACAAGCAACAAAAGAGAAAATAGATAAATGGGATCTCCTCAAGCTTAGAAGTTTCTGCACCTCAAAGGAATTTCTCAAAAAGGTAAAGAGGCAGCCAACTCAATGGGAAAAAATTTTTGGAAACCATGTATCTGACAAAAGACTGATATCTTGCATATACAAAGAAATCCTACAACTCAATGACAATAGTACAGACAGCCCAATTATAAAATGGGCAAAAGATATGAAAAGACAGTTCTCTGAAGAGGAAATACAAATGGCCAAGAAACACATGAAAAAATGTTCAGCTTCACTAGCTATTAGAGAGATGCAAATTAAGACCACAATGAGATACCATCTAACACCGGTTAGAATGGCTGCCATTAAACAAACAGGAAACTACAAATGCTGGAGGGGATGTGGAGAAATTGGAACACTTATTTACTGTTGGTGGGACTGTATAATGGTTCAGCCACTCTGGAAGTCAGTCTGGCAGTTCCTTAGAAAACTAGATATAGAGTTACCATTCGATCCAGCGATTGCACTTCTCGGTATATACCCGGAAGATCGGAAAGCAGTGACACGAACAGATATCTGCACGCCAATGTTCATAGCAGCATTATTCACAATTGCCAAGAGATGGAAACAACCCAAATGTCCTTCAACAGATGAGTGGATAAATAAAATGTGGTATATACACACGATGGAATACTACGCGGCAGTAAGAAGGAACGATCTCGTGAAACATATGACAACATGGATGAACCTTGAAGACATAATGCTGAGTGAAATAAGTCAGGCACAAAAAGAGAAATATTATATGCTACCACTAATGTGAACTTTGAAAAATGTAAAACAAATGGTTTATAATGTAGAATGTAGGGGAACTAGCAGTAGAGAGCAATGAAGGAAGGGGGAACAATAATCCAAGAAGAACAGATAAGCTATTTAACGTTCTGGGGATGCCCAGGAATGACTATGGTCTGTTAATTTCTGAT
This sequence comes from Choloepus didactylus, assembly GCF_015220235.1. Taxonomy (NCBI): domain Eukaryota; kingdom Metazoa; phylum Chordata; class Mammalia; order Pilosa; family Megalonychidae; genus Choloepus; species Choloepus didactylus. The sequence continues at coordinate 10,768,045 of NC_051327.1, read as the reverse complement.
GGATATAGTAGGAACAAGTTCACAGAAATGTTGCTATATTATGTAACTTTCTTGGGGTAAAGTAGGAACATGTTGGAAGTTAAGCAGTTATCTCAGGTTAGTTGTCTTTTTCTTACTCCCTTGTTATGGTCTCTTTGAAATGTTCTTTTATTGTATGTTTGTTTTCTTTTTAACTTTTTTTTTTCATACAGTTGATTTAAAAAAGAAGGGAAAGTTAAAAAAAAAAAAAAAAAGAAAAAAGACAAACAAGGAAAAAAAAAAAAAAGATGTAGTGCCCCCTTGAGGAGCCTGTGGAGAATGCAGGGGTATTCGCCTACCCCACCTCCATGGTTGCTAACATGACCACAGACATAGGGGACTGGTGGTTTGATGGGTTGAGCCCTCTACCATAAGTTTTACCCTTGGGAAGACGGTTGCTGCAAAGGAGAGGCTAGGCCTCCCTGTATTTGTGCCTAAGAGTCTCCTCCTGAATGCCTCTTTGTTGCTCAGATGTGGCCCTCTCTCTCTGGCTAAGCCAACTTGAAAGGTGAAATCACTGCCCTCCCCCCTACGTGGGATCAGACACCCAGGGAAGTGAATCTCCCTGGCAACGTGGAATATGACTCCCGGGGAAGAATGTAGACCCGGCATCGTGGGATGGAGAACATCTTCTTGACCAAAAGGGGGATGTGAAAGGAAATGAAATAAGCTTCAGTGGCAGAGAGATTCCAAAACGAGCCGAGAGATCACTCTGGTGGGCACTCTTACGCACACTTTAGACAACCTTTTTTAGGTTCTAAAGAATTGGGGTAGCTGGTGGTGGATACCTGAAACTATTAAACTACAACCCAGAACCCATGAATCTCGAAGACAGTTGTATAAAAATGTAGCTTATGAGGGGTGACAGTGGGATTGGGAATGCCATAAGGACCAAACTCCACTTTGTCTAGTTTATGGATGGATGTGTAGAAAAGTAGGGGAAGCAAACAAACAGACAAAGGTACCCAGTGTTCTTTTTTACTTCAATTGCTCTTTTTCACTCTAATTATTATTCTTGTTATTTTTGTGTGTGTGCTAATGAAGGTGTCAGGGATTGATTTAGGTGATGAATGTACAACTATGTAATGGTACTGTAAACAATCGAAAGTACAATTTGTTTTGTATGAAAAAAAAAAAAAAAAAAAAAAAAGCCCATGAAGAAATAAGGGTTTCTGGTAAAGATAACGACATGGGTAAATACAAACACCAACACTATTGTGTTTTTGGTTTGAAAATCCAGCTTTACCTCCTACAGGATCTAAAAGGCAATTGCATGAAATGTGATGAAAATCAGTGGTTTTAGACTCACGTTGTATAAACATAAAGGTGAGGGGATGGTAGGGTATAGGGACATAGTTTGTGTATACCATTGAAGTTAAGTTGTTATCAAAGCAAATGAGATTGTTACAGATTTGGGATGTTAAGTTTAAGTCCATGGTAGCTGCAAAGGAAATATTGGAGAATACGCAAGCTCCCAGAGACAGAAAGTAGAGCACAGGTTGGCGGGGGTGGGGAGTTAAAGCACGATGGGTGCAGGTTTCTGCCTGAGAGGTGGGAAAGTTGTAGTAATGGAAGGTGGTGAGGGCACCGCAACACTGGGTGTGGTTAATCCCACTGAATGCGAGGCTTGGGTGGGGTGGGGTGGGGTGGAGTGGGAAGACACATGTTGCGTACAGGTTCCCAAAATGTATATTTTTTTAAAAAAAAGAGCAACTAAAGTGGCACTGATAATTAAAAGCTAGACAGAATCCTGGATGGGATTTAGCAAGGGGGGAGAAAAAGCTTAAAGGGACATTATAGGGACATCAGAAAAAAACTGGAAAGTAGACTGTCAGCTTTATATAGATGCTAAATGTCTTGAACTGGATGACTGCACTTAAGGTGGATGCATAAGAGGATGTCCTTGTTCTTAGGAAATGCACAGGGCAGTGTTAAGGGTTCAAGGAGAGTGACATCTACAACCTGCACTCAGAAAATGGATGGACAAATAGTCAGACAGATGGACACATAGATAGATGGATAGAGAGATGGATGGATTGCTAGACTGAAAGATGGATAGCTGATCATGGGTAAATTTAACGTTCTGGGAATGCCCAGGAATGACTATGGTCTGTTAATTTCTGATGGGTATAGTAGGAACAAGTTCACAGAAATGTTGCTATATTAGGTAACTTTCTTGGGGTAAAGTAGGAACATGTTGGAAGTAAAGCAGTTATCTTAGGTTAGTTGTCTTTTTCTTACTCCCTTGTTATGGTCTCTTTGAAATGTTCTTTTATTGTATGTTTGTTTTTAATTATTTTTTTTATTTTTTTATTTTTCATACAGTTGATTAAAAAAAAAAAGTTAAAAAAAAAAACAAGGAAAAAAATATGTAGTGCCCCCTTGAGGAGCCTGTGGAGAATGCAGGGGTATTGGCCTACCCCACTTCGATGGTTGCTAACATGACCACAGACACAGGGGACTGGTGGTTTGATGGGTTGAGCCCTCTACCACAGGATTTACCCTTGGGAAGACGGTTGCTGTAAACGAGAGGCTAGGCCTCCCTACAATTGTGCCTAAGAGCCTCCTCCCGAATGCCTCTGTTGCTCAGATGTGGCCCTCTCTCTCTACCTAAGCCAACTTGAAAGGTGAAATCACTGCCCTCCCCCCTACGTGGGATCAGACACCCAGGGGAGTGAATCTCCCTGGCAACGTGGAATATGACTCCCGGGGAGGAATGTAGACCTGGCATCGTGGGACGGAGAACATCTTCTTGACCAAAAGAGGGATGTGAAAGGAAATGAAATAAGCTTCAGTGGCAGCGAGATTCCAAAAGGAACCGAGAGGTCACTCTGGTGGGCACTCTTACGTACAATTTAGACTACCCTTTTTAGGTTCTAAAGAATTGGGGTAGCTGGTGGTGGATACCTGAAACTATCAAACTACAACCCAGAACCCATGAATCTCGAAGACAATTGTATAAAAATGTAGCTTATGAGGGGTGACAATGGGATTGGGAAAGCCATAAGGAGCACACTCCCCTTTGTCTAGTTTATGGATGGATGAGTAGAAAAATAGGGGAAGGAAACAAACAAACAGACAGACAGACAAAGGTACCCACTGCTCTTTTTCACTCTAATTATTATTCTTGTTATTTTTGTGTGTGTGCTAATGAAGGTGTCAGGGATTGATTTAGGTGATGAATGTACAACTATGTAATGGTACTGTGAACAATTGAATGTACGATTTGTTTTGTGTGACTGTGTGGTATGTGAATATATCTCAATAAAATGAAGATTAAAAAAAAAAAAAAAAAAAAAACGAGCCGAGAGATCACTCTGGTGGGCACTCTTACGCACACTTTAGACAACCCTTTTTAGGTTCTAAAGAATTGGGGTAGCTGGTGGTGGATACCTGGAACTATCAAACTACAACCCAGAACCCATGAATCTCGAAGACAGTTGTATAAAAATGTAGCTTATGAGGGGTGACAATGGGATTGGGAAAGCCATAAGGACCAAACTCCACTTTGTCTAGTTTATGGATGGATGTGTAGAAAAGTAGGGGAAGGAAACAAACAGACAAAGGTACCCAGTGTTCTTTTTTACTTCAATTGCTCTTTTTCACTCTAATTATTATTCTTGTTATTTTTGTGTGTGTGCTAATGAAGGTATCAGGGATTGATTTAGGTGATGAATGTACAACTATGTAATGGTACTGTAAACAATCGAAAGTACGATTTGTTTTGTATGTCTGCGTGGTATGTGAATATATCTCAATAAAATGATGATTAAAAAAAAAAAAAAAAAGAGTACATAAGCCAAATGGTTAGCTACATTACAGTAAAACACATGATGAAATACCATGAAAAATCATGTTTTCAAAGACTAGTTCACTATTAGAAAATGCTCAGGTTTTGTCCTGTGAAAGGGGATTTAAAAATGTGTATGATAGGAACTCAATTTTGTTAAAGTGCATGTTATATATGCATATATATTTGCATGCATATATATGATATATGCATGTTATATATATGCATAGAATCATACCAAAATGCTAACAATGACAGTGGTGGGATTAAGCAGGATTTTTATTTTCTTACTTAACCTTTCTATCTTTTCCAATTTTCCGTGATAAACAATGTCTTTATTTAGCCCATGCGACAGTGGGAAGCAAAGAAACTCAAAGAAAATCTTCACTTCAAAGACTAATAGCCACCTCAAGACCAACATGGTTCAAACTAAACTCCTAAGCTTACCCTTAAAATCTGCTACACCCACAACCCTTCTCATTTCAACTGAAAGCACACCCATTCTTCTGGTTTCTCAAGATAAAACAAAACTGAAATGATCCTTGACTGCTCCCTTTTTCTCACACTTCACATCCAATCCATCTGAAAATCTTGTCATCTATACCTTCAAAATATATCTAAATCTGACCATTTCTCTTTAATTCCACTTTTCCCCTGCCCCAAGCCAACATCATCCTCATATGGATTTCTACAGTATTCTTCCAATTGGTCTCCCTGCTTTTCCCTTTATACTGCTGTGGTCTATTCTCAGCATATCAACCAGAAAAACACAAGTCAGATCATGTCACACATCTGCTCAAAATCCTGCAATGATTCACCATTCACTCAGAGTAAAAGTCCAACTCATGTAAACCAAAGGGAATCTGAGAAACCAAAGAATAGCTTTTTATTCTCCCCAAAGCATCACATGAAAACAAAGCAACCAGGTAAGAGCCCAAAGTCCATGAACATTTACAACAAAGTTAGGCAACAAAGTAGTCCCACAAACCCCAAAATACAAATGGATGGAGATAGCCAACAACCGCATGGAATGAACATGTGTGGGAGGAAGCAGAAGGAAGCAACAGGGCATCTGACAGACAACAGGAGACCATCAGAACAGCCAACAGCCATACTCTGAAAATCACAGCAGTTGAAACTTGCGGTCGCAGTTGATTCGTCTGGGGGGGGGGGTGGCGGCCGGTTGCTAAATCCTAGGCTCTCAGGATTGCTTGGAGGGTACCGGCGGCGGGGGCTCTTTCCCGGAGGCGAGGGCGAGGCGGGGGACTTGGCCAGGTCCCCGGCGGGGTGGCGTGCAAAGTATGGAGGGCAGCGAGAAAGGAACAGGCGGGACACGTTTCTTTTTAGGGTGAAGAAACCAAGAGAGTTTATTAGGGGAGAGTACAAGCTTATAACGGGCGGTCTAGAGGGCGGGGTAGCTGTAGAGGTTAAAGGCTTGGATTGGTTCTGAGAGGGCGCGGAGGTTGGTTGTTGGGTGTTGCACAATGATTGGTGCATGCGCACTGGCAGTAGGGGACGTTGCACTGTAACGGAGGGGTTGAGTGGTTAGACGAGGGAGGCGGTCTTACCCGGCAAGCTTCCTCCAACGGTTGGTTTTGGGTGAGGAATTGGGGCCTGCCTCCGGCCTCACCTTCTCAGGCCCGGGGGGCTGTGGAGGGCGCTGTCACCCGTACCCACTACCCTCCCCAGGGGTGGATCCGGTCCCCCGGCCCAGGCCCGCCAGGTTGAAGCACGTAATCAGTATCCCGCAGAAACTGGAAAGGGTTTGCCCCAACCAAAAGCAGATGAGTACAAGGGGCCCTTGCTAAGTTCTGAAGGGAGAGAGAGAAGGCTGAGAAACATGAACTCCTGAAATCAACTGCCAAAGCTCCTTTCCAGTACAGAGCACCACACTGAGGAGAAATTCTGGGAGTAGAACAAAAATTGGGCTATTAAAATAGGGCAGAAACAAAAGAAAGAGGGTCCATATACAATTGAGGAAGAGGTATAGAGTCAGGAAATCTCAGAAAGCAAACTACCTTATTATTTAACACTATCAAAACAACAGAAGAGAGAGATCTGTGAAACTAATAATGATACTCTGAACCATTACTCTTTCTAAAAGTTTAAGAAAGCAATTTTCATGTAAAAATGAGCAACAGAAAAGTCTTAGTTCACATCCCACAGAAAGTTATTTTATGAAAAAAGAGAATAAGGAAAATTAGCAACCCTAGAGAAAATGAAAGCAGCCAGGAAGACATGCCCACAAAACACATTAAAATTGTAATTTGCCATTTTAAAATAAGCTAAAAGATACTAAGAAAATCATAATTTTAAAACTAGAAATGAAGTGATAGAACTCAAGAAAAAAATCAAAAGTAAAAGAAAAAAATCATTTCCAAAATGAAGACTAACCTAGAAGGAAGACAAGGGCTAAAAAAAAAAAAAAAAAAGATAATAAATGTGAAAGAGAATAATTCCTTCAAAGGAACAAATATAGACTTGAAAATAATTGGAAACAGAATAAATATTTTAAAAATAAAACCTAAAGGAAGACTGTACTTTCTGTGCACTTTTTCTGTGAATTTAAAACTGCTCTAAAAATAGTTTATTTTTAAAAATGAAGAGACTAAAATAAATCCAAGAGAAAGTGACTAATATTGAAGATAGCCCCCCCCCTTCCCCCAAAAAAAGATCCAATATGAACAGGCGTGCTTGAAGAAGAAAAAATCAAAGTTAGGGAACAGAACAAATACTAAAACCAAAATTCAAGAAAATGTTCTTCAAAATAAATTTTTTAACTACATATTGACAAAGCACACTGTGCACCTGAAAAGATCTATTTTATAAAGACCAACATTAAGACATAGTCTAGTAAAATTATCAGACTTTCAAGAAAATACATCCTTTGGACATTTACACAAAAATGAGTAAGAAGAAAGAAAATTAGATTATCAGACTTTTCAATATCAATACTTTTTGCCAGTAGAAAAGGTAGCAATCTATTTAAGATACACATAGAAGAAACTTGAGCCAGGAATTTTATATTCAACAAAACTGATTTTCAAGTATAAAGGGCATACATAAGCTCTTATCAAAATTAAGAATGCAAGGAATATAGTGCCCATGGGTACTTTGTGAAGAATCTGGAGAGCAGGAGTCAGCAAACCTTTTCTGTAAAAGACTAAATATTTAAGGCTTTGCAAGCCCCATACAGTCCCTATTGCATATTCTCTCTTTTTTTTTTAATAACCCTTTAAAAATTTGGAAAACCCATTCTTAGCAAGTCACAGGCCATACAAAACCAAGCAGCAGGCCACTGTTTGGCAACACTTGTACTACAAAACACTGAGCTTCAGACTAACCAAATAATTAGGTGGCCACTGATACAAGGACTGGGATGATATTACATATATAGTAACCCACCAAAATAAAACTGAGGGTTAAAATGACATGGTATGTACTGGTTATATAATCTAACAATGTAGATACAAGATAATCATTTTTTTAATACAGAAAAAGGGAGAGCATATATGCAAAAATAACAGATTTCTTGAACTGTTCTCACTAATCATATACGTGGAGATAATATAACATGGGAAAAGCAAGTGAATTATAAAACAGTCTAATCCTATCATCCCATGTGTTCTTGAGAACAAAGATTCTCAGAATTAAAAACAAGGAGATATAGATATAACACAGAACCCTACAGTAATGACTTTTAAATTAAAACTATCAGTGTGAGCTCAAAGCATTTTATTCTATACAGTACATAGATACAGACACACGTGCATGCGTGCATACACACACACACACACATACACACACACCCTTCCTGCTGAACTATATCAACTGAAAAGACTAACAAACAATGACTAAACAAGCAGCAATGAGCAACAGTAGGGCTCAGAGAGTGGTCTTGAAATACCATTCTCCACTGAAAGAAACTAAGGCATCTTGAAGAAACAACTCATTCCTGATCTGAGCCTGGCCTATAATATCTTGTCACATCAGTAGTATTGGCTACCAAGGAAGCTATCTGAAGCTATTAGGGTTGAGTAAAGGCAAAAGTACTCAGGAGCCAATCTGAATTAGTCCCAGTAGCCATGGGACAATTTGAACTACATTAAAAATACTAAATACAATAGATTGAAAACTCATCAAACTTGTCTCTTTGGAAGGTAAGAAACCAATTTATTAGCTTGAAAACTGGTAAATAAAGAGAAAGAATCAAGCATTTATCATCCTTTTCCTATGTGAACTGTAAGCTTGATGACCATGACCAAGTAATAGATGTGGAGATATGTCTCTTTATAAGTTTTCTCCAACTAATATAAGGAAGAGAAATGACAGAATTAGAATATTAGGATTTTGCAAGACCCAACAAATCGATGAATCTCAGCAATGAAGATTAACAGCTGCTAAAGCAAACAAACAAACAAAAAAAAACAAAAATAAAAAAACATTTCTAGCAAGGCATAATGGATAGCCTTGCCAAAATAAACCTTGAGTCTGATTAAGGCAGTGGATTCAACTGCCAATTTTCATGTAGGACAAAATTCAGAGGAATGTGATGGACAACCAACTGTTCAACTGCAAAACTGCACAATTTTGCAATCAGCAAAATTCAGATTATAAATAGCTTTACAGGTTAAATGGCCTGGATTCTTCAAATTAAAGTGTATTGTAAAGAAAGGAATGGAGGGTTTGGATACCTGTAGATTAAGAGAAACTTAACAAGTCAAATTACTTTTTTTTTTTAATTTTCAGGGAACTTTATTTTTTAAAGGGCAAATCAAATAAAATACAGTTTTCATTTACCCAAACATGCATAATCCATTCTATTTTTTTAAATCATATTTTTTATTGTGGAATATAACATACATACACAGAAGTGACAACCTCCAAGTGCAATTCAACAAGCCATTAGAAAACAAATCCCAAATAATACTATGGGCCAAAGCCCAACAGCCTCACAATGTATCTCACAATAAGAAAATAACTGAAACTATGATACTGTAACTCATAACATTTTTGGAAATTTCCTATATAACTGCTTGTTAAATTGTACTTTTAAAGTTATTACCTTTTTGAATATATGTTATATTTCACAATAAAGAAATAAATGAGAGGCAGGGCAAGATGGCGGACTGGTGAGCTGTATGTTTTAGTTACTCCTCCAGGAAAGTAGGTAGAAAGACAGGAACTGCGTGGACTGGACACCACAGAGCAATCTGACTTTGGGCATACTTCATACAACACTCATGAAAATGTGGAACTGCCGAGATCAGCGAAATCTGTAAGTTTTTGCGGCCAGGGGACCCGCGCCCCTCCCTGCCAGGCTCAGTCCCGTGGGAGGAGGGGCTGTCAGCTCCGGGAAGGAGAAGGGAGAACTGCAGTGGCAGCCCTTATCGGAAACTCATTCTACTGATCCAAACTCCAACCATAGATAGACTGAGACCAGACACCAGAGAATCTGAGAGCAGCCAGCCCAGCAGAGAGGAGACAAACATAGAAAAAAACAGCACGAAAAACTCCAAAATAAAAGTGGAGAATTTTTGGAGTTCTGGTGAACATAGAAAGGGGAAGGGCAGAGCTCAGGCCCTCAGGCTCATATGCAAATCCCGAAGAAAAGCTGATCTCTCTGCCCTGTGGAACTTTCCTAAATGGCCCTAATTGCTTTGTCTCTTAGCATTTCAATAACCCATTAGATCTGTGAGGAGGGCCCTTATTTTTTTTTTTTTTAATCCTTTTTTCTTTCTGTAAAACAATTACTCTAAGAAGCCCAATACAGAAAGCTTCAAAGACTTGCAATTTGGGCAGGTCAAAACGAGAGTAGAACTAAGAGAGCTCTGAGACAAAAGGCAATAATCCAGTGGCTGAGAAATTTCACTAAACACCACAACTTCCCAAGAAAAGGGGGGTGTCCGCTCACAGCCATCATCCTGGTGGACAGGAAGCACTCCTGCCCATCGCCAGCCCCATAGCCCAGAGCTGCCCCAGACAACCCAGTGTGACGGAAGTGCTTCAAATAACAGGCACAGTCCACAAAACTGGGCGTGGACATTAGCCTTCCCTGCAACCTCAGCTGATTGTCCCAGAGTTGGGAAGGTAGAGCAGTGTGAACTAACAAAGCCCGATTCAGCCATCATTTGAGCAGACTGGGAGCCTCCCTACACAGCCCAGCAGCCCAGAACCACCCTGGGGGGACGAAACTCACCTGTGACATAGCACAGTCATCCCTCAACAGAGGACCAGGGGGTGCACGGCCTGGAAGAGGGACCCACTTACAAGTCTCAGGAGCCATATGCCAATACCAAGGACTTGTGGGTCAGTGGCAGAGACAAACTGTGGCAGGACTGAACTGAAGGATTAGACTATTGCAGCAGCTTTAAAACTCCAGGATCACCAGGGAGATTTGATTGTTAGAGCCACTCCCCCTCCCTGACTGCCCAGAAACACGCCCCATATACAGGGCGAGCAACACCAACTACACACGCAAGCGTGGTACACCAATTGGACCCCACAAGACTCACTCCCCCACTCACCACAAAGGCAAAGCAGGGGAGAACTGGCTTGTGGAGAACAGGTGGCTCGTGGACGCCACCTGCTGGTTAGTTAGAGAAAGTGTACTCCACAAAGCTATAGAACTGATAAATTAGAGATAAGGACTTCAATTGGTCTGCACATCCTAAAAGAACCCTATCAAGTTCAGCAAATGCCAAGAGGCCAAAAACAACAGAAAATTATAAAGCATATGAAAAAAACAGACGATATGGATAACCCAAGCCCAAGCACCCAAACCAAAAGATCAGAAGAGACACAGCACCTAGAGCAGCTACTCAAAGAACTAAAGATGAACAATGAGACCATAGTACAGAATACAAAGGATATCAAGAAGACCTTAGAAGAGCATAAAGAAGACATTACAAGACTAAATAAAAAAATAGATGATCTTATGGAAATTAAAGAAACTGTTGACCAAATTAAAAAGATTCTGGACACTCATAGTACAAGACTAGAGGAAGTTGAACAACGAATCAGTGACCTTGAAGATGACAGAATGGAAAATGAAAGCATAAAAGAAAGAATGGGGAAAAAAATTGAAAAAATTGAAACGGACCTCAGGGATATGATAGATAATATAAAACATCCGAATATAAGACTCATTGGTGTTCCAGAAGGAGAAGAAAAGGGTAAAGGTGTAGGAAGAGTATTCAAAGAAATTGTTGGGGAAAACTTTCCAAATCTTCTAAACAACATAAATACACAAATCACAAATGCTCAGCGAACTCCAAATAGAACAAATCCAAATAAACCCACTCCGAGACATATTCTGATCACACTGTCAAACACGGAAGAGAAGGAGCAAGTTCTGAAAGCAGCAAGAGACAAGCAATTCACCACATACAAAGGAAACAGCATAAGACTAAGTAGTGACTACTCAGCAGCCACCATGGAGGCCAGAAGGCAGTGGCATGATAAATTTAAACTTCTGAGTGAAAAAAATTTCCAACCAAGAATACTTTATCCAGCAAAGCTCTCCTTCAAATTTGAGGGAGAGCTTAAATTTTTCACAGACAAACAAATGCTGAGAGAATTTGCTAACAAGAGACCTGTCCTACTGGAGATACTAAAGGGAGCCCTACAGACAGAGAAACAAAGAAAGGACAGAGAGACTTGGAGAAAGGTTCAGTACTGAAGAGATTCGGTATGGGTACAATAAAGGATATTAATAGAGAGAGGGGAAAAATATATATGACAAACATAAACCAAAGGATAAGATGGCTGATTCAAGAAATGCCTTCACGCTTATAACGTTGAATGTAAATGGATTAAACTCCCCAATTAAAAGATATAGATTCACAGAATGGATCAAAAAAAATGAACCATCAATACGTTGCAAACAAGAGACTCATCTTAGACACAGGGACACAAAGAAATTGAAAGTGAAAGGATGGAAAAAAATATATCGTGCAAGCTACAGCCAAAAGAAAGCAGGTGTAGCAATATTAATCTCAGATAAAATAGACTTTAAATGCAGGGATGTTTTGAGAGGCAAAGAAGGCCACTACATACTAATAAAAGGGGCAATTCAACAAGAAGAAATAACAATCAAAAATGTCTATGCACCCAATCAAGGTGCCACAAAATACATGAGACAAACACTGGCAAAACTAAAGGAAGCAACTGATGTTTCCACAATAACTGTGGGAGACTTCAACACATCACTCTCTCCTATAGATAGATCAACCAGACAGAGGATCAATAAGGAAACTGAAAACCTAAACAATCTGGTAAATGAATTAGAGTTAACAGACATATACAGAACATTACATCCCAAATCACCAGGATACACATACTTTCCTAGGGCTCATGGAACTTTCTCCAGAATAGATCATATGCTGGGACATAAAAGCCTCAGTAAATTTAAAAAGATTGAAATTATTCAAACCACATTCTCTGACCACAATGGAATACAATTAGAAGTCAATAACCATCAGAGACTTAGAAAATTCACAAATACCTGGAGGTTAAACAACACACTCCTAAACAATCAGTGGGTTAAAGAAGAAATAGCAAGAGAAATCGCTAAATATATAGAGACGAATGAAAATGAGAACACAACATACCAAAACCTATGGGATGCAGCAAAAGCAGTGCTGAGGGGGAAATTTATAGCACTAAACGCATATATTAAAAAGGAAGAAAGAGCCAAAATCAAAGAACTAATGGATCAACTGAAGAAGCTAGAAAATGAACAGCAAACCAATCCTAAACCAAGTACAAGAAAAGAAATAACAAGGATTAAAGCAGAAATAAATAACATAGAGAACAAAAAAACAACAGAGAGGATAAATATCACCAGAAGTTGGTTCTTTGAGAAGATCAACAAGATTGACAAGTCCCTAGCTAGACTGACAAAATCAAAAAGAGAGAAGACCCATATAAACAAAATAATGAATGAAAAAGGTGACATAACTGCAGATCCTGAAGAAATTAAAAAAATTATAAGAGGATACTATGAACAACTGTATGGCAACAAACTGGATAATGGAGAGGAAATGGACAATTTCCTGGAAACATATGAACAACCTAGACTGACCAGAGAAGAAATAGAAGACCTCAATCAACCCATCACAAGCAAAGAGATCCAATGAGTCATCAAAAATCTTCCCACAAATAAATGCCCAGGACCAGATGGCTTCACAGGGGAATTCTACCAAACTTTCCAGAAAGAACTGACACCAATCTTACTCAAACTCTTTCAAAACATTGAAGAAAATGGAACACTACCTAACTCATTTTATGAAGCTAACATCAATCTAATACCAAAACCAGGCAAAGATGCTACAAAAAAGGAAAACTACCGGCCAATCTCCCTAATGAATATAGATGCAAAAATCCTCAACAAAATACTTGCAAATCGAATCCAAAGACACATTAAAAAAATCATACACCATGACCAAGTGGGGTTCATTCCAGGCATGCAAGGATGGTTCAACATAAGAAAATCAATCAACGTATTACAACACATTAAAAATTCAAAAGGGAAAAATCAAATGATCATCTCAATAGATGCTGAAAAAGCATTTTACAAAATCCAACATCCGTTTTTGATAAAAACACTTCAAAAGGTAGGAATTGAAGGAAACTTCCTCAATATGATAAAGAGCATATATGAAAAACCCACAGCCAGCATAGTACTCAATGGTGAGAGACTGAAAGCCTTCCCTCTAAGATCAGGAACAAGACAAGGATGCCCGCTGTCACCACTGTTATTCAACATTGTGCTGGAAGTGCTAGCCAGGGCAATCTGGGAAGACAAAGAAATAAAAGGCATCCAAATCGGAAAAGAAGAAGTAAAACTGTCATTGTTTGCAGATGATATGATATTATATCTGGAAAACCCTGAGAAATCGACGATACAGCTACTAGAGCTAATAAACAAATTTAGCAAAGTAGCGGGATACAAGATTAATGCACATAAGCCAGTTATGTTTCTATATGCTAGAAATGAAGAAACTGAAGAGACACTCAAGAAAAAGATACCATTTTCACTAGCAACTAAAAAAATCAAGTACCTAGGAATAAACTTAACCAAAGATGTAAAAGACCTATACAAAGAAAACTACATAACTCTACTAAAAGAAATAGAAGGGGACCTTAAAAGATGGAAAAATATTCCATGTTCATGGTTAGGAAGGCTAAATGTCATTAAGATGTCAATTCTACCCAAACTCATCTACAGATTCAATGCAATCCCAATCAAAATTCCAACAACCTACTTTGCAGACTTGGAAAAGCTAGTTATCAAATTTATTTGGAAAGGGAAGATGCCTCGAATTGCTAAAGACACTCTAAAAAAGAAAAAACGAAGTGGGAGGACTTACCCTCCCTGACTTTGAAGCTTATTATAAAGCCACAGTTGCCAAAACAGCATGGTACTGGCACAAAGATAGACATATAGATCAATGGAATCGAATTGAGAATTCAGAGATAGACCCTCAGATCTATGGCCGACTGATCTTTGATAAGCCCCCAAAGTCACTGAACTGAGTCATAATGGTCTATTCAACAAATGGGGCTGGGAGAGTTGCCTATCCATATCCAAAAGAATGAAAGAGGACCCCTACCTCACACCCTACACAAAAATTAACTCAAAATGGACCAAAGATCTCAATATAAAAGAAAGTACCATAAAACTCCTAGAAGATAATGTAGGAAAACATCTTCAAGACCTTGTATTAGGCGGCCACTTCCTAGACTTTACACCCAAAGCACAAGCAACAAAAGAGAAAATAGATAAATGGGAACTCCTCAAGCTTAGAAGTTTCTGCACCTCAAAGGAATTTCTCAAAAAGGTAAAGAGGCAGCCAACTCAATGGGAAAAAATTTTTGGAAACCATGTATCTGACAAAAGACTGATATCTTGCATATATAAAGAAATCCTACAACTCGATGACAATAGTACAGACAGCCCAATTATAAAATGGGCAAAGGATATGAAAAGACAGTTCTCTGAAGAGGAAATACAAATGGCCAAGAAACACATGAAAAAATGTTCAGCTTCACTAGCTATTAGAGAGATGCAAATTAAGACCACAATGAGATACCATCTAACACCGATTAGAGTGGCTGCCATTAAACAAACAGGAAACTACAAATGCTGGAGGGGATGTGGAGAAATTGGAACTCTTATTCATTGTTGGTGGGACTGTATAATGGTTCAGCCACTCTGGAAGTCAGTCTGGCAATTCCTTAGAAAACTAGAAATAGAGTTACCATTCGATCCAGCGATTGCACTTCTCGGTATATACCCGGAAGATCGGAAAGCAGTGACACGAACAGACATCTGCACGCCAATGTTCATAGCAGCATTATTCACAATTGCCAAGAGATGGAAACAACCCAAATGTCCTTCAACAGATGAGTGGATAAACAAAATGTGGTATATACACACAATGGAATACTACGCGGCAGTAAGAAGGAACGACCTCGTGAAACATATGACAACATGGATGAACCTTGAAGACATAATGCTGAGTGAAATAAGCCAGGCACAGAAAGAGAAATATTATATGCTACCACTAATGTGAACTTTGAAAAATGTAAAACGAATGGTTTATAATGTAGAATGTAGGGGAAATAGCAATAGAGAACAATTAAGGAAGGGGGAACAGTAATCCAAGAAGAACAGATATGCTATTTAACGTTCTGGGGATGCTCAGGAATGACTATGGTCTGTTAATTTCTGATGGATATAGTAGGAGCAAGTTCACAGAAATGTTGCTATATTATGTAACTTCCTTGGGGTAAAGTAGGAACAGATGGGAAGTAAAGCAGTTATCTTAGGTTAGTTGTCTTTTTCTTACTCCCTTGTTATGGTCTCTTTGAAATGTTCTTTTATTGTATGTTTTTCTTTTTTGTTTTTTTTTTTTTTTTAATTTTTTTTTTCCATACAGTTGATTTAAAAAGGAAGAACAGGTTAAAAAAAAAAAAAAAAAAAAAAAAAAAACAAGGAAAAAAATATGTAGTGCCCCCTTGAAGAGCCTGTGGAGAATGCAGGGGTATTGGCCTACCCCACCTCAATGGTTGCTAACATGACCACAGACATACGGAACTGGTGGTTTGATGGGTTGAGCCCTCTACCATAGGTTTTACCCTTGGGAAGACGGTTGCTGCAAAGGAGAGGCTAGGCCTCCCTATGGTTGTGCCTAAGAGCCTCCTCCCGAAAGCCTCTTTGTTGCTCAGATGTGGCCCTCTCTCTCTAGCTAAGCCAACTTGAAAGGTGAAATCACTGCCCTCCCCTGTATGTGGGACCAGACACCCAGGGGAGTGAATCTCCCTGGCAACGTGGAATATTACTCCCGGGGAGGAATGTAGACCTGGAATCGTGGGACGGAGAACATCTTCTTGACCAAAAGGGGGATGTGAAAGGAAATGAAATAAGCTTCAGTGGCAGAGAGATTCCAGAAGGAGCCGAGAGGTCACTCTGGTGGGCACTCTTATGCACACTTTAGACAACCCTTTTTAGGTTCTAAAGAATTGGGGTAGCGGGTGGTGGATACCTGAAACTATCAAACTACAACCCAGAACCCATGAATCTCGAAGACAGTTGTATAAGGGTGTAGCTTATGAGGTGTGACAATGTGATTGGGGGGGCCATGGGGACCACACTCCACTTTGTCTAGTTTATGGATGGATGAGTGGAAAGATGGGGGAAGGAAACAAACAGACAAAGGTACCCAGTGTTCTTTTTTACTTCAGTTGTTCTTTTTCACTCTGATTGTTATTCTTGTTATTTTTGTGTGTGTGCTAATGGAGGTGTCAGGGATTGATTTGGGTGATGAATGTACAGCTATGTAATGGTGCTGTGAACAATCGAAAGTGCGATTTGTTTTGTATGACTCCGTGGTATGTGAATATATCTCAATAAAATGAAGATAAAAAAAAAAAAGAATTGGGGTAGCTGGTGGTAGATACCTGAAACTATGAAACTATAACCCAGAACCCATGAATCTCGAAGACAATTGTATAAAAATGTAGCTTATGAGGAGTGACAATGGGATTGGGAAAACCATAAGGACCACACTCCACTTTGTCTAGTTTATGGATGGATGAGTAGAAAAATAGGAGAAGGAAACAAACAAACAGACAGACAAAGGTACCCAGTGTTCTTTTTTACTTCAATTGCTCTTTTTCACTTTAATTATTATTCTTATTATTTTTGTGTGTGTGCTAATGAAGGTGTCAGGGATTGATTTAGGTGATGAATGTACAACTATGTAATGGTACTGTGAACAATCAAATGTACTATTTGTTTTGTATGACTGCGTGGTATGTGAATATATCTCAATAAAATGAAGATTAAAAAAAATAGATTGGGGTGATTGCACAATTGTAAGACGGTACTGTGAACAGTTGATTGTGCACTACGGATGATTGCATGGTATGTGAATATATCTCAATAAAACTGAATTAAAAAAAAGAAATAAATGAAACTGTGGAACTCTAACCAGTAATATTCTTTGAAATTTGCTCTCTGTTCAATTTCACTTGGAAACTTATTATTTCCATGTAAATATGTTAGATTCCACAATTTAAAGTATATTTTAAAAAAGGAAAAAAAAAGAATATGTGGAGAGAGAGGTGAACTATTCAATGTTGGTAGGGTAGCAGAATGGGGCAGCCCCTCTGGAGGGTAATGTAGCGGATCCACAGGAGGCTAAATATAGGTTCACCATATGATTAGGCAATCCATTACTAGGAATAAACTCAGAAGAACTGAAAGCAGGGACTCAAATAAACATATGCACACTGATGTTTATGGTGACATTATTCACAATGGCCAATGATTGGTGGTGGCCGAGGGGTATACCAACTGAAGAGCAGAACGGCGAACTGCCGTATATATATATATATATATATAAATATATAAAATGGAATACTGTGTGGCTACAGAAAGGGATGAAGTCATGAGGCATGCAACGAAGTAAATGAACCTTGAGGAAAATACATTGAGCAAAATAAGCCAGAAACAGAAGGACAAATATTTTGTGGTCTCATTTAGAAAATACTTATAAGAAAATTAGAGACTGGACTGTAAGCTCTTAAACCAGTTACAATTATTCCTGAGTTTTAGATGTTGTTTTTAATTGCTGAGATGCTGTGCTCTATGTGTATACCTTGATATTTTCCTGGAACTTTGGGTGCCTTGTGACACCTGAAACTCAGAGTTAGAGTTCTGCAGCTCTGAAAGTCTGCATTACTCCTAGAGCAACTGTTAAAGAAGCTGAAAAAGAGATCAGACTTCAATTACAGATATGAACAAAGCTGAACTGGTTGAGACTAAGGTAAATTACTATACAGGGTAAAGGATGATATTGTCTGTATGCTAAAACCTCCCTTTCTGTGTGAAACCAAAGGAAGAGACGTTTATTTTGTCCAAATTCTAAATTTTCTGCAGCACACAATCTAACTTGACCTGTGTAGCCAGTTCATTTAAACAACCTAAACACATGGAGCCTACAATAGGCAAGCTGTGGCTTAATATTACAGGTTGCCACAATATGCCAAGCCCCAACCAACAGTATTCCTGAAAACTCTAAGGAATACCCAGGGCTTTATCCGAGACTGTATAAAAGTTTCACTCATTATTTTTCAGAAACTTAAAAGTTCCAGATTGTTCTATGCCAGTTAAGCCCTGAAACCTAAAGGTACCAATCTCTCCAAGAACACCAACCAGATGCATTCCCCTACCCCATAATGTCAACACCCCTTTTCAACATGAAGTTAGAATGGTCACTGTCCAAATATCCCTGAAGTTTAAGAGAATTATCAAATGAGAGAAAGGAGATGTAATAGAGAAGATGGGATTTTGCAAATGACTGTGACTACTGAAACATTATATGGCTGTTTCTTTTTAGTCTCTGGTGTATTAGAGCAGCTAGAAGGAAATAACCAAAATTGTGGAACTGTAACCCACACCATACTTCAAAATTTGCTCTATAATTAAACTGTATTTTGAAAACTATCACTGTTCTGAATATATATTTCATTATAAAAAATGTTTAAAAGGAAAAAAAAGTCAAGTTATTTTTAAAATAATCCTTACAATGCCCTATAAGGCCCTACATAACATAATCTGATCTGCACACACCCCCTTATTCACTCTGTTCCATCCCCAATGACCTCTTGGCAGTTGATTGACCAGGCCAGGCCTACTTCCTCTTTAGCACCTTCACTGTGGCTATTCCCTCTGCCTGGAACATTCTTTCCCCAGAAATCCACTTGGCTAACTCTCTCACCTCCTTCAAAGCTTTGCTCAGACCTCAACCTTCTCAGTGAGGCATACTGTAACTTATTCTACTTAATATTACAACCTCCTTTCAAAATCCCCTGGTTCAAGGTGACATCATCAACATGGCGACATAAACAGCTACTGAAAACTTCTCTCCAGAGATTCAACCAAAAAAAGGACAGTTCTGAATTGTTTGAAACCCTGGAAGAGGATATAGACTGGAGTAACACCCTGCAAATGGTGAATTGAGGAGAAGAAATATCAGGTAGGAATCTTCTGTCCCAGACCAGCCGGTCCTCTCCCCACCCCCTCACTCGGTCTCCATGTGGGAAAGGCACAGAAACAACAGGCAGGACCACTCCCAGCAGAGACAAAGATTTTAAAATCACACAGCAGTGAAAAATACCCCCACTGTTTGAAGACATGGTGGACAGGGAAGGACATTTTAAGGCCCAGATCAGTGAGGGACAACGAGACTCAGAAAACGTGGACAGAGACTATGTTTCCAGCCCTGGGTCTGAAAGCCCTTCCCCCACCCTTGAGGGAAGGGGCAGCCGGCCACGCTCCAAGGCAGAGCAGCCCTTGGACAAGTAAGTTACCAAACAGCGCCACCTGCTGGACGATCTGGAAAGTGCAAGGACCCTTTCTTAAGAACACAGGAGCTGGTCTATAAGCCCTGTAAGGAAACCCCGCCATGTTTGGGCTGAGAAATCGGGAGGTAACTCTTATGCGTTATATAGACATCCCTTTTTAGTTTTTAGTTTATTAGAACAGTTAGAAGGAAATATCTGAAACTGGTGACTTGCAATTCAGTATCCCTGATTCTTGAAGGTGATTGTATAACTATATAGCACATATGGTATGACCATGTGATTGTGAAAACCTCGTGGCTCACACTTCCTTTACCCAGTGTATGGACAAATGAGTAGAAAAAAATGGGGACAAAAAGTAAATGAATACTATGGAGGAGGGAGATTGGGACATTTTGAGTGTGATTCTTACTTTTATTTTTATTGTTATTTTTATTTTTTGGAGTAATGAAAATATCCAAAAATTGACTGTGGTGATGAATGCACAACTATATGATGACACTGTGAACAACTGTTGTACACTTTGGATGACTGTATGGTATGTGAATGTATTTTAATAAAATCACATTAAAAAAAAGAGATGGAAAGAGACAGAGAGAAGACAGCCATGTGATGGAGGCAGATAATGAATTATGCCACAGAAAGCTACAGACTTCAGAAGAAGCATGGCCCTGCCAACAACTTGATTTTGGACTTTTTGTCTACAAAACTGTGAGTCAATAAATTGCTATTGATTTAAGTAAAAAAACAAAACAAAAAAAACAAACCCTGGTTCATGAGCCTCTTTTATTCTCCACTTTTTCTTTTTTGTCATAGCACTTATAACCTTCCAATATACTATAAATTTTATATAATATACTATATGTTTTACTTATTTATTTATTTTTTTGTCTTCCTCCTGCTAGATTGTAAGCTCCATGAGGGCAGAGATTTTTTAAATTGAGCATTTACTATGTGACAGGTTTTATGCTAAGTATTTTCTGAACATGATTTTATTTAATTCTTACAAAAAGAACCTGAGAAAGGGGTGGTATGCCTATTTTACAGATAAAGAAACTAAGAGCCACTGAGGTCAAGTGATTTAATTAAGGCCACCGAGATTCAAACCTAGGTCTGTGTAACTCACTGTCATATTCTAGCTAGACTTGTGTTATATCTTTAACCAGTCATAATGATGTTTTTCTTCATATTTAAAAATAAAACTGCTGCTCCCCCTCAAATAATTTTTTTTCACTAGTGTTCATGGGTTTGCACTCATCCATTTTCACTGTTTAATTCAGTCTCCATTGGTGCCCTGTTCACCTCTACATATCTTTTACTCCATCCAAACTAAACCCCACACAACCCCCACACTTTTCAATATGTACTCTTTTGCAAGAGCAGAGCAATGGGGATAGTAGTTAGAAAGAGCTGCACAGTGTCTGTCTTCTGCTCAATGTTGGGATAGATAGATGCTGAAGACATTAATATAAGGATACGAGACACACAACACAGCTTCATGTTCACATGTATGACCTTGGAAGGCAGAAGGCCATTCTCCTCATTTCTATATAGAATCAATAAGACTCCAATCCCTGGGGTCACAAAAGACTGTGACTCGGCCATGGCCCCCACCAAAAGGCTTTGGGAGCACTGTAGATAAGCACCTGGGTGGGTACGCCATCCTCACAAAGGGGACAATAGCTGTGGAGGGTGAGCATTAACTGGAATGCTCCCCTTTTGAAATTTTTGATAAAGACCAGTATGGGAGCATGAGAGAGGACAGTGTGAGAACCCATGTAAAACACCACTGGAAGGTCCCAGAAGTAACTGAATTGTCTTGGGAGGATAACAGTGTGGGGGCTGAGGTCCAGCATTATCCATGGTTGTTGAAGAAATCTGAATTATTCCCATTCTGTAACTTCATCCTCATTCACACATACTAGCTGGTGAGGTTTGGGCAAGTTTGATTCACAGTTCATTTATTTGGGAAACATGTATAAAATACCTACCATGTTCCAGACACTGTGTGAAGCACTGATGACCCAAAGATAAATAAGTTCCTGAGGGGAGAGATTTTTATCTATTTTGTATTCTTGTCCTTCTACAAAGGCTCAAATGTTCCCTAATCAGTGAAGCCTCCCCTGACCATTCCTATACCCCAGCTCTTGACAACTCTCTATTTCCTGTTTTCTCTCCATAGTACATATTACCATCTAACATATTATATATTTAACTTATTAATTTTTTTATGGGATTGCTCCCCAAATGCTAGTAAGTTCCAAGAAGGCAGGGTTTGTATTCTTTTTATTTCTGTTTGGTTAACTGCTGTATCCATCTGCAATCATGAGGCTAGAGATTGGGTAATCATTGTTTAATATGTGCAGAATTTTTAAGTAGGTTGAACTTAAATGTTTGGAAATGGATAGAGGTGACAGTAGCACATTATTGTGAGTACAATTAAAAGTGCTGAATTGTGCATGAATGTGGTGGAAAGGAGAAGTTTAGAGTCATGTATGATACCAGAAGGAAAGCTAGAGGTGAAAACATAGTGTGCTCATTTGAAGCTGTTGTATGTACCCCAGAAAAAGTCATGTTCTCTTAATCCATTCCTATGGGGGCAGACCTATTGTGAGTGGGACCTTTTGATTAGGTTCTTTCAACTGAGATGTGACCCACCCAATTCAAGGTGGGTCTTAATCCTTTACTGGAGTCCTTTATGAGGATAAAAGATAGAAAAAGCACAGAGAGTTCAATGAGAGAAACACCAAGAGAAGTATGGAGAGAACTTGGAGAGAAAAATCCCCAGAGAGAGAGAGAGAGAAAGAGGCCCTGGAGGAGCTGAGAGAGGACCCAGAGAAGCTCAGAGAGAAAGCCACTGGAACCAGAAGCTGAAAGCAATGGAACCCGGGAGCAAAGGACCAGTAGATGCCAGCCATGTGTCTTCCTCTGTGACAGAGGTGCCCTAGATGCTGATGGACTTTATTCAGAGTCCAGGTATCATCCTGTTGATGCCTTAATTGGGACATTTCACAGCCTAAGAACTGTAAATTGTAAGTTAATAAATCCCTATTGTGAAACCCAACCCATGTCTAGTATATTGCATTCTGGCAGCTTTAGCAAACGGAAACACACAGGAATGTGTAACATTGAATCTTGTGATAGGCAATGACTGTGATTAACTGTACAAATATAAAACAGTTCTCTTATGTACTAGAACAAACGTACGACACTATTACAAGGAGTTAATGATAGAGGGGTATATGGGGAAAATGTACCTATTGCAAACTATGGACTATAGATAGCAGTAATATTTTAATATTCTTTATCAACAGTAACAAATTTACTACACCAGTACAAGGGGTCAATAACAGGGGGAATAAGGGGTATGAGATGTTTGGGGTTTTCTTTTTTTCTTTTTATTTCTTTTTCTGGAGTAATGAAAATCTCCTGAAATTCATCATGGTGATGAATGCACAACTATGCAATGATATGGTGGGCCACTGACTGCATACTTTGTATGGATTACATGGTGGATAGATATATCTCAACAAAACCGCATTTAAAAATGGTTAAAATGGGAAATTTTGTGTTATGTTGCCACAATAAATTTTTTATTCTTGTCTCCTTTTAATATTTTTCTCTTCTTTTTTTTTCAATTTTATTGAGATACATTCACTTACCACACAAAGTGTCCAAAGCATACAATCACTAGCTTACAGTATCATCACAAAGCTGTACACATAAATCCCCATGATAAATTCTAGAAATTTTTCATTACTCCAGAAGAGAAATAAAAAAAAAAACAACCCAAATCCTCTTATACCCCTTAGCCCCCCTAATGTTGACCCATAGTATTGGTGTAGTAAATTTGTTAGTTGATGAAAGAATATCAAAATATTACTATTAACTATAGTCCATAGTTTGCAATAGCTATGTTTTCTCCCATATCCCTACTTTTTAAAATTTGTAGTAGTTCATGCAAAAACTTAATTTTATTTGTAGTGTTAACTGGTGACATACATGACTTTAAACAACCACTTTCAATCAAATTCAACTACAACACGGCACTATTACTTACAATTCCAGTAATGAGCTACCATCACTTCTATCCATTCCCAAACATTTAACTTTAATCTTGTTAACAACTCTGAACATATTAGGTAATCGCTTCCCCTTCTCTAGCTTCTGTCTCTCTCTAGGTACCCTATACTGTACATTTTAAGACTCTGAGTTTACATGTTCTAGTTAGTTCATATTAGTGAAATCATATAATATCTGTCCTTTGGTGTATGGCTTATTTCACTCGGCATTATGTTGCCACAATATTTTTTTTTAATGTTTTTTTGCAACTTCAAACACAATACCCCAAAACTGTAAACAATTCAAATGTCCATTAACAGAATGGATAAATTGTGGTATATTTGTACACTGGAATATTACACAGCAATGAAAGAATGAGTATTGCTATTTACAATAATGTGACTGAATCTCAAACATAATGTCAAATGACTGAAGCCAGGCACAAAAGAATACATATGCCTGACTGCATTACATGAAGTCCAAAAACAAGCAAAACTAATCTATAGTGACAGATGTCAGAAGACTGGTTGCCTTGGAAGGCTACTGTCTGGAAAGGAACATAAAGGAGCCTCTTGGGGTTATCTAATTTTCTATATCTTGATATGGATGGTGATTACAAAAGTGTATACAGAAGGGGGAACCACTCAGAAATCCCAGGGAACCTATGCCAATACCAAGGACTTTTGGGTCAGCAGCAGAGAACAGCCTTAAATCTCCAGGAACACCTGGGAGGTTTGATTGTTAAAGGTGCCCTTCCTCCCTAACCGCTCAGAAGCACGTCCCTCATTCAGGGCAGATGGCACCGACAGCACACCCAAATTAAGTGCACCAAGCGGACCCCACAGGGGTCAGATCCCCACACACCACAAAGATAGGGTTGGGGAGAGCTGACTTGAGGGGAATTGGTGACTCACGGACACCATCTGCTGGTTGGCTGGAGACAGTGTACAGTGCTAAGATGCAATTCTGACAAATTAAAGATCAAGTAAAGCAAATGCCAAGAGGCCAAAAACAACAGAAAATCTTAAAGCTTATGATAAAACCAGACGATATGGAGAACCAAAACCTAAACACCCAAATCAAAAGATCAGAAGACACACAGTACTTGGCACAATTAATCAAAGAACTACAGACAGGCATTGAGAGCATGGCACAGGATATAAAGGACATGAAGAAGTGCATGGCACAGGATATAAAAGACATAAAGAAGACCCTAGAAGACCATAAAGAAGATATTGCAAGAGTAAATTAAAAAACAGAAGATCTTATGGAAATTAAAGAAACTGTAGGCCAAATTAAAAAGACTCTGGATACTCATAATACAAGATTAGAGGAAGGTGAACAACAACTCAGCCTTCTTGAGGACCACAGAACAGAAAATGAAAGAACAAAAGAAAGAATGGGGAAAAAAAAAAAATAGATCTCAGGGATATGATAAATAAAATAAAACGCCCAAATTTAAGACCCATTGGTGTCCCAGAAGGGGAAGAGAAGGGTAAAGTTCTAGAAAGAGTGTTCAAAGAAATTGTTGGGGAAAGCTTCCCAAACCTTCCACACAACATAAATACATAACGCATAAATGCCCAGTGAACTCCAAATAGAATAAATCCAAATTAACCCACTCCAAGACACATTCTGATCAGGCTGTCAAATACTGAAGAGAAGGAACAAGTTTTGAAAGCAGCAAGAGAAAAGCAATTCACCACATACAAAGGAAACAACATAAGACTAAGTTGTGACTACTCAGCGGCCACCATGGAGGCGAAAAGGCAATGGCATGACATATTCAAAATTCTCAAAGAGAAAAATTTCCAACCAAGAATCCTTTATCCAGCAAAACTCTCCTCCAAATTTGAGGGAGAGCTTAAATTTTTCACAAACAAATGCTGAGAGATTTTGCTAATAAAAGACCTGCCCTACTTCAGATACTAAAGGGAGCCCTACTGACAGAGAAACAAAGAAAGGAGAGAGAGATATAGAGAATTTTAACAGACATGTATAGAATATTACATCCCAGGTCACTGGGACACACATTCTTCTCTAGTGATCATGGATCTTTCTCCAGAATGGACCATATGCTGGGACATAAAAACAAGCCTCAATTAAAAAAAAAAAAAATGAATTTGTTCAAAGCACATTCTCTGACCACAATGGACTACAAATAGAAGTCAACAACCATCAGAGACTTGGAGAATTCACGAACACCTGGAGGGTAAAAATGGGAGGAAATGAAAACATTCCCGGATAATCAAAAGCTGAGGGACTTCATCACCAGTAATCAGTCCTATAAGAAATGCTAAATGAGCAGGATGAAACGAAGGGACACCAAACAATTGACTGAAACTACATGAAGAAATAAAGATTTCCAGTAAACAGCACATGGTAAATATAAATACCAATACTACTGTATTTTTGATTTATAACTCCACTATTTACTTCCTACAGGATCTAAAATACATAAACTGTAGTGATAAATCAGTGGTTTTGGACTCAATGTAAAATATGTAATTTTTTACATATTTGACATAAAGGTGGGGGAATAATGGAGTACAGGAACATAGTTTATGTGTCATGTTGGAGTTAAGTTGGTATCAAAGAAAAACAAGATTGTTATAGATTTAAGATGTTAAATTTAAGCCCCATGGTAAACACAAAGAAAGTATCAGAGAATATGACCATAGAGATGAAAAGTAGAGTAGGGGTTCCAAGAAGTGGGGGAGGGGGTAATAGGGAGTTAAGAAATGAGAGTAGGGTTTCTGTTTGGGGTGAAGGGAAACTTCTAGAAATGGATGGTGGGAAGGTGATAGCATTGCAACATTCTAAATGTGATTAATCCCACTAATGGAATGCTAGGGAGGGGGTGGAATGGGAAAAAAGACAGTCTAAATAGATGACAATTAAATGCCAAGGATGATCCTGGATGGGATCTGAGGATGGAGGAGAGGAGGCTCAAAGGGACACAGACAGGACACAAGAAAAAAAAAAGAAATACAGAATGTAAGCTTTGTATCAATGTTGAATTTCTTGAACTTCTTCGCTGCACTTAATGAGATTGCGTAAAAGAAGGTTCTTATCCATGGAAAAGGTATATGTGAATTATATTGTTTGTTCAAAGATATGTGCAGCTTGCTCTCATATGTTCAGAGGACAGAGCAATAGATGATGGATGATAGATAGGGAGGGAGAGAGGGAGGGAAAGAAAGAAACAGTGGTGTGACAGGATGTTAAAGGTGGTGGATCGGGGTATCAGGGGAGGGGGGTCGGGGTATGATGGAGTTCTATGTATGGGATTTGTACTGTTTTTGCAACTGTTCCTGTAAGATTGAATTTATTTCAAAATAAAATTTATTAAATTAAAAAAATTGTAATTTGAAAGTTATCACCTTTTTATATATATGTTATATTTCACAATAAGGAAATAACTGTAACTATGGTGCTGTAACTCATAACATTTTTGGAAATTTCCTATGTAACTACTTGTTAAATCATACTTTGAAAAATATTATCTTTTTGTATATATGTTATATTTCACAATACGGAAATAACTGACACTGTGGAACTATAACCTATAACATTCTTTGAAATTTGCTCTCTAACTACTTGTTAAATTGCACTTGGAAAGTTATCATTTATCATGTATCATAGTCTACAATAAAAAATATAATTTTAAAATAAAAAAAGTGTATACAGATATAAAAAATTCATCAAGCTATACACTGAATATTTTGGGCACAGTATATATATATATATATACACACACACACACACTATACATACAAGTTAAAAAAAATCATAAGGTGAAAAGAGTCTTGGATTAAATGTTAGCTGGGTCTAATTATGGTTCTGTCATAAACTTGTCAAATAACAGAAGTTCATTGGGCTTCCATTCCATACACTAAATGCTAAATGAGGTCTCTTTCTGTTCAAAAATCCATTAATCCAAAATGTCGATGAATTTCCTTGGTCTTTATATTTGCCTTCAACATACTAAGTATATATGTAAAATGATCTTTTCCTGATTTCTACCAAAATTTAACTTGAGCACATCTCTTTAATGCCTACTTAGAGAACTGGGAGTCTGAAAGGCTTCTTTTATACTAATAGAAGGAACTAGCATCAGAGCCTCTGTTCCAATACACAAGCACAAAGAATGAAATGATAACTTAGGGATATAGGAGATTAGAAATTAGTTATAGACTATTATCTAGAAAGAACAATAAACAGTGATGAAAGTAGCTAGATATAATTCTCTTCGAAATGATAAAAAAAATCTAGAGCCACTGGAGTGATGATACTTAATACTTTATAAATAATTAATAACTAAAACCTAGATGCAGGCAGGCAGCTGTCCCTTTGAGATTATCTACATTAGGAATCAATATTTACAATTTCTATCCATTGAAAATAAAATAAAGAAGAAATTCCTTGGTGGGAGCAAGCAGGACACACAAGGGAAGTACACTGCTTTTCTTTTTTTACAGGTGGTATATATTAATTTTATAAGTACAAAATGATAAAAAATAAAATTTAATTATATCCAACTTTTCTTCATGAGGAAATGCTATTGAATTTAACAGTAGTTTTATATCTTCCTTCTAGGTATTTAAGTATCAAGTCAGATTATCAGATCAAGTCAGGATTCCCCAGATCTCACTTCACAAGAAAGGAAGCAAAATACACTTATTTTAGATGTGTTTGAATTTAAGGAGTTTCTTGCATGGATTAGGCCTCTAAATTCCAGAGACTCCCTAGCCTTTTGCAAAAAAAGCAAGAGAAACTGTTTTCTTCAGATGACAAAAGAAGCACTATATGTAGTAAAATGCCATCAAAAAAAGCACTAGCCCATTGAGATCAAGTCATGGATTCTCATTTTGGTTTTGCCATCTAAACTTGAGCAAATCACTTTAATCCTTCTGTGTCTCTGTCTTCTCATCTGTAAAATGAATGGAAGGGATTATTAAATGCCTTTATTTTTCTCTATCACTAAAACTTTCTAAATGTTTGGAACTCAGTATGTGCTCACCAACACGGTAGGTACACTTCTTGATATTAACCTTAAACCACACAAAAGTCAACTATCCTTATTAACAAAAATACCTAGAAAATAGCAGGATATATATCTTCTGCAGCAGACTAAATAATTTAACTTGGTACGGTCTGCTTATTCAAACACCAGAATTGCACGGAACTTTGACTAGGAAGTGAGATCTGGTAGGTTTGTACGGTTAGTGTGAAATACTAATACATTCCAAAGTAATTTGGGCAGAGAATTAAAATATATTTGCAGGGCCCCCCTGAGGAACTTGGGGAAAATGCGGAAATGTTGGACGTCTCCACCTGCGTTTACTGATATTCTCACAAACACTGAGGACTAACAATTTAGTAGGCTGAGCCCTCAATCTTGGGGCTTGCCCTTATGAAGCCTGTTACTGCAAAGGAGAGGCTAAGCCTACTTAAAATTGTGCCTAAGAATCTCCCACAGAGAACCTCTTCGTTGCTCAGATGTGGCCCCCTCTCTCTCTAAGCCCACTTGGCAGGTGAACTCACTGCCCTCCCCGCTACATGGGACATGACTCCCAGGGGTGTAAATCTCCCTGGCAAGGCAGGACATGACTCCCAGGGATAAGCCTGGACCTGGCATCATGGGATTGAGAAAATCTTCTTGACCAAAATGGGGAAGCAAAATGAAACAAAGTATAGTTTCAGTGGCTGAGAGATGGCAAATGGAGTCGAGAAGTCACTCTGGAGAGCATTCTTATGCGTTATATAGATATCCCTTTTTAGGTTTCAGTGTATTGGAATAGCCAGAAGTAAATACCTGAAACTGTCAAACCGCAACTCAGTAGACTTGATTCTTGAAGACTACTGTATAACTATTTAGCTTACACGACGTGATGGGGTGACTTTGAAAATCTTGTGGCTCACACTCCCTTTATCCAGTGTATGGACAGATGAGTAGAAAAATGGGGACAAAAACTAAATGAAAAATAGGGTGGGATGAAATGATTTGGGTGTTCTTTTTTACTTTTATTTTTTATTCTTATTTTCATTCTTTTTGGAGTAATGAAAATGTTCAAAAATTCACTGTGGGGATGAATGTACAACTATATGATGGTACTATGAACAGTTGATTGTACACCATGGATGATTGTACAGTATTTGACTATATCTCAAAAAAACTGAATTTTAAAAAAACCCTAGAAAATAGAAATCAGAAGCCACTAAAATTGAATGATAAATTTTAAGGTCTGAGGAAAAGGCCTTTCACTACCTGTAAATTGGATTTACCTCCATCAAACAAATAAAAAGGATCAGAATACACAAGTGAACATGTGAATTAAATATATGAAAAGGTCTATAAGAAATTGGTAGAGAATTAACAACCACAAAAATCAATGAACCTATATATCTGCTCCAGAAAAGTTCTGTGGTGTCCAGATATATACACAGATCATTATTAGCTGAATACAGCATCAAAATAAAAACCAAAACTTCTACTCACTTTGACAGAGACACTCCCCCAGCTTTCCCAATCATCTCTTCATGGTGTAATACTGAGTGGTTCCATGGAATCTGGAGGAACTTTAAGAGTGTTCTCATCCACCGTTCAGGATGTAAGACAAGTTGTTCATAGTGAACTAACATGCACTTTTTATAACCAACCTCCATACACTGGTTATACATAGTCTCTATGGCACGATTCCACTTGATCAAACAGTCTCTATAGCTGTTCAGGTCAAATCCAGCTATAGTAACTTTTCGAGAAATCATTGAGTGTACTGAAGCCCGGCCATCTCGGACCATCAGAAGAAATTTGGCATTGGGGAATAACCTGGCAAGGTAAGTTAAGGATTTCAGGGCAAAAGGATCTTTGTTACATAAATAAGGGGCTGGCTCCCCATGCTTAACAATTACTTCTAATAAGAAGGCTTGCATAGCAGAATCCAGCACTTCATCGGTGACACCAGCCTCATCCAAGCGGATCTTCTCCTTACTTGACCGTGACCACATCTGCTTCAGGGCCAGTATTCGGGGAATGACCCTGGTTTCCTCTCCACAGCGAATGTCAGGGTGTGCATCTAACATGGCCCTCATGAGCGTGGTTCCACTCCGTGGCACACCTCCAATAAATATTAAAGGCATATCTTTGTGATAGGCAAAGGTTTTGTTGGCTTTGACATCCAAGACAGTTCGCACAGTGGTCTTTGTGCTCTCCAATATGACTGGCAGGCTACGTTCCTCTATTCGGTGATGACATTCCATGGCATGCTGGCCCAAGTAAAACACAGTCACAGAACTAATCACCAGACAAGCCAATAGTAAGTTCTGCTTCAGTTTTCCAACCATCTTGATAAGGTAATCCTGTTATTAAGTAGATGTTTTCCTCTAAATGATTTTCAAAGAATGTTCAGGCCATGGAGAGTTTACTGCAGAAAGTTGATCAACATCTAGTAGGAAAAGGAAAAAAAGTTCTTTTATCATAATGTTAAGACTATTCACACATTAGCCACCAGTTATCACCATTATATTTTAGCTAGAAAGAAAGTGAAGTCTTGATTGCTTTGATATACTTAAAAAACAAGCATACACAAATGTTAGAAAACATAAATCTAGATTTATAATCAGAAACAGCTTTTATTAATGTAACAATTCTGAAACTATATACCTGGCACAAATTGGAAAAATAAATAAAACTACTGCTATCAGTAGTGAGTCAAGCAAATATTTAATATGCCCAAGCATGTTTGGAGTCCATCCCAAGGTAGCTTTCTGGTATTCAGGTTTGCTTCCTCCCCAAGTCACTGACTCCACATCCTACTATAAAGAGAGGTTACAGAAGAAACATACAACATCCAAATGTTTAACATAGATTCATTGTATTCATCCCCAAAATTAGTGATTTAGGTCCTACAGGTGAGGTACTTGGGCAAGACTGAGTACAAACTTTGAAAAGGATAGCAATGGCCTCTGCTCTCAGGAAACAAAGTCTCATGGACAGAGAGATATGCAAACAATGACAATAAAATGGCATCAGTGCCTTAACAGAAATACAGAGTGGGAACATAGGAAAAGAAGCACCTAAGTTTACATGAGGGACTCAATAAATGCTTTATGGAAAAAGAAGGGGAGGGGTATCCTAAGCAACAGGACTCATATACAAAAGCACAATGATATGACAGACCATGGCATAATTAATTAGGTGACAGGAATTAGTTCAGGAGAGCTGGTATAAAGAAAATTGTACATGTATGTGTCTGTGACCTAACCTTCAGAAGGACTGATAAGATTTGGACACACAGAGTATTCTAAATTAAAGATATTCTATGACTAAAGACATGGACGTATAAAAGTAGGGGCATCTATGTGAAACAGTGCAACTGCTAGTTTAGATAGAGCAAGGTTACATACTGAGA
Organism: Choloepus didactylus; assembly: GCF_015220235.1. NCBI lineage: Eukaryota > Metazoa > Chordata > Mammalia > Pilosa > Megalonychidae > Choloepus > Choloepus didactylus. The sequence goes on along the minus strand of NC_051327.1, from coordinate 10,735,888 downwards.
AACAGAGGGGAATCAGACTATACCTAGAGAAAAATAAATTTACCCTGAATCCTCAGAGGACAAGTATACCTTGGGGAAATGACTAACTACACTACAAAAAGAATACATTCTGAAAGGTAGGACTTCCAGCTATGGCTTAGTGAAAAAAAAAAAAAAAAAATTAATCAACATCCTCCAGATGAACCAAAAACAAAACATTGGCAAGCCACAGTAGTAAGGAAAAGTTGCTCTACCAGATACTAAAACACACTACGAAACTCCAAATATACATCTGATACTGCATAAACATTGATAGTGAGATCTGTTGAATTGAACACATGGTCCTAAGTAGACAAAAATGGTATATCACAGTCAACAAATTGTACTTGGAAACACACTAGAAGAAAATACATCAAAGTTCTAGAAGTCAATATCCTTGAGCAGTGGGATTGTGGGTTGTTGTGGTTTCCTTATACAATCAAACCTCATTATTCACAGATTCTATACTTGAGAATTTGCCTATGCACTAAAATTTATTTGTGACCCCAAAGTCAATACCTGCAGTGCTTTCAAGTCATACGCAAACATCCATGGACATGCAGAGGTGTGAAAATTTTGAGTTGCCTGATGCCCAGCTAAGGTCAAAAGAGGCAATGCACCGCCATGTCGTTTCAAGTCTCATACAGTTTACAAGAGTTCTTTCACAGTATCTTTAGTGTCATATATTCCATACTTTTGTGCTTATTATTTGTCATTTCACTGTTAATGGTCCCCAAGCATAGTGGTGAAGTTTGATCTACTGTTAATTAAACAAAAGGAGGCTGTGATGTGCCTTACAAACAAAACATGTAACTAAGATAAGCTCCATTCATGTATGAATTATACTGCTATAGGCTATGAGTTCAATGTTAATGGATCAGTGAAGTGTCTTTAGACAAAAACACACATAAAACAGGGTTATGTATTGATCAGTTGACAAAAATGTGACCAGAGGTTCGGAGAAACCTAACCCGGTATTTTCCTAGTCACCAAGGGTTCAGTATTTGCTAATTCAGTATTGTGGCAACTTTATAGAACATAAGTATCATAAATAACAAGAAGCGACCATACATTCTTTACTTCTTAAATTTGCTATAATCAACATGTGTTACTTTTCTAATTGGGAAAAAGGTAAACAATACATAAAAAATAACATTAACACCTCTTTGTAAGAATACTGATCAGGCTAAGATTTGAAAAGTGAGTAGGAGGCAGGTAAAAAGAAAACAATCAAAGCAAAAGTAAAAATATATATAAAAGCCCTATAATGGGAAGGTATTTCTTCATCTTGTCTAATTCTGTTAGCCAATCAAATATCAGTACTGGGGACTTCCAGTTGACCAAGACAGTGGCATAAGATGCTCCAGGGTTCTATTCCTCCACATAATCCTTGAACAACTAGCAAATGCTGGGAGAGCCACCTTCCTCAAAACTCCAGAAAACAGTTAAAAGGTTACAGTAACTGGGATGAGTGCCAAATCAAGAAAATGGAGTTGTAACAATAGTAGAAGATCATGGCACCCTTTCTGACCCATCTGCACCACCTCCCCATCATATTGTGGACATGTGCTCTCACTATGGGTCCCTGGCCCAGTTATGGAGAGAGCAGAGTAACCCCCATGCATATACTGGGGTACCTGTGTGTCAGTGTCAATCTATCAAATAGCAGTCTGAAATACTGAACCAAGAAAGCATCACTGGTTCCCCCTCCAAGAACTTGCCCTGTAGGCAGAAGAAACTTATGGACAGCAAAAGCAAAGAAACATTTAAGTCAAAGCAGCCTAGGGAAATGGATTACTGGCTTCAAAATATACAATAGAGCACCCAGGAAGGGGGGAGTCTATTTCATATGGAGTATGGGGGATATTTGGATTCCTGTAAATGGGGAAATTCCTAAGACAAGGAGAAAGCGCAAGTCCAGAACATGATGAAGGCCCAGAAAGTACACAAAGGACCTGAAAATTCACTTTTATCTCAGACTGATCTTGATACGAGGGCTAAATGTGGAAAGAGAGCACCAGAAAATGCAGAGTCAATATGAAAAGACAGTGAAAGGTATTTTTTGCTTTTGTTGTTGTTGTTGTTGTTGCAAGCTCCTGGCACTCAAGGAGATCTCTGTCATATCACTGGCTAGATATAAACTTAAGGAACAAAGAATATAGGGACAAAATCCCAGAGTTAACACATTAAAGCAGCAAAATAGCCATTGTGCAACAAAAGATTACAAGACAAAGAAACAGGAAATTATGGTCCATCCAGAGAAACAAGATAAAACTTCAGAAACCATAAACAAAGAAAACCAGACTTTGAACATACCAGAAAAACACATTAAAAAATTATCTTCGGTTGCTAACATGACCACAGACATAGGGGACTGGTGGTTTGATGGGTTGAGCCCTCCACCATAGGTTTTACCCTTGGGAAGATGGTTGCTGCAAAGGAGAGGCTAGGCCTCCCTATAATTGTGCCTAAGAGCCTCCTCCCGAAAGCCTCTTTGTTGCTCAGATGTGGCCCTCTCTCTCTACCTAAGCCAACTTGAAAGGTGAAATCACTGCCCTCCCCGCTACGTGGGATCAGACATCCAGGGGAGTGAATCTCCCTGGCAACGTGGAATATGACTCCCGGGGAGGAATGTAGACCTGGCATTGTGGGACGGAGAACATCTTCTTGACCAAAAGGGGGATGTGAAAGGAAATGAAATCAGCTTCAGTGGCAGAGAGATTCCAAAAGGAGCCGAGAGGTCACTCTGGTGGGCACTCTTACGCACAATTTAGACAACCCTTTTTAGGTTCTAAAGAATTGGGGTAGCTGGTGGTGGATACCTGAAGCTATCAAACTACAACCCAGAACCCATGAATCTCGAAGACAATTGTATAAAAATGTAGCTTATGAGGGGTGACAATGGGATTGGGAAAGCCATAAGGACCACACTCCACTTTGTCTAGTTTATGGATGGATGAGTAGAAAAATAGGGGAAGGAAACAAACAAACAGACAGACAAAGGTACCCAGTGTTCTTTTTTACTTCAATTGCTCTTTTTCACTTTAATTATTATTCTTGTTATTTTTGTGTGTGTGCTAATGAAGGTGTCAGGGATTGATTTAGCTGATGAATGTACAACTATGTAATGGTACTGTGAACAATCGAATGTACGATTTGTTTTGTATGACTGCGTGGTATGTGAATATATCTCAATAAAATGAAGATAAAAAAAAAAGAATGTCAGGGGTAAAGTGAAGATTCTACAAGTATCAAAAGACAAACTTTAGGAAAAAGCAGTCTTTTCAACAGCAACCCTGGAAGTAAGTTGCCTTCAAACTTATGAGGGAAAATGATTTTCAATCTGAAATTATATTTCTAATAAAACTATCAATTATGGTGGTAGAATAAAAGATTTTTCCAAACACACACACAAAAAAAATTATCTTCAATATGCTCAAAGAGATAACAAAAAACACAGAAAAGTAACTAGAGGATACCAGGAAAACAATGAATGAACAATATGAGACTATCAATAAAGACAAGGAAATTTGAAAAAGGAACAAAACAGAAATACTAGCATTGAAGACCATAAAAACAGAAATAAAATATTTCCTAGAGGATTCCAACAGCAGATTAGAGCTGGCAGAAGAAAGAATCAGTGAATTCAAAGACAAGACAATTGATATGATTCAGACTGAGGATCAGAAAGAAAAAAGAACAGAAAAAAGTGAACAAAGCCTAGGACACATGGGACACCATCAAGTGTACCAACATATGCATTATGAGAAAGATAAGAAATTTGAGAAAGGGGCAGAGAGAATATTCAAGGAAATAATATTAGAAAACTTCCCAAATTTAACATAAGACATAAATATACACATTCAAGAAGCCCAAGAAATGCCAAACAGGGTAAACTCAAACAGAATCACACCCAGACACATAGTATTCAAACTGTCAAATGTCAAGTGCAAGGAGAGAGTAATGAAAGCTACAAAAGAAATATATTACATACAAGGAAGCCTAAATAAGATTAAATGTCAGCTTCTCATCAGAAACCATGGAGCCAAAAGGTGGTGGGAGAAAATATTTAAAGTGCTGAAAGAAAACAATTGCCAACCAAGAATTTTACACCCAGGAAGACTGTCTCTCAAGAAATGATTAAGACAGTCCCTGATAAACAAAAGATGAGGGAGTTCATCACCACTAAATCTATCTTACAAGCAATGCTAAAGGGGATTCCTCAAACTAAAAGGAAAGAACACTAGACAGTGGATCAAAGTAGCATCAAGAAATAAAAATTTCTGATAAAGGTAACCATGGCGATAATTATAAACTCAAGGACTATTGTTTTGTGCTTTTGGGCATTTAATTTCACTTTTAATTAATTACAAGTTCTAAAATGCAAATGCATAAAACATAGTAATAAATCTATGGTTTAGGGCATAAAATGTATAAAAATATAATTTGCAACAATAAAGAAAAGGTGGGGAGTGGAGGGGTATAGGAACAGTGTGTTTGCTACTGTAGTTAAGATGGAGTCAAATACAATGCAATTGTTACAGAATTAGCATGTTAAATTCACGCCCCATGAAGAAAATATCTCAAAAATATACACAGAAGGAAATGAAAAGGTACTAAAAATAGTAACTCTAAAAATAAATAAATAAATAAAACAAATATGAAGGTAGGCAACAACCAAAGAATTGAGAGACAAAAAAAAGTAGATTTACAAAAACCAAGTAGCAAAATGGCAGAAGGAAGTTGTGATGGCTAGGTTCATGTGTCAACTTGGCCAGGTGATGTTGTCCAGTTGTCTAGTCAAGCAAGCACTGGCCTAACCATTACCGCAATGATATTTCATGGCTGGTTAATAAACCAGAAGGCTGGTTTATTAAATCATCAGTCAATTGATCGCATTTGTGGCTGACTACATCTACAATCACCTAACAGAGTGTCTCTGGCAATGAGAGAATCCAATCAGATGGATTAATACAATCAGTTGAAGAATTTTAAGAGAGAAGAGAGAACTTTCATTTTTTCTTCTGGTAGTCAGCCTCTCTTGGGGAGTTCATCGAAGACCTACTTCAGAGTTGCCAGCTAGAGACATGTCCTGCAGAATTTGGACTCCTGCATCTCCACAGTTGTGTAAGACAGTTTTATAAATCTCATATTTACAGATATCTCCTGCTGGTTCCCTTTCCCTAGAGAACCCTAATACAGCCTGGTACTGGGGTGGTTCTTGAGAAACAGAATCTTAAAATCAGCTTTTTAAATTGGTTTTATACTCTGATTAGATTCAAAGACATTAATGACTCTATTTCCAGTAATCAAGATGGCACTGACAGACCATTGCATGAGTTGGCAATACAGATACACAAAATATCACCATTTGATTCTCCTAATCATTTTCTTGTATGAGGCAAGGCTCTGGATGACAGTGTTTTTGACACCTTAACTGAGTTGTGGAGTTAAGAGGTATAGTGATGTTGGCTAGTTGTACCTAGATATGCTGGCTACAGTTATAAGAGAAAGGACAAGCTGAAGACTTCAAATTTGAAACTTAAAGGCTGTATAAAGGTATCTATGTGTGCCCAGAAAGAAAATCTTATTTCCTGTGGCCGCAGACTTGAGACTTCTGTAAAACAGACCTAGAGTTGCATTGTGCAAGTAGCAAATTTACGATGTAAACTAAAATCTCAACCTCGCAGGATGTCTGCTCTTAAAGTAAACGCAACTGATTAGAAAAGAATGTAATCCTGAAAACTGGCATGGGGACATATGGGTTGATAATGATGGCAGTAGGGACACTGGAACCCTGGATTCTGCTGAGTCTTTGCTAGATATACCTGTAATGGTTTGCCCTGAAAAAACAGCTCCCCAACTTCCAGCCTGTCTTAAGGAAAGAGCCACCCAAATCTCCATCCTGTCCTAAGGAGACAGCTACCCAACCTCCAGCCTGTCTTAAGGAAACAGCTTCCCAACCTCCAGTCTGCCCTGAGAAGCCTGCCATCCAACCTCCACCTAAGGAGACTAACCCTTCAGTGCCTGCTAAACCTGTAATCACCTACCCTGAAGAAACAGCCCTCACTTTGCTATCTGGAGAACTTAATCATGTTTGACCAGATGAAAATGCAATGGAATGCCCTGAGGTAACTAATTGAAAGATACGTCTAATTCTTTTCATCATGCACCCCCACCACTGCTCTTTTCTTCAAGACTTATAACTAGACTAAATACATAACAGACCCTGAAAGAAGAGGCACAAAGTATGAGGAAGTACACTATACTCCAAAAGAACTGCATGAGTTTTCCAATAAATGTAGACAGAAATCATGGCTATTAAGCATGTGGGATAACGGTGGAAGGAACATAAAGTTGGATTAGGCTGAATTTATTGATATGGGCCACTAAGTGGATATTCTGCATTCAATGTGGTATCTCAAGGGGTCAGAAAGGGTGTTAACAGTTTGCTTGGGTGGTTGGCTGAAATATGGATCAAAAGGTGGCCGACATCACCTGAGGTAGAAATGCCAGAAATGCCCTGGCATAATGTAGAGGAGGGGATCCAAAGGCTTAGAGACATTGTAATGTTAGAGTGGATTTATCATGGAAGATCTGCTCACACACCTCAGGAATGTCCAGAGGACACACCTTTTGGCAGGACTGTGAAGAATAAATTTGTGACACTAGCTCCATCATCCCTGAAGAGCTCTGTAATCGCCCTTCTCTATAGGTCAGATATTACCATGGGAACAGCTGTCACTGACTTGGAATCCTTAAACACAATGGGGATAATTGGATCCTGAGTTGGCAAAAGCCACATGGCAGCAGTGCCAAAGACAAGGTGGGTGTGGCTACCACAATGGACAGCAGACTCAAAGCAACAGTCAAAACAATTTAAGTCACAGACACTTACGGCAATGGCTAGTATATCACCAGGTACCTAGAAGTAAAATAGATGGGCAGTCTACCAAATCCTTGTTTGATCTGTATAAGCAGAAGAATTCTAGGTCAAGTGAGCAAAAATCTAATGTGAATTACAAAAAAACAGAGTGTCATGGTCCCTTAATCAATTCACAGATTTGAGAAAATTTACACACCCAGAGCCCTTGAATGAAGGGAAGGCCAGGTACCCTTGGGGAAGGACCCTATTACACTGCCAAAAATTTATTTAATCTGTTAACAGATAATCTGTTAATCTTCCAGCCTTCCCAAAGGAGACCTACGGCCTTTCACCAGGGTAATGGTTTATTGAGGAAAAGGAAATGATCAGAAATTTCAGGGATTATTAGATACTGGCTCAGAAGTGACATTAATCCCAGGAGGCTCAAACCATCACTCTGGTCCATCTGCCACAGTAGGGGCTTATGAAGGTCGGGTGATCGATGGGGTTTAGCTCAGATCCATCTCACAGTTGGTCCAGTGGGTACCCAGACCCATTGTGTTGCTATTTCCCCAGTTCCTGAATGCATCATTGGAATAGACATACTCAGCAACTGGCATAATGCCCACATTGGTTCCCTGACTCTTGGAGTGAGGGCTATTATGGTAGGAAAGGCCAAGTGGAGGCCACTAGAACTGGCCCTGCCTAGCACGATAGTAAATCAGAAGCAATACTGGATTCCTAGAGAGATTGCAGAGATTAATGCCACTCTTAAGGACTTGAAGGATGCAGGACTGATGATTCTCACCATATTCCCATTCAACTCTCCTATTTGGCCTATGCAGAAAACAGATGGGCTTGGATGATAACAGTGGATCATCATAAACTTAACCAAGCTGTGACTCCAATTGCAGCTGCTGTTCCAGTTATGGTATCATTGCTTGAGAAAATCAACATATCCCCTGGTACCTGATATGCAGCTATAGACCTGAAAAATGCTTTTTTCTCAATAGCTGTTAGAAAGGAGCACCGGAAACAGTTTGCTTTCAGCTGGCAAGGCCAGCGGTATACCTTCAACTGTCTTACCTCAGGGGTATATCAACTGTCCAGCCCTATGTCATAATCTTGTCCACAGGGATCTTGATCATTTCTACCTCCCATAAGACATCACACTGGTCCATTATATTGATATCATGTTGATTGGACCTAGTGAGCAAGTAGTAGCAACTACTCTAGACTTATTGGTTATGCATTTGCATGTCAGAGAATGGGAGATAAATCCAACAAAAATACAGGGGCCATCCACCTCAGTAAAATTTCTAGGTGTCAAATGGTGTGGGGCATATCGAGATAACCCTTCTAAGGGGAAGGATAAACTGTTGCATCTGGCCCCTCCTACAAGGAAAAAGGTGGCACAATGCCTAGATGGCCTCTTCGGGTTTTGGAGACAACATATTCCTCATCTGAGTGTGCTACTCCAGCTCATTTACTGAGTGACCAGAAAATCTTCTAGTGTTCAGTAGGGACTAGAACAAGAGGAGGCTCTGAGACAGGTCCAGGCTGCTGTGCAAGCTGCTCTGCCACTTGGACCATATGATCCAGTTGACCCAATGGTGCTGGAAGTGTCAGTGGCAAATAGAGATGCTTTGGCAGGCTTCTATAGGAGAATCACAATGCAGGCCCTTAGGATTTTGGAGTAAAGTCTTACCATACTCTGCAAATAACTACTATCCTTTTGAGAAACAGCTGTTGGCCTGCTACTGGGCCTTAGTAGAGACAGAACGCTTAACCACTGGACACCAAGTTACCAGGAAACCTGAGTTGCCTATCATGAGTTGCCTGTTGTCTGCCCCACCAAGCCATAAAGTTGGGCATGCACAGCAGAACTTCATCATAAAATGAAAATGGTATATATGAGATAGGGCTCAACCAGGTCCTGAAGGCAGAAGTAAGTTACATGAAGAAGTGACTCAAATGCCCATAGCCCCCACTCCTGTCACATTACTGTCTCTTCCCTAGCCCCGAGCTATGGCATTATGAGTTCCTAACAATCAGTTGACTGAGGAAGAGAAAACCAGGGCCTGGTTTATGGATGGTTCTGCGCGATATGCAGGCATCACCCAAAAGTGGACAGCTGCAGCACTGCAGCCCCTTTCTTGGATGTCCCTGAAGGACAATGATGAGGGGAAATCCTCCCAGTGGGCATAACTTCAAGCAGTGCACCTGGTTGTTCATTTTGCTTGGAAGGAGAACTGGCCAGAGGTGTATTTGTCATAATGATTCATGGGCTATTGCTAATGGTTTGGCTGGATGGTCAAGAACTTGAAAGGAGCATGACTGGAAAATTAGTGACAAAGAGGTTTGGGGAAGACATATGTGGATAGATCCTTCTGAGTGGGCAAAAAAACATGAAGATATTTGTGTCCCATACAAATTCTCACCAGAGGGTGACTTAAGCAGAGCAAGATTTTAATAATCGAGTGGATACAATGAACTGTTCTGTGGATACCAGTCGGCCTCCTTCCCCAGCTGCTACTGTCATTGTCCAATGGGCTCATGAACAAAGTTGTCATTGTGGTAGGGATGGAGCTTATGCATAAGCTCAGAAACATGGACTTCCACTCACCAAAGCCAACCTGGCTACAGCCACTGCTGAGTGCCCAATCTGCCAGCAGCAGAGACCCACACTCAGTCCCTGATATGGAACGACTTCCTGAGGTAATCAGCCTGCTACCTGGTGGCAGATCAACTACAATGGACCACTTCCATCATGAAATAGATACATACTGGAATAGATACATACTCCAAATATGGGTTTGCCTTCCCTGCACACAATACTTCTGTCAAAACTACCATCCATGGACTTATAGAATGCCTAATCCAAGGTCACTGTATTCTATACAGCATTGCTTCTGATCAAGGAAGCCAATTAACAGCAAATGAAGTGCGGGAATTGGCATACGCTCATGGAATTCTCTGGTCTTACCAGGTTCCCCATCATCCAGAGGCAGCTGGGTTGACAGAGCAGCGGAATGGCCTTTTGTATACTCAATTATGGCATAAGCTAGGCAGCAACACCTTTCCAGGCAATGGCATTGTTCTCCAGGAGGCTGTGTATGCTCTGAATCAGCATCCACTCTATGGTACTGTTTCTCTGATAGCCAGGATTCACAGATCCAGGAATCAAGGAAATGGGAGTGGCACCACTCACTACCACCTCTAGTGATCCACTAAAAATTTTTTTTGCTTCCTGTCCCTGCAAGTTTAAGCCCTGCTGGTCTACAAGTCTTGTTTCCCAAAGGAGGAATGCTTCCACTGGGAGACACAACAGTGATTCCACTGAACTGTAAGATAAGACTGCCACCTGGTCACTTTGGGCTTCTCATGCCTCTGAATCAACAGGCAAGGAAGGAGACTACTGCTCTGGCTGGGGTGATTGATCCTGACTACCAAGGGGAAATAGGATTGCAACTGCACAGTGAAGGTAAAGAAGAGTTTTCCTGGAATACAGGAGATCCCCCAGGGCCTCTCTTAGTACTACCATGCCCTGTGATTAAAGTCAATGGAAAACTGTAACAACCCAACCCAGGCAGTACCACCAATAGCCCAGAAACTTCAGGATCAAATGTTTAGCTCACCCCGCAAGGCAAAAAACCATGGCCATCTTTGTTGCTCAGATGTGCCCCTCTCTATCTAGCTAAGCCAACTTGGCAGTGAAACTGCTGCCCTCCCCTCTATGTGGGATCTGACACCCAGGGGAGTAAATCTCCCTGGCAACATGGATATGACTCCTGGGGAGGAATCTAGACCCGGCATCGTGGGATGGAGAACATCTTGACCAAAAGGGGGATGTGAAAGGAAATGAAATAAGCTTCAGTGGCAGAGAGATTCCAAAAGGAGCCAAGAGGTCACTCTGGTGGGCACTTTTATGCACAATATAGACAACCCTGTTTAGGTTCTAATGAATTGGAATAGCTAGCAGTAAATACCTGAAACTATCCAACTACAACCCAGAACCCTTGAGTCTTGAAGACGATTATATAAAAATGTAGCTTATGAGGGGTGACAATGTGATTGAGACCACACTCCCCTTTATCCAGTGTATGGATAGATGAGTAGAAAAATGGGGGCAAAAAAAAAAAAGCACCCAGTGTTCTTTTTTACTTTAATTGCTCTTTTTCACTTAAGTTTTTATTCTTATTACTTTTGTATGTGTGGTAATGAAAATGCTCAAAAATTAATTTTGGTGATGACCGCAAAACTATATAATGTTACTGTGAACAACTGAATGTACACTTTGTTTGGCTACATAGTATGTGAATATATCTCAATAAAACTGAATTTAAAAAAAAAAAAAGAAAGAACTATGGCCAGTTGAATTGCTTGCTGAGGGTAAAGAGAACATGGAATGGGTAGCGGAAGAAGGTAATGATAAATACAAACCATGACCATGTGACCAGTTACAGAAACAAGGACTGTGATGGTATGAATAGTTCCTCCTGTTTTGAGTATGTTTGTATTTGTACATAAAGCAAATATCTATGTTTTCTACTCTATCTTGTTCACTTATCATATGAATGTTACTGTTCATTTCATAGTATTTAAGTTATAGGATATCAAGTTTAAAAGTCAATGTCACCCAAGGACTTGCATTCTATTCTGGAGAGATTCAGTGTGTTTCTAATTGTACCCAGAACAGCTGAGTATCGTTAGGCAAAATATATGTTTGTTATTGAGTTATACTTAGACATTAAGCATGGTTTAAGGTGAAGTGTACAGCTGCCAAGTTGACAAGGGGTGGATTGTGATGGTTAGGTTCATCTACAACATAGCTATTTGAGCTAATAAACAAATTAAGCAAAGTGGCGGGATACAAGATTAATGTGCAAAATCAGTAATGTTTCTATACACTAGTAATGACCTAACTGTGGAGGCCATAAAGAAAAAAAATTCCATTCACAATAGCAAGTAAAAGAATCAAATAGCTAGGAATAAACTTAACCAAGGATGTAAAAGACTACTGAAAACTACAAAACATGGGTAAACGAAATCAAAGACCGAAATAGGTGGCAATACTTTCCACATTCAAGGATAGGAAGGCTAAACTTCGTTAAGATGTCAATTCTACCCAAATTGATCTACAGCTTCAATGCAATACTAATCAAAATTACAATACTAATAAAAATTAAAATAATCTACTTTGAAAAGTACTTCTACTACTAGAAAAGCTAGTTATCAAATTTATTTGGAGGGAAAGGGGCCTCCAAAAACATCCTAAGAAAGAACAAAGTGGCAGGACTTCCATTTCCTGACTTTAAAGCTTACTGTTAATCCACAGTGGTCAAAAGAGCATGGTATTGGCAAAAAGATAGACATATGACCAATGGAAGTGAATTGAGAGCTTGGAAATAGACTCTCAGATGTACAGTGAATTAATTTCTAACAAGGTTGTAGGGCAGTATCTCTACTGAGGAATATGAAAATGAAGACCCTGATTCCTTCTCTCTATGCAGGTATCAGACAGCCATGGAGCTTTGCTGCTCTCACATACAACCTGATGCCTTCTGTTCTGATAGTGAGGAGCCAGTTATTCCATCTGAAATTGAAGCTTGCCTACAGAACATTTACCCAAAAATACTTCTGTACAATTTTCAAACGACAGAAAGTGGAAAGGCCTTACTATAATAACTGGAACAGATGACTCAGATCCTTCAAGTCCTGTATTAGAAAATTATAACTGAAGAAGCTAAGCACGCCCAAGAAAGAAAAAGAAAAGTGAGAAACAGTCATGCAGAGCCTGGTAAAAGCAGTGAATTTTCTTTTAATGCAAAAAGCCTTTCCAACCTTCTTAGACATAAATAAAATGTAACCATCGTGTCCTCTGTGTAAAAAGAAAACAGGATGGGGCTGTAGCTGTTACTACAATCATAAATAAGTCATAAGTAATGTAACAAAGCTAAATACAGTTTTGATGAAACGTATGCTTATCAACATGATATAATGGTTAAACTAATTACAGAATGAAGTAAGAAATTTAATAAGTTAGTTATAAAATAGTTTTAATTTTTAGTTTTAATATAAGTAAAAGATGTGTTATATCGCTCTTGCAGAAGTCATGCCTATTTTAGTAGAAATATTTTCAGTAAAGTATAGCAGACATTCAGTTAAGTTCAACTCTGATAATGCTGTGAATACCCTTCTTTGATTTTGATAAAGGTTGAGATTACGTACAACAGCTTATTAAAAATAAAAATAGAATATGACTCTCCTGATTAAGGTTGAAGTCTTAGTTAAAAATTCCCTTGACTGAAGTTGAAGTCTTAGTCAAAGACTCTCTCCATATATCCCAGTGATTTAGATTGGAAGGAACTCTTTATGTCACATTCAGCTGCGACTGGAGGGACTGAAGTTCCCAGGTTTGGTAATGTATCCATTTATTTTTGCTTTGTAAACCTGTTCCTTTTACCTTAAGTACTCCTTCAGTAAATATATATGTAGAAATGTAATTCTTGACTTAAGTGCTCTTTACATTTTAAATTATTTCCTGTCCTATACTCTTATTTGAGTGGAAGTTTGCTTGAAGCCTAAACCAATTGAATTACGATCTGGAGAGGCTTAGGCCTTTTCTAACTAAGATCACAGGTTTGAGGTTTAAAAAGATGAACCTCTGACAACCATACCCTGAAATCCACTGAACTGGGACAGAATGGTCTCTTCAATAAATGGGGATGGGAGAATTGGATATTCATAGCCAAAAGAATGAAAGAGGACCCCCAAACCTCACACTGTATACAAAAATTAACTCAACATGGATTAAAGACTTAAATATAAAAGCCAGTTCCATAAAACTCCTAGAAGAAAATATAGGGAAATATCTTCAAGCCCTAGTAATAGGGGCTTCCGGAAGATGGAACTTAGGAGAGACAGCGCAAAAAAACATCTCCGTGAAAAATACTAAATAAAGACAGAAAGTGACCCAGAACACCAGTTCCAGCAATGCACCAGCTGGACAAAGTCTGCTAAATCCACAGTGACCGTGCACTTGGTGAAACAGAGAGTGTGTGTTCTGAAATGATTGAGTGAGCCTGCTGAATAACCAGCAGCCACGCTGCAGTCAGAGGAAACCGTGGGTTGGCGTTTGGTGTCAGACTAGCTTTAAAAACCCAAAAGCGGCTGCAGATATGGCAGCAAGAACTGCACAGTGAAGCATGGTGGGAATTGTGTCCCCACAACCTGTGGGCATGCCTCAATATCTCGCGTGGACGATAGCCTTTCGCGCACCCGCTGCTAATTGTCTCAGAGCTAAGACAGAGGTTAGCCAAGAGGGGAAAATAACCACGCCCCATAGAGCCATTGTCCCGGCAGGCTGGGAATGCTACTGCCCGGTGCTGGTGCCACAGCCCAGAGCTGCACCAAACAACCCAGTGCAACACGAAGTGTTCCCAGCAACATGTGCACACACCCTAGTATCTAGTATGGACAATAGCCTTTCACACACTCACAGCTAATTGTCCTGGAGCTAGGAAGGCAGAGGTGTGCGAAAAAGGGGAAGTTAACGAGCCCCATACAGCCATCCTTCCAGCAGGCTGGGAAGGCCCTTACACGGCCCTGCAGCCCAGAACTTCCACTGGGGGACGGCACTCATTTGTGACATAGCTGTCTTCCCTCAGCAGAGGCCCTAGGAGGGCACAGCTTGGAAGAGGGACCCACTCGGAAGTCCCAGGGACCATACACCAATACCAAGGACTTCTGGGTCAGCAGCACAGAAAAGCTGTGGCAAGACTGAACGGAAGGTTTAGACTCTTGCAACAGCTTTAAATCTCCAGGAACACCTGGGAGGTTTGATTATTAAAGCTACCCTCCCTCTCAAATCACTCAGACACATGTCCCACATTCAGGGCGGGCAGCACCAACTACACACACAAACTTGGTGCACCAATTGGACCCCCACAAGATTAAGACCCCCACTGGTCACAAAGACAAAGCTGGGGAGAACTAGCTTGAGGGGAATAGGTGGCTTGCAGACACCATTTGCTGGTTAGTTAAAGTGTAGGCCACCAAGCTGTAGAGCTGACAAATTAGAGGTAAGTGTTTGAATAAGTCTACATATCCTAAAACAACCCTATCAAGTTAAGCAAATGCCAAGAGGCCAAAAACAACAGAAAATTTTAAAACATGTGAAGAATCCAGATGATAGAGATAACCCAAACACAAACACCCAAATCAAAAGATAAGAAGAGACACAGTACTTGGAGCAATTAATCAAACAACTAAGAAAAACTACGAGAGAATGGCCCAGGACATAAAGGACATGAAGAAGACCCTAGAAAAGCATAAAGAAGAAATTGCAAGGGTAATTTAAAAAATAGATGATCTTATGTAAATAAAAGAAACTGTTGAACAAATTAAATAGATTCTGAATACTCACAGTACAAGGCAAGAGAAAGGTGAACAGAGAATCAGCAACCTGGAGGACAACAAAATAGAAAATGAAAGAACAAAACAAAGAATGGGAAAAAAATCAAAAAACATTGAAATGGACCTCAGGGATATGATAGATAAAATAAAACGTCCAAATATAAGACTCATTGGTGTGTGAGAAGAGGAAGAGAAGGGTAAAGGTCTAGAAAGAATATTCAAAGAAATTGTTGGGGAAAACTTCCCCAACCTTCTACACAACATAAATACACAAAGCATAAACGCCCAGCGGACTCCAAATAGAATAAATCCAAATAAACCCACTCCAAGACATATTCTAATCAGAATGTCAAATACTGAAGAGAAGGAACAAGTTCTGAAAGCACCAAGAGAAAAGCAATTCACCACATACAAAGGAAACAATATAAGACTAAGTAGTGACTACTCAGCAGCCACCATGGAGGTGAGAGGCAGTGGCATGACATATTTAAAATTCTGAGAGGGGAGAGAACCTAAGATGGTGGCTAGGTGAGACAGGGCAAAAAAACACCTCCATGAAAAATACTAGATAAAAACCAGAAAGTGACCCAGAATACAGGTTTCAGTGATGCATCAGCTGGACAAGGTCTGTTCACTTGGCGAAACCAGGAGTCTGCATTCTGAAACGAGTGAGTAAGCCAGCTGAAAGACCTAAGACCCGCGGCCGTAGCTGCGGTGTGGGGAAGCCAGGGGTTGGCGTTTGGAGATGGACTGGTTCTTTTGAAACAAAAAAAAAGAGGGAAAAACCCAGGAGTGGCTGCAGTTGCAACGGTGGGAACACGGCAGGAGTGGGCTGAGCCAGCCTCTCAATGTCTGGCATGGAGGATAGCTCACAGCAGATTCCCTCAGGGCCAGGGGAGCGGAGGGGAGAGCTGGACAGAGAAAGAAAATCTGCTGCTTGCAGCTGGCCCCCTGGAGGCCCACAGCCCAGAGCCGCGCCAGTTGTCCCGGAGCTGGGAAGGAGCAACTGTAGCAAGGAAGGGAGAAGGGTTGAGACACCCCGTTCAGCCATCTTTGCATCAGGCTGGGAGCACCCCGGCACGGCATGGCAGCCCAGGGCTTCCCTTAAGGGGCAGCGTGCACTTGTGACGTAGCACAGCATTCCCTTGGCAGAGATCTAGAAGATCATAGCTGAGAAGGGGGGCCCACTCGGAAAACCCAGGGACACTATGTCAATGCCGGTGGTTTGTGGGTCAGTGACAGAGAGTCTGGGGCAGAACTGAAATGAAGGCTTAGACTCTTGCAGCGGCCTTGAATCTCTGGGAACACCTGGGGGGGTTGAATATTAAAGCTGCCCTGCCTCCCTAGCCACCCAGACACACACCCCAAATTCAGGGTGGACGGCTCCAGCAACACACCGAAACTGAGTTCACCAACTGAACCCCACAAGAATCATTTCCCCACACACCACAAGGACAAAGTTGAGGAGAACTGACTTGACGGGTATAGGTGACTCGCAGGCGCCACCTGCTGGTTAGTGAGAGAAAGTGTACACCACCAACTTGTATTTCTGAAAAATTAGACTGGTATTTTTTTTTTACAACTTGAAAGAACCCTATCAAGCATAGCAAATGCCAAGAGCCAAAAACAACAGAAAATCTTAATGCATATGAGAAAACCAGACGATATGGAGAACCCAATTCCAAATACCCAAATAAAATATCAGAAGAGACACAGTACTTGGCACAATTAATCAAAGAACTACAATCAAGGAATGAAAACATGGCAAAGGATTCAAAGGACATGAAGAAGAACATGGCACAAGATATAAGGGACATAAAGAGACCCTAGAAGGGCATAAAGAAGAAATTGCAAGAGTAAATAAATAAATAGAAGATATTATGGAAATAAAAGAAACTGCTGGCCAAATTAAAAAGACTCTGGATACTCATAATACAAGATTAGAGGAAGTTGAACAATGACTCAGTGTCCTAGAAGTCCACAGAACAGAAAATGAAAGAACAAAAGAAAGAATGGAGAAAAAAATTGAAAAAAATCAAAATGGATCTCAGGGATATGATAGATAAAATAAAACATGCAAACTTAAGACTCATTGGTGTCCCACAAGGGGGTCCCACAAGGGGAAGAGAAGGGTAAAGGTCTAGAAAGAGTATTCAAAGAAATTGCTGGGGAAAACTTCCCCAACCTTCTACACAGTATAAATACACAAAGCATAAATGCCCAGCGAACCCCAAATAGAATAAATCCAAATAAACACACTCCAAGACATATCCTGATCAGACTCTCAAATATTGAAGAGAAGGAGCAAGTTCTGAAAGCAGCAAGAGAAAAGCAATTCACCACAAAGGAAACAACATAAGATTAAGTAGAGACTACTCAGCGGACACCATGGAGGTGAGAAGGCAGTGGCATGACATATTTAAAATTCTCAGAGAGAAAAATTTCCAACCAAGAATACTTTATCCAGCAAAACTCTCCTTCAAATTTGAGGGAGAGCTTAAATTCTTCAGAGACAAACAAATGCTGAGAGAATTTGCCAATAAAAGACCTGCCCTACTTCAGATACTAAAGGGAGCCCTACCAACAGAGAAACAAAGAAAGGAGAATGATATACAGAGAATTTTAACAGACATATATAGAACCTTACATCCCAAATCACCAGGACACTTATCTTTCTCTAGTGATCATGGATCTTTCCCCAGAATGGACCATATGCTGGGACAAAAAACAAGCCTCAATAAAATTTAAAAAAAAAAATTGAATATATTCAAAGCACATTCTCCGACCACAATGGAATACAAATAGAAGTCAATAATTTTCAAATTGTAACTCCACTATTTACTTCCTACATGATATAAAATACACAAACTCCTCTAATGACAAATCAGTGGTTTTGAACTCAATGTGAAATATGTAATTTTCGACAAGAACTATATAAAGGCAGGGGAATGGAGGAGTATAGGAACATAGTTTATGTGTCCTATTGAAGTTAAGTTGGTATCAAGGAAAAACAAGAGTGTTATGGATTTAAGAGATTAATTTTAAGCCCTATAGTAAACACAAAGAAATATCAGAGAATATGACCATAGAGACCAAAAGTGGAGTATGGGTAAAGAGAAATGGGGGAAGGGGAAATGGGGAGTTAAGAAATGAGTGTAGGGTTCCTGTTTGAGGTGAAGGGAAATTTATAGTAATGGAGAGTGGGAAGGTCATCACATTACAACATTCTAAATGTGATTAATCTCACTAATGGAATGCTAGGGAGGGGGTGGAATGGGAAGATTTAGGCTGTATATATGTTTCCACAATTGGAAAAAAAAAAAAAAGACAGTCTAAATGGATGACAATTGAATGCCAAGGATGATCCTGGATGGGATCTGAGGATGGAGGAGAGGAGGCTCAAAGGGACAGAGATGAGACATAAGAAAAAAAAAAAGGAAATATAGAATGTAAACTTTGTATCAATGTTGAATCTCTTGTACTTCTTAGCTGTGTTTAATGGGATTGCATAAAAGAATGTTCTTGTTCATGGGAATTGTATATGTGAATTATAGTGTTTGTTCAAGGATGTGTGCAGCTAGCTCTCATATGTTCAGAAGACAGAGCAATAGATCATAGATGATAGATAGGGAGGGAGGGAAAGAAATAGCGGTGTGACAGCATGTTAAAGTTGGTGGAGTAGGGTATCCGGGCAGGGGGGTCAGGGTATGCTGGAGTTCTGTGTATGGGGTTTGTAATGTTTTTGCAACTGTTCCTATAACTTTGAATTTATTTCAAAATAAAAAAAAAAATTCTGAGAGAGAAAAATTTCCAACCAAGAATTCTTTATCCAGCAAAGCTCTCCTTCAAATTTGAGGGAAAGCTTACATTTTTCACAGACAAACAAATACTGAGACATTTTGCTAATAAAAGACCTGCCCTCCTTCAGATACTAAAGGGAGCCCTACTGACAGAAAAACAAATAAAGGAGAGAGAGATATGGAGAAAGGTTCAATACCAAAGAGATTCAATATTGGTTCATTAAAGGACAGTAAGAGAAAGAGAGAAAAAATATACCTGACAAACATAAACCAAAGGATAGGATGGCTGATGCAAGAAATGCCTCCACAGTAATAACACTGAAGATAAATAGATTAAACTCCCCAATTAAAAGATATAGATTGGCAGAATGGATAAAAAAATATGAACCATCAATATGTTGCATACAAGAGCCTCATCTCAGACACAGGGACACAAAGAAATTGAAAAAGAAGGATGGAAAAAAATATTTCATGCAAGCTACAGCCAAAAGAAAGCAGGAGTAGCAATATTAATCTCAGAAAAAATAGACTTTAAATGCAAGGATGTTAGGAGAGACAAAGAAGGCCACTATATACTAATAAAAGGGGGCAATTCAACAAGAAGAAATAACAATCATAAATGTTTATGCACTCAATCATGGTGCCACAAAATACATGAGACAAACACTGGCAAAACTAAAGATTGCAACTGATGTTTCCAGAATAATTGTGGGAGACTTCAACACATCACTCTCTCCTATAGATAGATCAACCAGACAGAAGACCAATAAGGAAATTGAAAACCTGAACAATTGGATAAATGAATTTGATTTAACAGACATATATAGAACATTACATCCCAAATCACCAGGATTCACATAATTCTCTAGTGCTCATGGAACTCTCTCCAGAATAGATCATATGCTTGGACATAAAACAAGGCTCAAAAATTTTTTAAAAATTGAAATTATTCAAAGCACATTCTCTGACCACAATGGAATACACTAAGAAGTCAATAACCATCAGAGACTTAGAAAATTCACAAATACCTGGAGGTTAAACAACACACTCCTAAACAATCAGTGGGTTAAAGAAGAAATAGCAAGAGAGATTGCTAAATATTAGAGACGAATGAAAATGAGAACACAATATATCAAAACCTATGGGATGTAGCAAAAGCAGTACTAAGGGGAAATTTATAGCACTAAACACATACATCAAAAAGGAAGAAAGAGCTAAAATCAAAGAACTAACAGAGCAACTGAAGAAGCTAGAAACTGAACAGCAAACTAATCCTAAACCAAGTAGAAGAAAAGAAATAGCAACGATTAAAGCAGAAATAAACGACATACAGAACAAAAAAACAATAGAGAGAATAAATAACACCAAAAGTTGGTTCTTTGAGAAGATCAACAAGATTGACAAGCCCCTAGCTGGACTAACAAAATCAAAAAGAGAAAAGACCCATATAAACAAAATAATGAATGAGAAAGGTGACATTACTGCAGATCCGGAAGAAAATAAAAAAAAAATTATAAGAGGATACTATGAACAACGTATGGCAACAAACTGGATAATGCAGAGGAAATGGACAATTTCCTGGAAACACATGAACAACCTAGACTGACCAGAGAAGAAACAGAGGACCTCAACCAACAAATAACAAGCAAAGAGATCCAATCAGTCATCAAAAAATTTCCCACAAATAAATACACAGGGCCAGATGGATTCACAGGGGAATTCTACCAAACTTTCCAAAAAGAACTGACAACAATCTTACTTAAACTCTTCCAAAACATTGAAGAAAATGGCACAATATCTAACTCATTTTATGAAGCTAACATCAATCTAATACCAAAACCAGGCAAACATGCTACAAAAAAGGAAAACTACAGGCCAATCTCACCTGAATATAGATGCAAAAATTCTCAACAAAATACTTGCAAATCAAATCCAAAGACACATTAAAAAAAATCATACACCATGACCAAGTGGGGTTCATTCCTGGCATGCAAGGATGGTTCAACATAAGAAAATCAATCAATGTATCACAATACATTAACAAATTAAAAGAGAAAAATCAAATGATGATCTCAATAGATGCTGAAAAAGCATTCGACAAAATCCAACATCATTTTTTGATATAAACACTTCAAAAGGTAGTAATTGAAGGAAACTTCCTCAATATGATAAAGAGCATATGTGAAAAAACCCACAGCCAGCATAATACTCAATGGTGAGAGACTAGAAGTCTTCCCTCTAAGATCAGGAATGAGAGAAGGATGTCCACTGTCACCACTGTTATTCAACATTGTGCTAGAAATGCTA
This sequence comes from Choloepus didactylus, assembly GCF_015220235.1. Classification (NCBI taxonomy): domain Eukaryota; kingdom Metazoa; phylum Chordata; class Mammalia; order Pilosa; family Megalonychidae; genus Choloepus; species Choloepus didactylus. The sequence continues at coordinate 10,714,480 of NC_051327.1, read as the reverse complement.
GCCAGGGCAATCCGGCAAGACAAAGAAATAAAAGGCATCCAAATTGGAAAGGAAGAAGTAAAACTGTCATTATTTGCAGATGATATGATCTTATATCTGGAAAACCCTGAGAAATCAATGATACAGCTACTAGAGCTAATAAATTTAGCAAAGTAGCAGGATACAAGATTAATCCACATAAGGTCAGTAATGTTTCTATATGCTAGAAATGAACAAACTGAAGAGACACTCAAGAAAAAGATACCATTTTCAATAGCAACTAAAAAAAATCAAGTACCTAGGAATAAACTTAACCAAAGATATAAAAGACTTATACAAAGAAAACTACATAACTCTACTAAAAAAAATAGAAAGGGACCTTAAAAGATGGAAAAATATTTCATGTTCATGGATAAGAAGGCTAAATGTTATTAAGATGTCAATTCTCCCCAAATTCATCTTCAGATTCAATGCAACCCCAATCAAAATTCCAACAACCTACTTTGCAGACTTGGAAAAGCTAGTTATCAAATTTATTTGGAAAGGGAAGATGCGTCAAATTGCTAAAAACACCCTAAAAAAGAAAAACGAAGTGGGAGGACTTACACTCCCTGACTTTGAAGCTTATTATAAAGCCACAGTAGTCAAAACAGCATGGTTCTGGCACAAAGATAGACATATTGATCAATGCAATCGAATTGAGAATTCGGAGATAGACCCCCCAGATCTATGGCTGACTGATATTTGATAAAGCCCCCCAAGCCACTGAACTGGGACAGAACAGTCTTTTCAACAAATGGGGCTGGGAGACTTGGATATCCATATCCAAAAGAATGAAAGAGGACCCCTACCTCACACCCTACACAAAAATTAACTCAAAGTGGATAAAAGAACTTAATGTAAAAGACAGTACCATAAAACTCCTAGAAGATAATATAGGGAAACATCTTTAAGACCTTGTATTAAGTGGTCACTTCCTAGACCTTACACCCAAAGCTCAAGCAACAAAAGAAAAAATACATAAATGGGAACTCCTCAAGCTTCGAAGTTTCTGTACCTCAAAGGAATTTGTTGAAAAGCTGAAGAGGCAGCCAATTCAATGGGAAAAAAATTTTGGAAACCATGTATCTGACAAAAGACTGATATCTTGCATATATAAAGAAATCTTACAACTTAATGATAATAGTACAGACAGCCCAATTGTAAAATGGGCAAAAGATATGAAAAGACAGTTCTCTGAAGAGGAAATACAGATGGCCAAAAAACACATGAAAAAAATGTTCAGCTTCACTAGCTATTAGAGAGATGCAAATTAAGACCACAACAAGATACCATCTCACACCAATTAGAATGGCTGCTATTAAATTAAACAAACAGGAAACTGCAAATGCTGGAGAGGGTGTGGAGAAGTTGGAACTCTTATTCATTGTTGGTGGGACTGTATAATGGTTCAGCCACTCTGGAAGCCAGTCTGGAAGTTCCTTAGAAAACTAGAAATAGAGTTACCTTTCGATCCAGCAATTGCACTTCTCGGTATGTACCTGGAAGTTCTCAAAGCAAGTGACACGAACAGATATCTGCACACCAATGTTCACAGCAGCATTATTCACAATTGTTAAGAGATGGAAAACAACCCAAATGTCCTTCAATAAATGAGCGGATAAATAAAATGTGGTATATACAGACGATGGAATACCACGCAGCAGTAAGAAGGAATGATGTTGTGAAACATATGACAACATGGATGAACCTTGAAGACATAACGCTGAGTGAAATAACCCAGGCACAAAAAGAGAAATATTATATGCTACCACTAATGTGAATATTGAAAAATGTAAAATAAATGGTTCATATTGCAGAATGTAGGGGATAGAGAGCAATTAGTGAAGGGGGATCAACAACCAAATAAGAACAGATAAGCTATCGTGGGTAAATTTAACGTTCTGGGAATGCCCAGGAATGACTATGGTTTGTTAATTTCCGGTGGGTATGGGAGGAACAAGTTCATAGAAATGTTGCTATATTAGATTATTTTCTTGGGGTAGAGTTAGAACATGTTAGAAGTAAAGTAGTTATTTTAGGTTAGTTGCCTTTTTCTTACTCCCTTGTTTTGGTTTGTTTGAAATGTTTTTTATTGTATGTTTTTTGTTTTTTTTTAACATAGTTAATAATTAATTAAAAAAAATAAAACAATGAAAAAATATGCAGACCCCCCCCCCCAGGGAGCTGGGGGAGAATGCAGGGGTGTTGGGCTTCCCCACCTCGATGGTTGCTGATGTGCTCACAGACATTGAGGGCTGGTGGTTTGATAGGTTGAGCCCTCTATCACGGGAATTGCTTGGGAAGACTGTTACTGCAAAGGAGAGCCTAGGCCTGCTTGTAATTGTGCCTAAGTGTCTCTTCCTGAATGCCTCTTTTTTGCTCAGATGTGGCCCCTCCCTGTAGCTAAGTCAACTTGGCAGGTGAAATCACTGCCCTCCCCGCTACGTGGGATCTGACACCCAGGGATGTAAATCTCCCTGGCAACGTGGAACATGATTCCCAGGGAGGAATCTAGACCCGGCATCATGGGATGGAGAACATCTTCTTGACCAAAAGGGGGATGTGAAATGAAATGAAATAAGTTTCAGTGGCTGAGACATTCCAAAAGGACCGGAAAGTTCACACTGTTGGGCATTCTTACACAGAATATAGATAACCCTTTTTAGGCTCTAATGAATTGGAATAGCTAGCAGTAAATACCTGAAACTATCAAACTACAACTCAGAACCCTTGAATCTTCAAGACGATTGTATAACAATGTAGCTTATGAGGGATGACAAGGTGACTGGAAAAGCCATGTGGATCACACTCCCCTTTGTTTAGTGTATGGATGGATGAGTAGAAAAATGGGGCAAAAAAAAAAAAAACTAAAGGAAGAATGTGGGGGCACAATTTGAGCGTTCTGTTTCTACTCCTGTTTTTTGATTCTTGCTTTCACTTCTGGTACAAGGAAAATGTTTAAAAAAAATTGATCGGGGTAACGAATGAATAACTATATGATAGTAATGTGATCAATGGATTATATTCTTTGAATGATTTATGGTATGTGAATAAATCTTAATAAAAAAAAATCCATGGAATTACACTACACAAGCAGTGAACTTTAAGCTAAACTATGGACTTTACCTAATAGTACAATATAAAAATGTGCTATCATCAATTGTAACAAAAGTTCCACACCAATGCAAGTTGTTGGTGGTGCAGTGATGTATAGGAATCTTATATTTTATGAATGATTGTTCTGTAAACCCACAAGTTCTACAATAATAATAATAATAATAAAGAGACAAAGGATTTGAATAAACATTTCTCCAAAGATTATCAAATGCACAATAAGTTCATGAAAAGATGCTCAATATCATTGGCCATTAGAGAAATACAAATTAAAACTACAATAACATAACTCTGCATTCCCACTAGGATGGCTACTACTATAAAAAAAAATTGAAATCTGCAAGTGCCAGTGAGGATGCAGAGAAATAGGAACCCTCATACATTGCTGGTGACCACGTAAAATGGTGCAGCCACTATGGAAAACAGTTAGGCATTTCCTCAGAAAGTTAAACACAGAATTATCATATGACCTGGCAATTCCACTCCTAGTTATATACCCAAAAGAAGTGAACAGAGGGACTTGGACAGATATTTGTACACCAATGTTCATCACAGCATTATTCACAATAACCAAAAGGTAGAAGCAACCCATACGTCCATTGACAGATGAACAGACAAACAAAATCTGGTATATCCATACAACGGAATATTATTCAGCTGTAAAAAGAAGTGAAATACTGGGTCAAGCTACAAGATGGATGAACCCTAAAGACATCATGTTGGGTGAAATAAGTCAGACATAAAAGGAAAGAATATTTCTCTTATAAGAAATACTCAGATAAGCAAATTCATAGGGACAGAAAGCAGAGTAATGGTTACCAGGGTGGGGGGAGGGAAGAATGGGGAGTTACTGCTATATGAGTATGAGTTTTGGTTCGGGATGATGAAAGTACTGTGTAACTTTCATCATTATCTATTTCGAGACTCAGTATCTTCCATGTACTTAATGTCAAAGAATTGTGTACTTAAAATGACTAAAGTAGCTTTTATGTTATGCATATTTTACCACAACTACAAAATAAATTATTTTTAAATAATATAAAAAAGGCAAGAAAAACAACAAAAAAGAAGAAATCACCTTTTCCAGTTTTTGTAGATTGGCCTGTGTGAGCACTCTCTTTCAGAGCTCCGTCTTCCTAACATTAATTTAGAGAATAGTTCATTGTGGAAGTGTAAGGTCCTCCCTATCCTTTTCTGAGCATGAGTTATCCTGGGCATGTGCACATGGCCCCAGGAATTCCCCTGTTTACATGGATCCAAATGCCATCTCTTCTCCCTACGAAGTAGTATTTTGTCTCGTTCCCAGATGCTCTATTCTAAGTCTCAAAGACAGTAATCTTTTGCCCCAAGTCACTGAAATTTGACTGTTTCTTACAATAATTTAGCTACCTACAAGCAGCTTCTGCATGCAGGGCAATTTTGGGATGGTGAGACTGAGACGAGTGTCCTGGGTCAGTCCCTTCAAGCCGCCACCAGACAAGCTGGCACAGACATACATGCACCCTAGTGCACAAGGATTACTCTGTTCCCTCCAGAACCAGGACTGTGAGGGCAGACTGGGTCCACAGTCAGCTACTGAGAGAATGGGGGAAGGACCAGAAAGTACACCATGAGATTTTCCTACCATTTTAAAGTTACTTTTTACTTGATTCAGAGCTCTCCCTGTTACCACAACCATTAACTATTTTCTGGAGCTTTGATAAAGATGGTTCTGCCACTTCTTGGTTTTTGCTTAAGCTTCTTTGGGAGAATAGAGCTCTGGATGTATCACTCCACCATCTTGATGACCTTCCCTGTTTTGTTTTGCTTTGTTTTGTTCTTTATCACCTTAATTTTGCTTTAGCCCAGACACTTTCATATATAAGTAAGGTCTAGGAAATTGTACTTCTGACCCAAAGTTTCTCAGAGCTGGAATTCTGTCATCTTTTCTATGAAAAGCTGAACATCAAATCTTTGGTCAGAAACCATGTAATTTCTAATGGCAAAGTTGAATTTCGCCTTTATAGTTTGATTTCCCTCACCTTCCACATGATTAAAGAATACAGCATACCTACAACTACATATTGCTAATTTTTCCAGTACAGAAAATTTCCTTGAGTTTAATAATGAATGAATAAAATGCAATCCCCTTTTAACAACTAAAATGTGGAATGTTCTTGCTATACAAGATTACTCCACCTTTCAATAAAGCAAACATTTATTGAGCATAAAGATGCACCATCTACCTTCAAAGAACCAGCAACTTAGCAGGGAGAAAAGACAAGAAATAATACATATTACATAGTGAAATAAGAAAAATGTCATACAAAAGGTATGAACAAACACATATGGGAATTTTGAGGAAGGATCAGGAAAGGCTATATAAAGAAAAGGGCCTCGGAATGAACCTTGGAAGATAAGGCAGGAGTTCCCTTGTGGGGATTATGGAAGAAAGAGTGCTTTAAACAGAGAAAACTACATAACAAGAAGTCTCAGAGTAGAAGAGGATAGCACTCATTCAGTAAATATTAAGTAAGCAGCCTAGCCAAAATACAGGGAAATAATGGGACATAAAACTTATAAAACAGAATTACAGAATCTCAGTTTCAGCGACCTAAACAAATCTGCTAAAATGCAATGTATAAATCCATTCCACTACATAAATGGAAGAGAAGGCTGAAGGAAACTTTCCGAATGGTGGAGAAGACCTCTGAAAATCTACTCATCCATAAATGCATTGAGAACATCAGCAAAGTGATCAAAATCAACTTTTTCAAACTCTGAAAATTAAGCAAAGGCTTCCAACAACCCAAGGAGCATTTACTGAAGAAAAAAAAAACAGCTAAACCTCAGTAATAATAGGAAAATTTATGGCATTTTAACTCATCCTATTGCTCTCTCTCCCCAGCTCCGTAGATGCCTTGAAAACCAACAGCCTTGTAACCATAGTAGCTGTAAAAACAGTAGCCTAGCAGCCACTTAAGGGAGCAGAAGGGACTAGAAGTTCCCCCCTAAGCCCCACCCCCAGAATACCATCATTATTTAAGTTGTCATTTGTCACTATATAGGAGCTCAGTGGAAAAGTTCCCTTCCAGAGCTTATCTTTATTTGACCTGACTCAGAATTCCTTCAATGTCAGCAGCGCTATACCAGGGAAATTATCAAAAACAATCATGGACAATTATTGATGGTTTCAGCAGCCTGAGGCAGCTGTAACAGTTGAGACAAACAAGACATTGACCAAAAAACGTAAAAGGAAAAACTGAGGAATAAGATGTCCGCAGAGGGTTGAGGGAAGTTCTGACATATTCCTGGGAATCTAGAAACCATGTGGATGTCTAGGAAAGATCTGAGAAAGCACTAATGTCTATCTCTGGCTTGCTTGATGGTGAAGGCTAAGGTACAACTGTTAACTCCTGGAGCACTGAAGGGGTGCTGCAACATACACACAGGGTCCCTCAGCAATGGCTGGGAGATTTATTGGTTCAAGACATTTAAGGAAATCTGTCCAATCATTAGCTGGCTGATAAGCAAACCAAGCAGAAATTTCAGTGGTTGAACCCAACAGAGGATATAGACTTGACAGAATTAGTCCAAGAAAGTAACTAAACAAACAGGAACAATAAACCTGAGAGGGGGAAAGTGGGCATCTGATCTCCAGATTAGCCACATTACATTATTTCAAATGTCCACTTTTAAACAAAAAATTACAACAGAAGCAGAGAAATAGGAAAGTATGACCCACACAAGGGAAAAGAGGCAGTCAATAGATACTTTCCCTGAGGAAGCCCAGATGTTGAACTTATTAGACAAAGTCTTTAAATAAACTATTGTAAACATGCTCAAAGAACTAAAGGAAACCATGCTTAAAGGAAATTATAAGAATGATGGACTCACCTAATAGGGAATATCAATAAAGAGGTAAAAATTATTCTAAAAAGAACCAAATAGAAATTCAAGGGTTGAAAAGTACAATAAGTGGAATAAAAAATTCACTAGAGGGGCTCAACAGCAGATTTAAGCTGGTAGAAGAAAGAATCCGTAAAATTGAAGATAGATCAATAATCCAGTTTGAGGAACAGAAAGAAAAAAAGAATAAATAGATCTTGTTATTCTTGTGTGTGTGCTAATGAAGGTGTCAGGGATTGATTTGGGTGATGAATGTACAACTATGTAATGGTACTGTGAACAATCAAAAGTACGATTTGTTTTGTATGACTGCGTGGTATATGAATATATCTCAATAAAATGAAGATTAAAAAAAAAAAAAAAAAAAAAAGACATAATGCTGAGCAAAATAAGCCAGGCACAAAAAGAAAGATATTGTATGTTACCACCAATGTGAATTCTGTGAAAAATGTACAATGTTTTATACTGTAGAATGTAGGGGACCTAGAGATACCAATTAGTGGAGGGGGAATGATAATCTAATAAGAACAGATAAACTATGGAGGGTAATCTCAATGTTATGGGAATGCTCAGGAATGATTATGGTTTGTAAACTTTCTGGGATATAGTAAGATCATGTTAGAAGCAATAGAGTTATTTTAGGTTTTTTTTTCTCTTATTCCTTTGTTTTCTTAGGGGTTGTTAATTTTCTTGGGGTATGGTAGGAACATGTTGGAAGCAATGTAGTTATTTTAGATTATTTGTTTTTCTTACTCCTATGTTTGGACATGGTTTATTAATTTTCTTGGGGTATGGTAGGAACATATTGGAAGCAAAGTAGTTATTTTAGGTTATTTGTTTTCCTTAATCCATTGCTTTGTTTGAAATGTTGTGGGGTCTTTTTGGTTGTTGTTTGCCTGTTTGTTTTTAACTTTTTGATAAACAAAGTTAAAAAATTGAAAAAAAATCAGTAGAAAAATGGGAGTAAAAACTAAATGACAAATAGGGTGGGATGGGGGGATGGTTTGGGTATTCTCTTTTCACTTTTATTTTTTATTCTTATTCTGATTCTTTCTGATGTAAGGAAAATGTTCAGAAATAGATTGTGGTGATGAACGCATAACTATATGATCATACTGTGAACAGTTGATTGTATACCATGGATGACTGTATGGTTTGTGAATATATTTCAATAAAACTGAATTAAAAAATAAATAAATAAAATAAAATAAAATAAAATAAAATAAAACAAATTTGAAGTATGATACACAAACCCTATGTTCTGGTTTGCTTAGCTGCTGTTATGCAAATACCAGAAATGGATTGGCTTTTATAAAGTGGATTTATTAGGTTACAAATTTACAGTTCTGAGACCATAAAAGTGTCCAAATTAGGGTATCAACAAGAAGATACCTTCACTGAAGAAAGGCTGATGATGTCCGGAACACCTCTAACAGCTGGGAAGGCACGTGGCTAGCATATACTGGTCCTTTGCTCCCGGGTTGCGTTTCAAAATGGCTTTCTCCAAAATGTCTCTGCGCTCCTATCTTTGCTCCATGCTTCTTATCTCCTGACACATATTTATTTGTTTCCTGTCTATCTTCCTCCACTGGAATTTTAAGTTCCATAAGCAAAGGAAGTTCAATTATTCAGTTTTGTTTACTGCTGTATCCCAAGAAATATATGTTTCAATAAATTCGTTTTCAATAAAAAAAAAAAAAAGAATAAATAGAAATGAACACAGTCTCAGAGATCCATGGGACATAAGTAAGCATACAAACATATGCATAACGAGGGTTCCAGAAGAGAGAAGTAAAAGGGAAAGAAAGAATATTTGAAGAAATTATGGCCAAAACATCCCAAATTAAATGAAAAACATTAATATATATATCCAAGGAACACAATAAACACCCAGTAGGATAAACTCAAACAGATATGCACCTAGATACCATGCAATCAAACTCTCAAAAGCCAAAGAGAGAGGATTTTGAAGGCAGCAATAGAAAAGCCACTCATCATAGTAAGATGAAAAGCTAACTTCAGTAAGATAAAAAGCTGACTTCTCCCAAGAATCCATGAAGAAGTGGGATGACATTCTCCCAGTGCTGAAAGAAAAAACTGTCAACCAAGAATTCTATGCCCAGCATGACTATCCTTCATTAAAGAAGGAGAAATTAAGACATTCCCAATAAACAAAACTGAGAGAATTTGTCACTAGCAGAGTTGCCCCACAAGAAATATTAAAGGGAGGACTTCAGGCTGAAATGAAAGGACCCTAAACAGTAACACAAATTCACATGAAGAAATAAACAGCAATGATAAAGGTAACTACATAGGTAAATACAAAAGATAGTATAAACACATTTTTGTTTGCAACTTTAATTCTATCTCAAAAACAATTGCATAAAGCAATAATTATAAAACTGTGTTGATAGACTTATAATGTATACAAATGTAATCTGAATGACAATAACCCAAAGGAAGGGAAAGGAACAGTTAAATTAAAGCAGTTTTTGTATACTACTGAAATTAAGTTGGTATTAAGCCAAACTATATTGTTATACTCAAAACATTAATTGTAATAAACAGAAAAATAAAGAAAACTTATAGTAAAATAAACATGAGAATAAAAATTGTATACTGGAAAATAAAACAAAAAAAGGAAGTAATGAAGGAATTCAGGAAAAACAGGCATTAGATATATAAAATACAAACAGCAAAATGGGAGACATTAATTCTAACTTAACAGTAATTACACCATACGTAAATGGATTAAATACTCAACAAGCAAGAGACTGGCAGAATGGACCAGAAAAAAATTACAAAACATGATCCAACTATATGCTTTCTACAAGAATCACATCAGAGTCAAAGACCAAATAGGAATAAAGTAAAAGGAGGAAAAAAGATAAATCATTCAAACATAACCAAGAGAACTTGTTTGACTATACTAATGTCAGATACAATACATTTTGAGACAAAAAAGGACATTTTATAATGAATAAATAGCCAATCCATCAAGAAAGATATAACATCACTTATAATGCAATAGAGGCCCAAAAGACATGAAGCAAACACTGACACAATTGAGGGGAAAATAAACAATCCAACAATAACAGTTGGAGACTTAAGTATCCCATTTCAATGATGGATAACAAAGCTAGACAGAAGATCAGCAAGGGAATAGAAGACTTGAACAATGCTACAAACCAACTAGACCTAACACACATCTATAGAACACTCAAGCCAACAGCACCAGAACACATATTCCTCTCAAGTGCACATGGAACATTCTCTAAGATAAACAATATTATTAGGCCATAAAACAAGTATTAATAAATTTAAAAGGACTGAAATCATACAAAGTATGTTCTCCAATCAAAATGGAATGATATAAGGAATCAGAAGGAAATTTGGGAAATGCACATATGTGGAAATTGAATGTATTATTATTCAATAAATTATAATAAATTATAATTATAATAAATAACAAATTATTATTATTCCTAAATAATAAATGGGTCAAGGAAGACATCACAAAGAAAATTAGAAAATACTTTGAGATGAACAAAAACAAAAACAACATACCAAAACTTGAGATTCAACAAAAACAGAGCTTAGAGGGAAATTTATAAATGGGGATTAAGATATCTTTTGAGGAGACCCAATTCAACCCTTAACAGTAGCCCAACTACACACTAAACCTTTTAGGGTGACTACCTACTAAAAATGGAAGATTTAAATAGAATCTAGAGGCTCCTAACATAATATCCAAAATTTCCAGGATACAATCAAAAGTCACTCATCATACAACCCCCCCCAAAAAAAATCACAACTTGAATGAGAAAAGACAATTAATTAACAGCTATTAACACTAAAATGAATCAGATGTTGGAATTATCTGACAAGGACTTCAAAGTAGCCATCATGCTTTAAAGAACATTTAGATACACTCTTGAAACAAATGAAAAATAGAAAATCTCACACAAAAAAAATAAAAGATATAGGAAAAGAACCAAATAGAAATTATAGAACTGAAAAATTCAATGCCAAAATTAAAAAACAAAAAAACTCACTGGTAGACTCAATAACAGAATGAATATGACAAAGGAAAGAATTAGTGAACTTGAGAATAGAACAACACAAATTATACAATTTGAACAACACAGAAAAAAGTAAACTAACAACAACAAAAAAAGAACAGAGCCTCCTGAACTGCAGGACAATAACAAAAGATCAAACATTTTTGTATCATTGGAATCATAGAAAAGAGGAAAAAGACAGTGGTGATGAAAAGGTATGCTAAGAAATAATGGCTGAAAAGTTCCCAAATTGGGCAAAGGCATAAGCCTACAATTTAAGAAGCTGAATTAACTTGAAATTGGATAAACTCAAAGAAACCCGTAATAACCCACATCATAATTAAACTTCTGAAAACTAAAGTCAAAGAAAAAGATCTTGAAAGCAATCAGGGAAACAGGACACAATATCCACAAGGAAACATAAATTTGAATGCAGAGGGATTTCTCATCTGGAACCACAGTAAAACATTTTGTAAGTGATGGAAAAAAACTGTCAACTGCAAATTCTATAAAGAGAAATAGCAGATACAACCTAAGATGGCGGCTAGGTGAGACAGGGCAAAAAAACACCTCCTTGAAAAATACTAGATAAAAACCAGAAAGAGACCCAGAATACCACTTCCAGCGATGCACCAGCCAGACAAGGTCTGCTAAATCCACAGGGGCCATGCACTTGGTGAAAACGGGAGTCTGCATTCTGAAACAAGTGAGTAAGCCAGCTGAAAGTCCTGCAGCTGCACTGTGGTGTGAGGAAACTGCAGGTTAGCGTTTGAAGACAGACTAGATCTTTAAAGAAAAAAAAAAAAAAAAAAAAACCCTGGGAGCGGCTGCAGATACAGCAGTGAGAACTGCTCAGTGAAGCATTGCAGGAGCAGGCTGTAGCCAACGCCTCAGTGTCTGGCATGGAGGATAGCCCTCCCCACACCTGCTGCTGATTGTCCCAGGGACAGAGGGACAGAGGGTAGAGCCAAAAGGAGAAAGAAACCGCACCCCTTGCAGCCGGCTTCCTGGCGTGCTGGCAACACTTCTGCCTGGGGCCATACCCACAGCCCAGAGCCACACCAGGAAACCCAGTCTGATGGGGAGTGTACCCCACAGCACCCCGCACACACTACAATATCGGCCGTGGACAGTGGCCTTGGGTGCAACCACAGCTAGGTGTCCTGGAGCTGGGAAGGCGGAGCTGTGAGAGAAGGGTGGGGTTGAGACACTCCATTCAGCCATTTTTCCATCAGGCTGGAAGTGCCCCTGCACGGCTTGGCAGCCCAGGGCTTCCCTTGAGGCAAGGCGCACACTTGTGACGTAGCACACCCTTCCCTCAGCAGAAGTCCTGGAAGATCACAGCTATCAAGCAAAGCAAATGCCAACAGGCCAAAACAACAGAAAATCTTAAAGCATTTCCTAAAACCAGACGATATGGAGAACCCAATCCCAAACACCCAAATCAAACGATCGGAGGAGACACAGTACTTGGCACAATTAATCAAAGGACTACAGTCAAAGAATGAGAGTATGGCACAGGATATAAAGGACATGAAGAATAACATGGCACAGGATATAAAGGACATAAAGAAGACCCTAGAAGAGCATAAAGAAGAAATTGCAAGATTAAATAAAAAAACAGAAGATCTTACAAAAATAAAAGAAATTGTTGGCCAAATTAAAAAGACTCTGGATACTCATAATACAAGATTAGAGGAAAGTGAACAACAACTCAGCATCCTATGAGACCACAGAACAGAAAATGAAAGAACAAAAGAAAGAATGGAGAAAAAAATTGAAAAAATCAAAATGGATCTCAGGGATATGATAGATAAAATAAAACGCCCAAATTTAAGACTCATTGGTGTCCCAGAAGGGGAAGAGAAGGGTAAAGGTCTAGAAAGAATATTCAAAGAAATTGTTGGGGAAAACTTCCCAAACCTTCTACACAATATAAATACACAAAGCATAAACGTCCAGCGAACTCCAAACAGAATAAATCCAAATAAACCCACTCCGAGACATATTCTGAGCAGACTCTCAAATACTGAAGAGAAGGAGCAAGTTCTGAAAGCAGCAAGAGAAAAGCAATTCACCACATACAAAGGAAACAACATAAGACTAAGTGGTGACTACTCAGTGGCCACCATGGAGGTGAGAAGACAGTGGCATGACATATTTAAAATTCTCAGAGAGAAAAATTTCCAATCAAGAATACTTTATTCAGCAAAACTCTCCTTCAAAATTGAGGGAGAGCTTAAATTCTTCACAGACAAACAAATGCTGAGAGTTTGCTAATAAAAGACCTGCCCTACTTCAGATACTAAAGGGAGCCCTACTGACAGAAAGAAAGAAAGGAGAAAGAGATACTGAGAATTTTAACAGACATATATAGAACCTTACATCCCAAATCACCAGCACACACATTTTTCTCTAGTGATCACAGATCTTTCTCCAGAATAGACAATATGCTGAGACATAAAACAAGCCTCAATAAATTAAAAAAAAAAAAAATTGAATATATTCAAAGCACATTCTCTGACCACAATGGAATACAAATAGAAGTCAATAATTTTTGATTTGTAACTCCACTATTTACTTCCTACAGGATATAAAATACATAAACTCTAATGACAAATCAGTGGTTTTAGACTCAATGTAAAATATGTAATGTCTGACAAGATCCACATAAATGCGGGGGAATGGAGGACTATAGGAACATAGTTTATGGGTCCTATTGAAGTTAAGTTGGTATCAAAGAAAACCAAGATTGTTATGGATTTAAATGGTTAAATTTAAGCCCCACAGTAAACACAAAGAAATTAACAGAGAATATGACCATAGAGATGAAAAGCAGAGTATGGGTTATGAGAAGTGGGGGAAGGGGCAATGGGGAGTTAAGAAATGAGTGTAGCGTTGCTGTCTGAGGCGAAGGGAAATTTCTAGTAATAGATAGTGGGAAGGTGATAGCATTACAACATTCTAAATGTGATGAATCTCACTAATGGAATGCTAGGGAGGGGGTGGAATAGGAAGATTTAGGCTGTATATATGTTTCCACAATTGGAAAAAAAAAAAAAAAAAAAGACAGTCTAAATAAACGACAATTGAATGCCAAGGATGATCCTGGATGGGATCTGAGGATGGAGGACAGGAGGCTCAAAGGGACACAGTTGAGACATAAGGAAAAGGAAATATAGAATGTAAGCTTTGTATCAATGTTGAATTTCTTGAACTTCTTAGCTGCGCTTAAGGGGATTGCATAAAAGAATGTTCTTGTTCATGGGAATTGTATATGTGAATTACAGTGTTTGTTCAAGGATGTGTGCAGCTTGCTCTCATATGTTCAGAAGACAGAGCAATAGATGATGGATGATAGACAGGGAGGGAGGGAAGGAGGGAAAGAAAGAAATGGCGGTGTAACAGCATGTTAAAGTTGATCGGGGTATCGGGGGAGGGGGATCAGGGTATGCTGTGTATGGGGTTTGTATTGTTTTTGCAACTGTACCTGTAACTTCGAATTTATTTCAAAATAAAATAAAAAAAAAAGAGAAATAGCTCACAAAATCTATAAAACAAAAGAAAACAAGAAAAATGGAAACAAAGAAATTGACAGTTTATATTCCACCCAAGAAAAATTACAAAATATATTGATAACAATACATGAACAATTACAGGTGTCTCCTATAACAGTAATTAAATATTTGGGAATTATAGATTCCCCACCATCACCAATGTCAATGAGGTTCATACAGCTATAGAGTTTAACTAATATTCCCTAATTCTCTTGGTCAAAAAGTAATTATGCCACTGTTAAAGATCTTTTATCAATTTGACAGTTTTTGTTCTAGTTAAAAATTTCAAAGCTTAGCAGCCTAAAATCAGAGTATATTTATTTAAAAAAGATACAAGATCTAAATACTTCAACCATCTGAGCCCATCTATTTTAAATAGAATCTGCTAAAGAGGAAGCTTGAATGAACCTCTATAATATTGTCACAGTTTAACCACCTTAAAAGCCAAATCATTTCAGAGCAAAATAGATTTATCTCAATCCATTCTAATTTATAAAAATTCTGTATGTGAGTTTTAAAACCAAGAATGACTGTGTAAACATAACTAGTGACCTGTTAAGCAGTAAGAAAGAACAGCTGGTCAGCTTGCAAAACTGTAAATTCAAGATCTGTTTCATACTATATACCAACTAATTCATTTAACCAACTTGTATCAAATTTCTAAAATACACCAAGTACTGTGCAAGGTGTGACCAAAAGATAAATAAGGTAAAGGCATTGCTCCCGACTTCAAAGAACTCTGTCATGAGAAAAATGGATCCATGAAAAAAATAACTTAAAAAGTGCCTTAATAGATAGATGTACAAAGTACCAGGAAAGTGAGCAATTAACCATGCCAACAAAAGTGACACTTTCCTGGTTTTTAAAAGATGAGTTAAATACTATTGTTCCCCAGAGTTCTATCACTACCTCTTTGTATTCTCAGCCCAATTCTCAGCCCTGGCTGCAAATCATCTGCGGAGCTTTTTTTTTTAAATGATAAGGTCTGGCCCTGTACCAGACCAACTGAATCAAAATATCTGTGGATGCCCCCTTCCTGTCCCCATCCTAACCCTTTAAAAGGTCCCCAGGAGTGAATCTCCCTGGCAACGTGGAATATGACTCCCGGGGAGGAATGTAGACCCAGCATCGTGGGATGGAGAACATCTTCTTGACCAAAAGGGGGATGTGAAAGGAAATGAAATAAGCTTCAGTGGCAGAGAGATTCCAAAAGGAGCCGAGAGGTCACTTTGGTGGGCACTCTTACACACAATTTAGACAACCCTTTTTAGGTTCTAAAGAATTGGGGTAGCTGGTGGTAGATACCTGAAACTATCAAACTACAACCCAGAACCCATGAATCTCGAAGACAACTGTATAAAAATGTAGCTTATGAGGGGTGACAATGGGATTGGGAAAGCCAGAAGGACCACACTCCCCTTTGCCTAGTTTATGGATGGATGAGTAGAAAAATAGCGGAAGGAAACAAACAAACAAACAAACAAAGGTACCCAGTGTTCTTTTTTACTTTAATTGCTCTTTTTCACTTTAATTATTATTCTTGTTATTTTTGTGTGGGTGCTAATGAAGGTGTCAGGGATTGATTTAGGTGATGAATGTACAACTATGTAATGGTACTGTGAACAATCGAATGTACGATTTGTTTTGTATGACTGCATGGTGTGTGAATATATCTCAATAAAATGAAGATTTAAAAAAATAAAAAAGGTCCCCAGGTGGTTTTAAAGTAGTGCCTGGATTGAAAACCACTGGACTAGGCAATCTCTTCTACTTCTGACAACTTCAGCTATCATCTTAATGCAGACTTTCCAAATACATCTCCACCGTCAGGTCCAACCACTCTTCCCAGCTGCCTCCTGGGCATCTGGATGTTACCATAGGCACTACACACTCAACAGATCCAAAACTGGATTTCTATGTTTCCCTCCAAAACCTGTCTCTTTTCTTATATTTCCTATCTAGATGAACTAAACCACCATTAGTCCAATCACCCAAGACAAAAATAGAGAAGTCATCTTTGATTCTTCCTTTCCCTCTCTCTCATTTTCCATACCTCACCAGCTCTCCTTGGTCAGTTGATTCACTCTCAAATCTATCCCCTCATCTCCATTCCCTCAGCCTCAGTGGGCTCATCATCTTTCACGTGGATTCCTGTAAAGACACACACACACACACACACACACACACACACACACACCACCCATAATTAGTCTCCTTGCATCCAGTCTTGCCCCCTCTCTAACCCATACTCCATAATGGTACCAGAGGGATCAGAAAGATCTTTCTGAAAAAAATCTGGTCACAATACTCATTCATGTTACCTTCCAAAGCAGGGATTACAGAGATGAATCAGAACACATCCTGATTTTAAAATCCTAACCTTAGAGCCCAGAAAGAGAAAAACATGTAAACAAGTAAATGAAACAATGACAGGTACTCTGACAGTAGAGATCAAGAAGATGAACAAGGGGAGAGGTGTGAGAAGGCTTTACTGCAGAGGTAATCCTAAGCATGTACATCTACACATGAGTAAGATAGGAAAGGGCATTCCAAAGAGAAAGGGAAACACAAACAAAACTATCTAGGCAAAAGGCCTGGCATGCAGCAAGACACAAAGCCGGGAATGAGCCAGACTTTCTCCATAGGTTCAAATCCTTCAAAGGCTCCCTGCTACTGTCAGGACAAAACTGCTGTAAGACATCCAAGATCATTTGTGAACTGCATCTGTATACCTTTCCAGCCCAATCTCTCATCATGCCCCAAATATCCCCCTTCCTCCAGTCACTCCAAATTGCCAGTTCTTTCAAAAATGCATCAGGTTTTCACACACCTTTGTTCATATTAATCTTTCTTCCAAGAATGCCCATCTCCCTTCTCCTTTCTATATCTAGATTCAGTTCAGGAACCATTTCTTCTGAAAACTTCCTTAGTTTACCAAGCACCTACTATGTACCTTACTTTGCCAGTTTACTTTGCTTTAAACTGGAGACAGAATGAGATATGACACAGCCCCTTTCCTAAAAGAGTTCTGTAACTAGTCAGAGAGAAAAATAAGAAAACAGACCATTTTAATAGTGTAAAAATGCAGATAACAATCACAGAGTGCTGTGGGATCACAAAGAAGTCACCTAACGTAGACTAAGGAGGGGGATAGCAAAAAATGTACAAGGTGCCTTTGCAAAGAAACCTGTCCTCACCCTGTCCAGGGTAGTACCCCCAAACCATCCTGTGCTCACCTCTGTCAGAGTCTTTAACACACGGTATTGAATGGTCTGCTTCTTCAACTGCTTTCTATGCTATCAAGAAGGGCCCAGGATGAGGATGAAGCCATGCTGCATACTAAGTATTTGGGAACTGATGAGAATTTTTAAAGAAAACAAGTGGCAAGATCAGACTGATATTTTGGAAATGTAGTCAATCCCAGCAGCAGTGTGAAAGATGAACTAGAGTGCAGGACTCACAGGCAAGGAGGCCCATGAGGCAACTGCTGATTCTGCTCAGGAAGAATGCCACCAAGGCCTGAACCAGTTTTCTGGCAATGAGGAAAGAAAAAGATTTGAGGTAAGACCAATAGGATCTATTATAGATTTAATGCGAAGAGAGAAGAGGATGATGATGCTAAGGTTTCTAAATTGAAGATCTTCAAATAGGAGGAGTGTGGGTATAGATGGTTGAGGGTGGTTGGCACCAGGACAGGGGAAGGAAATGATAACCAGGTTGAAGTACCTAGAGTATATCCAAGCATAGTTGTCCAAAAGACAGATAAAAATAGGGACCCAAAGTTCAAGAGAAATGGGGGACTGAAAACACATCTTTAAAACCATAAACATACAGGTGCTATTTGAAGCCATGTAAAGAAGTATAATCATGCAAGATTAGAGGGAAACAGACACAAGAACAAAAAATAAAACTCTAAGGAATGCCACATTAATCTAAGAAAAAAAGAAAGGATGGTGGAAACCTAAGCATGTATGCAAACTGAGAAAAAAACGAGACTATGGGGAGAGGTTGAAGATGTTAGCCTTAGAAAGGAGAGCTTCTCTTCCTCTGAGTTAAAATGAAAATAGATCAGAAATCAGAGAGGTCCAGGCACAGACAAAAATGACAGACCTTGAAGAGTTCATGGTTGATAGCTGTGGAAAAAAAGTGTGGTGGCTCCTCAAAAAGTTAAACAGAGAATTACCATATGACCCAGCAATTCCACTTCTTGGTATATACCCAAAAGAAGTGAACAGATAAAACAGATACTTGTATACCAATGTTCATAGCAATGTTCAATAGCCAAAAGACAGAAACAATCTAAGTGTCCATCAACAAATTAACGGATAAACAAAATATGTGCATACATCCAATGGAATACTATTCAGTAGAAAAAAGAAATGAAGTTCTGATGCACGTGACAACATGGATGAACCTTGAAGACATCACGTTGAGTGAAATAAGCCAGATACAAAAGAACAAATATTGTCTTCTTCCACTTATATGAAATATCTAGAATAAGCAAAATTCAAATAGACAGAAAGTAGATTAGAGGTTACCAGGGGCAGGGAGAGGAGGGAATGGGGAGTTTCTGCTCAGGGAGATGAAAAAGTTCTGGTAATGGATGACGGTGATGGTAGGACAACACTGGGAGTGTAATTAGTGTCACTGAATTGTACACTTAAAAAGGTTAAAATGGGAAATTCTATGTTACATATTTGTTACCCAATAAAATTTTTTAAAAACTTTTAATTAAGAAAAAAAAGAATTGGCCCATCAATTTCTTCTGTGAAGTAGGAGGCAAAATAAGCCATGAAGAGAGGAAAACAAGAGTAGGACAAAGAGAGAAGAATGGTAAAGATATATAAATAGCCATTTAGGTTTTAGGACATAAGAGGTTCCCTTGGAAGCAAGTCACAGGATCTCCAGGCAGTGCTAACAGCAAAAGTGAAGTTGGATTCCATAAGTTTAGAACAGCACCCAGCAGCTCAGTTACATGATTTTCTCCAGCCTGCCCTGGGGAGCCCAGGAGCAGAAAAGGAAAAAAGCTGACTGCTTGATTCATCCAGGCTTGGAGAACAGCAGAGCAAATATGGCAAGAATGGCATGAAGCCAATAACACTGCTTTTACAATTTTTTTAAGTCAAATTTATTTTACCCATTTTAAAAATCGACTGACTTCTCTGATACAGTAGCTATTTCATCTGCTAGCTAGAGTGTTAGCAAGAGGGGGAAGTTGGAGGATGGGGGTGGGTGGTGGGTACATAATTCCTCTTTCACTCTGTTTTAGAGAAGAACTTGACAGAACTTTCACTCCTAAGCATATATGATCCCTGCAGCAGCGGATTCCAAGGACTCCAACATGATTCCTTCAGACCCTCTCAAAGAAGGAAAATTCACTGCAGCTCTCTGAACTATCCAGCTGATAGATAAATGCGTGCAACATTGCTTATACACAACACTATGTCATCTTGGAAGTAGGAGCAGTTTCTTCCCTAAAATGAAAGGTTCAGTAAATACTGTAGATGGAGTGGAGTAGGGGGGAATAATTATATTGCAAAGCTCCCTGAATAGCAGCCTAGGAATCCTTTCCAAAGCCAATTAACATAAACCAATGTTATGACTCAAGGATGGCAGAATTCAGTCTCTTCTGTATTCAATAACGGCAGAGTAAACAATAGAAAATGTAGTCCCTTTACCACCCTAGTGTTCACCAATTCATCCTGCCATCTCCTACACCACTCTTCAAATGGAGGAGTCAAATCCCTTGTGATATTAATATGTACCTCTGGCTACCACCATCTGGAGAGTGCAAAGGCCTAGAAGGAGGAAGAGGCTAGCATGCATGAGCGCCCACCAAGTGCCAGGCCTACTGTGTGCCCGACTCTGGACAAGGCACTTTACAAGTTATAGGTGTAGAGCCCCCTGCAAGCCGAATTAAGATGTTAAAGCTATGGGTCTAGAATTCAAGAAAGAGCAAATGTCTGAAAGTTTAAGTGTAAGGGAAAGGGAGAAGTCTCAGCGATGGTGCTTGATGAAAGCCAGGGAGGAGTTGGGAAAGGATGGCGTCTGGGAGCCAAAGGGCAAGACCCAGGGACACCTGAAGGGTGGGGGCTGAAATGTCGAGAGGAGACGGTATAATGGGTAGGGATGGAGGGCGAACTTGAGGAAGCGAAGCCTGGGTAGGCAGAGGTGAGGGCGAGAATCCATGCTGGCCGGGCGGGGGTCTCATCCCGGGAAGGCGTCCCAAGGACCGAGGGGGAGGGAAGGTGGTAACGAAGCCGCGACCAGGGAGGGGAAGGAGGAGAAGGGAGAGAGCCAGGGACCGACCACGGCCGGGGGAGAGCCGGGCGACGGCAAAGCCCGAGACGGGTAAGGGACGATGGGGGGAAGGGGTGCGGGTGCGAGAGCCCAGCTAGAGCAGATCCGCGGGCGCCGCACACTGAGCGGCCCAGGCAGAACGGCGGGGGGGGGCAGAAAGAGAGAGGTGTAGGCAGAAAGCGATGTGGGGCCGAGACAGACCCCGGCCGGGGATCGGAGCCGGTAGGTGGTGGCTGGAGGCTAGCGGGGCCGGGACGGCGTTCCGAGGAGCCGCGGCCAGCGCGGCGTGCCCCTTACCTGGGATGAGCGGGGAGCCGCCGCGCTGTCTCCTCAGCATCCTGGGCTCAACCGCTTCTCCCTCCGCCCTAGGTCGGGGCCATCTCGCCCGTCCCGGGAGCCCGACCCCACCGCCAGACGCCAGCGCCTGCCGACCCGGCCCGGCCCCGCGGAGCTGCGCTGCCGCAACCCGAGTCAGCGACCGCCTCAGCAGCGACTCCCGCCGTCGCCGCCTCAACGCCTAGCGCCAGCCTCCTCGGCGACCGTGGAATCATAGGCGTCCTCCGATTGGCTGCCGGGATCCCGGCCCGGGCAATGTGTCGAGTTCTGTGACTCGTGGGTTCCAAGGGAGGCGGGGCGTGCGGCTCGGCTTGGAATCCAGCCGGGTTCCGACAGCGCTGGGGGGCAGGGTCTGACGTCGCGGCGCGGAGGGCGCCCCCGGCCAGCGCCCCGCCCGTCCTGCATCCTGCGCGGTCTCTGAGGCGGCTTCGCGGTCACCACCTGCCTCGGCGGGTCGTTACCAGAGGAACGGTGCCCCGTGGCAAAGCTGAAGGGGCGCCCCGCGCAGGTGGAGGTCTACAGCCCACCCCTCCAAATCCCCCACGTCCGTGGCTCTAAAAGCCCTTTCTCCTCCTGGACTCATTTCGTCCTTTTTTCCCCCCTTTAATGAAATCCTGGGGCAGGACGAGAGAACGAGCTTTCCCAGGAAATCTCTGCCCATCCACTGCTTCAAAACCACATTTCTGCCCGCTGCTTGGCGAGGAGCTTTCATCTCACTGGAGAGAACTCGCAAACGCAAGTTTCAAATTCTCAAAATATTCCCTGCCACACAGCAGTGTAAGGGAGTGATAGCAAATTCTTTCCGGACCGCAGGCATAGGCACTGACTACTAAGAAGAAACTTACAGCTAGGTGGGAAGCTGGCCTTTGTCCTCTTAGTACTTAGCAAACTGTGAGAACAAATTCCAGACCGGGGAAATTCAGGAAGATCAAGGGACACAGGTCTCTACAGTGAAATCTGGCAGGGAGGTGGGGTGGCAGGATGTCTCACTGAGCAGGACAGCTTCAGGGGGCCCAAGCCCACGCTCTCCAGCCTTTGAGCCAGAGGCAAAGAGCAACTTGATCTGAAGCAAAGCTCGGGGTATTTGGGAACAAGCTGAGCCTTTCCAGCTTTCTAAATCTGCCCCCATCCCACATAGTATATATATTAATAAGAAAAGTCTCCAAAATATACTTAAGTGAAAGGAGTTGTAAGAATAAATAAAACAAAATAGAGTTTAATGGCTAAGAGCTTCAAAATAGAATTGGGAGGTCATTCTGGAGATTACTTTTTGGCAAGTATCAGTCGGCTATCACAAACTGCTAAATAATGCAAAGCCTCAAGCAACAATGTTCCTTATAACCCCAAGGATGTCCAGACACCATTAAACAAACCATGAGATAAAGAACTCAGCTAACTATCTAACTTGAAGGACAATTAGAGTGCCCCAAATATCTACCAACCACAACAACTTGTGTAATCTTTTTCTTTAAAAACCCTTGCCTGGAGATGAAAGGACAAAATTTGGGTTACTACCCAAATTTGTGCTCCCAGAATTGCAATTCTGACACCCCAGATAAAAGCCTTTGTTGCCTTGCAGCTTAGTTTATTTCTCAGTTGACACAGTAAAGTCAAAAACAGTGTGTATAATATACCCATTTGTTTTTAAAGTATATATGTACTTTCCTGGGAGGACAAGCACTCACCGAGACCCCAGGAAGAGCCCGGAAGCTTCTGCTCTCTAGGCCAGTCTTTGTACAGCTTCTGCCTTGGGGATTCATCTCCTGCTAAGAAGACCTGGCAGAGAGCAAATGAGGACTCCTTACTACAATCACCTCACTTCCCAGAAGGAAAGTCTCTCTGCAGGCTTTGAGGGGAACTGAAAAGGCAGCACAGTCCTTCAGAGCGGCTTTTGCCTTGAAGGGTTGTTGGGATGAATTTGTTTTTTGGAAGGACAAAAGTGCAGCAGATCTGCCTGCATGCATTGTCATTCCAGGATCTGGCATGGAGAGAGGATGGTGGCAGAGGTGGGATGTGGCAAAGAGGGGGAAGCCCTCAGAAATGAAAAATTGAGGAAGAGAATCATGCCAGAGCCTACCTTTTCATTCTCTTTTCCAGGCCAAGGGAGGAAATGAGGTGGGAGAGCAAGGGATCTGGAAACAACATGGAGAGGACAGGCTACCTTTGCAATGCCAGTAAAAGAGCAAAGATGTCTCAGAAAGTGTAGATGTGGCTGTGGGAGCAACTGGAGAAGGATGACAAAGGGCACTCCCAAGGGAAAGGGCAGAAATGATGAGAGAGGATGGTTGTGTCTTTCCAACCCTCTGTCATATCCCCACCTCGGGCCTGGCACTGGTTAAATGAATGGCTGCATGAATGAATGGATAGCTGAACAGCAAGTCTCAGCTGTCAGTGAAGGCCATGAAAGCAAAGAAGAGAGGGACACAGTGAAGGTAACAGGAGGGCACTTAAATCACTCAGCATCCTGCCAAGAAGGGCAGGGAAACTGCCAAGTGAGGGCTCTCCAGCCAAAGATCCTTAATGGGGAATTGAGGGTTAAACTCTCACTCAATTTCAGGTCATCCAAGAGGCCTGCTAATCTGGGACAAGATGAAACACTTACCTGCAAACAGCATCAAAGAGCCAATGAGCTGCAGGGACACTTCACAATTCTCTCGTAGCTTGTGGGGTGGATTTGAGACAAAACGAAAATGGTGATACAATCTAAAGAAAAGGGGGAAAAAATGAGCTTGCCTCCTCACTTTCCCCACCCCTAGAACCAGGAAAATCATCCAGGTCAGTCCCCTAAGCCACATCATCATTTTAAAATGAGAATCCATCCAGCCTATGAGCAGGCATTTTCCAAATGGCTACAGAAACCCTGCACCTTCCAAAAATACCTCTTCAAGGAGCTCCTGCCAGGGAGAGAGGGCCATGTGCCCAGACTGAACCAACCAATTGGGCTTTCTGAGCCTGGGAGCTGCCACCCCCATGTGCTCTGCAGATTCCAGATACGGGAAATGCCCCCTGTTCCACACGTAAACACAGCCAGACGATACTGGTGCTGAGCATTGGAATGGGAGCAAAATGTCCTGTAGCTCTTCTTATGAAAAAAAAAATAAAAAAGAAAAAATGGATTATTGGCTTCCAGCAGTGGCTCCAAATCTAGCTATGTGCATAAACCACCTGGGCAGCTTTGCAAAGTAGACACCAAGCTCTCCTGTTTTACTGGAGCAGAAGCTCTGGGGGAAGGGTCTAGGAATTTGTATTTTCTTAACAGCTCCCTGTGGGGTGGGGAATGGGGGATTAGTGACTGGGGGGAGGCAGGAAGAGGACTTCAGAGGGACTAGCTGATGATCTTCTGTTCTTGAGCTGGGTGCTAATCACATGGTTTGTTAACTTTGTGAAAATTCATTGAGTTATCCATGTACGTGTGCTGTCTTATCTACGTACGCGTGCTTTTCTGTACGTTTGTTACACTTTAAAAAGAAAACAAGGAGAAAATGCCCAAAAGGACATGATTGGGGCAATTGAAAAGATTAAAATATAGGCAGTATGCTTTTTATCAATGTTAAATTTCTTGAACTTGATAACTGTACTTTATGTGATTACATAAGTGAATATCCTTGTTCTCAGAAAATATACATAGAAATATTAAATGGTAAAGGAGCATGATGTGTACAAACTGTCAATGTTTAGAAAATAGGTAGATGATAAATATCAATAGATATTGATAAATGATAGATGATAGAATGATAAAACAAATGTAATGAAGTGTTAAAAGTTGGTATATCTGGGTATCTGGGTAGGGGTGCATATTGGGGTTGTCTGTATTATTTTTGTATTATGTTTGCAAACTTCCTGTAAGTTTGAAATTATTTCAAACTACAAAGTTTAAAAAAAAAAGACAACTCCGTTCTCTGACTTGGGAAATCAACAAGCCAGTGGCTTTAATAAAGCCATCATTTCCACCTCAAAAAAAAAAAAAAAAAAAAAAAAAAAAGAATAGAAAAAGAAAAGCATCCAGATAAATTCTGTTCCCCTGCCGGATTTGAGAACCACTCAGTCAGAGGTGCATGAGGGACCAAGGTTACGCCTGATGTGGAGTATGGGCTGGAATAGTGGTAAGGGGATTGCATTCCCTTCTTAGGCAAGTCTGGAACTTTCAGGGCTGGGGAAGCTCCAGCGAGGGGAACAGCGGGGTGGGAGGAGCTAAAAGTAGTAGCCGGCCCTTCTCTGCTCTCCAGGAGCAGCTGCAGGTACCGGTGACCCATGGCTTTGGTTTTCGCTCCCTGGTTAAGGAGGCTACAGGGGCTACCAGCTACTTACCCCACTCCAAGGTCCCTTTCCCAGGGCAGGTAGCTACCTCAAAGGATATGCTACTCTCAGCAGGATCCTGGACCCCCCAGCACATGAGATCTACCAGAATTCTGCACCAGGCACTGCTCTAGGCACTAAGCACACAGCAGTGAGCAAGACAGTCCCTGCTGCCCTTCTGGGCCCTCCATTTCAGTGTAGAGCCCAGGACTCAACTGCATACTTAATTAAAGCACACAGGACGATGGTGACTTGTGACTTGCTAATCACTCCGTGGGCACTAGGACTCAGCTCCTGTCCCTTTGCTATTGCAAATCCCTTCACTTGCACTGCCCTCCTCAGCCCAGCTCTGTCAGTAAAAGTTCAGCCAAATTTCAAGTCACATCACAAATGTCAACTCCTCTCAGGAGGGTCCCCATCTCTGGGACACTTGTGATCTGTGTCCCAATTGACACCTCTCTTGAAACCCTTCTCCTGTTCCACAGCGTGTTCTCAGTCTGTGTATAATTTGTCTGCTTCTCTACCCTCACCCCTCATCAGTCAGGGAAGTCTTGGGTGTGGCGTGGGATTTTACTCACTGCACCTTCCCCACAGTACCCAACGCTGTTCTGGGCCCATAACAGGCCTCAGAATGTTGGTTGAGATGGATTTAATTAAGCGATGTGGACAGCATTTCTCCCAAGAACCTTCAGTTCACTTTGTTCTGCATCCCTGAAATCCAGAGAAAACATCCTATTGCTTTTTTAAGAACTTTTTGTTTTGAAAAACTTCCAAACATACAAAACATTTGTGAGAATACTACAATTAACCCCACATTTACATAACACCTCTGTAAGTTCTCTCACGCTCTCTGAATGTGTATTTATGTATACACAACACACAAAACACACACACATATATACCCCCACATACACATATTATTATTGTTATTGAGCCATTTGAAAGTAAACTGCAGACACTGTGCCTTTTTATGCCTAAACACTTCATTGATATCTCTTAAAAACAAGGATATTCTCTTATACAATGATCAAATGAAGGAAATTTAACATTGATACGTGATACTATTATCAAATCTGCAGTCCATACTTAAATTTCCCCAGTTGTCCCAATTACGTCCTTCATAGCAATTTGCCCCTTCTGACGTATGTATTGCATTTAGTGGTCATGCCCCCTCAATGTCTTTTAATTGGGTACAGTTCCCCCCTCTTTCTCTGCTTTTCACTCTCGAAGCACACAGGCTAATGATTTGTGAAACAGCCTTTAAGGAAAGTCTGTCTGATGTTCCAGGTTATGTGGGTGGGGGGCAGTAACACCACAGAAGTGACACTGTGTCTTTCTGAGGGGTAACCTCAGAAGGCACAGGTCGTCAGAGCTTCCCACTATTGGTGATGTTTACACGACGTCAGATATGTTAATGAGGGTGAACTCAAAGGTATGGGAATGGATAGGGGTGATGGTTATTTGTTAATGGGATTATAAATATCAGAGCTCTATTGAAGGCAAATAGGATTGAAAGGGGTTGTTTAAAGGCATATATCCCATAGATCAGCACTACAAATATAGACAAGTGCTTGCATGATATACTTCTAAGTTATGACACTAGTATAGAGAATTGACAACAGAATGGTATATGGGAAAAATACAACTATTGCAAAATAGGGACTATAATTAATAGGCATACCTTACTAGTACCACAGAAATACTAGGGACAAATAATTAAGGGCTGAAAAGAGCTATGGGGTGTTTTGGGTCATGCGAATTGTTTAACATAGAGAGTGATGAGGATTGTACAACTAAGTGATAATAATGTGAGATATGGATGGTTTATTGCTATGTGAACTTAGGAACCCCCTATTGTATGAGTCAAGTCCTCGATCTTGAGACTTGCTCTTGTGAAACTTATGGTGTAAAGGGGAGGCTAAGCACACCTATAAATTATGCCTAGGAGTCACCTCTAGAGAACCTCTTTTGTTGCTTAAATGTGAATTTTCTCTCTATAAGCCCAACTCTGCAAATAAATTCATCGCCCTCCCTCTGATGTGGGCGAGGACCCCTCAGAAGAATGAGTCTCCCTGGTGACATGGGACACATTCTGGGAATCAAGAGGTTGAGAATGCTTTCTTGACCAAAAGAGGGAAAAGAAAGGCAACAAAATAAGGTTTCAGCAGCTAAAAGAATTCAAATAGAGTCAAGAGGCTGTCATGGAGGTTACTCCTATGCAAGCTTCAACTAGATATGCCAAATGGCCACGGTATTATAAGCCCAAGTCAATAGTGGTCCTGAAAACCCTAAGGAATGCATAGATCCCTATCTGAGACTCTATAAAAGTTTCACTCACTAAGTTTATTCTTCAGAAACTTAAATCCTCCAGAGAACTCCTATCCCAGCTAAGTCCCAAAACCCAGAGGCAATAGCCTCAAGAACATCAAGCAGATGTGTCCCCTTTTTCCATAATTCTACACCCCTTGTCAACATGAACAAGTTAGGGGTGGTCTCGCTGCCTAGACATCCCTGAAGATCGGGAAAGTGATTAAACAAGAGGAAGGGGTAGCAACAGACAAGATAGAATTCAACAAAGGATTATGAATACTGAATCTCTATGTAATTTTCTTTTTCTTAGTTGTTAGGGTATTAGAATAGCTAGAAGGAAAAAATTGAAATGGTGGAACTGTAACCCATAGCATTCTTTGAAATTTGCTCCATAGCTACTTGTTAATTTGCAATTTGAAAGTTATCACCTTTTTGTATGTTATATTTCACAATAAGGAAATAACTGAAACTGTGGAAATGTAATCCATAACTTTCTTTGAAATTTGCTCTCTAACTACTTGTTAAATTGCCCTTGGAAAGTTATCATTTCTATGTATATATGTTATATTCCACAACAAAAATATGATTAAAAAAAGAGAGCTATTGTATGATATCACTTATATAAACCCCCCAGGTAATGTGAAATTAGTGTCTTAAAATGTAGAATATAGGGGACCTATAGATAACAGAGGCTAGAGAAGGGGGAGTGATTACCTAATATGTACAGACTTATTAATGAGGTTGAACATAAAGATATGGGAATGGACAGTGATTATGATAACTTGGTAATGGGATTATAAGTATCAGTGCTGTATTGAAGGCAAACATGATTCAAAGGGGTTGTTTAAAGTCATGTATCTCACAGATTAGCACTACAAATATAAATAAGTTCTTGCATGATCTACTTCTAAGGTATGACACTTAAAACAGAGTGGTATATGGGGAAAACTACCTACTGCATACTATGTATTATATTTAATAGGATTACCTTACTAGTACCACATCAATACTAGAGGTAAATAATTGGGGGTGGGGGATAAGATTTATGGGGTGTTCTGGGTTTTGATAATTGTTTAAAATTGAGAGCGAATGATGATTGTACAACTAAGTGAAGATAATGTGAGATATTGATTGTTTATTTTGGACAGAATGTATGCTATGTGAAATTAGGGACCCTCTACTTAGTAAGTAAAGCCCTTGATCTTGAGGCTTGCTCTTATGAAACTTACTGCTGAAAAGAGGAGGCTAAGCCAACTATAATTATGCCTAAGAATCATGTAAAGAGAACCTCTTTTGTTGCTCAGATGTGGACTTTCTCTCTCTAAGCCCAACTCTGCAAATAAATTCATTATCTCCCCCTACATGGCACATGACCCCCAGGGGGGCATGAGTCTCCTTGGTGATGTGTGACATGACTCCCAGGAATGAGTCTCACCCTGGCATCATGGGATTGAGAATGCCTTCTTGACCAAAAGGGGGAAAAGAAATTTATCAATATAAGGTTTCAGGGGCTAAGAGATTTCAAATAGAGTCAAGAGGCTATCATGGAGGTTACTCTTATGAAAGCTTCAGCTACATGTTGCAAATGGCCACAGTAAGACAAGTCCAAACCAACAGTATTCCCCAAAATCCTAAAGATACACAGGTCCCTATCTGAGACTCTAGAAAAGTTTCACTCAATAAGTTTATTTTTCAGAAACTTAAAACCTCCAGATTTTCCAATGCCAGATAATTCCCAAAACCCAGAGGCACCAGTCTCTTAAAGAACATTAACCAGCTGCATCCCCCTTCCACATAATGTCAACACCACTTTTCAATATGAACAAGTTAGAGTGGTCACTGCCCAGATATCCCTGATGATTGAGACTGTGATCAAATGAGAGGGAGGAGTAGCAACAGACAAGATAGGATTTAACAAAGGATTATGATTACTGAATCATTATATAGATTTTTTTTTAGTGTCTAGGTTTTAGAACAGCTAAAAGGAAATAACTGAAATTGTGGAATGCTAACCCATATTATACTTTGAAATTTTCTCTGTAACAACTTCAATTTTTCTGTATATATGTTATATTTTGATATAAAAAATGTTTAAATAGAATAAAAACTTTTGTGCATCAAGGGGTATTATCAAGACAGTGAAAAGACTCTTACAGAATGGGAGAAAATAGTTGCAAATCATATATCTGATAAGGGCCTTTATCAAGAATATATAAGGAACCCTTACAATTCAACAACAAAAAGACAAAGAGCCCAACTAAAAAAATGGGCAAAGAACCTAAATAGATATTGCACCAAAGAAGATACAAAAATGGCCAGCAAGCACATGAAAAGATGCTCAACATTATTAGCCATTAGGAAAATGTAAATCAAAACTACAAAGAGATATCACTTCACACCCACTAGGATGGTGTTCTAGTTTGCTAGACTGCTGAAAGCCGATACCATAAAATGGATTGGCTTTTAGCAAGGGGAATTTATTAGCTCACAATCCAGACATCATCAAGACAATACCTTCTTCCTGAAAACCAGCTACTGGCAATCCTGGACTCCTCTGTCACGTGCAAAGGCACATGGTGGTGTTTGCTGGTCTCTCCCTTCTCTTCTGGGTTTCCTTGCTTTCAGCTTCTTGCTTCTGTGGCTTTCTTCCTGTCTGAATTTCATTCTCTTATAAAAGACTCCAGTTAAGAGGATTAAGACCCACCCTGAATGAATGTGGGTCATATCTTAAGATCCTACTCACCTACTTATTTACAATGGGTCCACACCCACAGGAATGGATTAACTTTAAGAACATACTTTTCTGGAGTGCATACAACTTCAAACCACCACAGATGGCTATTATTTTAAACATGGAAAATAATAAGTGTTAGTAAGGGTGTGGAGAAATTGGAACCCTCATACATTGCTGGTGGGAATGTAAAATGGTGTAGAAACTGTGGAAAACAGTTTGGCAGTTCCTTAAAATGTTAAACATAGAATTACCATATGATCCAGCAATTCCACTCCTAGGTGTATATCCAAAAGAATTGAAAACAGATCCTCAAGAAACTTTTACATGAATGTGCATAACAACACTGTTTGCATAGCCAGAAGGAGGTAACAACCCAAATATCCATCACCTAACAAATGGATAAACAAATGTGGTACATACAAATGATGGACTATTATTTGACCATAAAAAGAAAATAAAAAGAAGTACCATTACACGCTGCAACTGACACAACACATGGATGACTCTCAAGAACATTATACTAAGACCAGAATCCAGAAATAAGGTCCCAGAGTATATGATTCTATTTATATGAAATACCAAGAACACATAAATCCATAGAGACAGAAAGCAGGCTGGTGGTTGCCAGGGGCTGAGGAAGGGGGAACCTGGGAGTGACTGCTTAATGGGTAAGGGTTTTTTTTTGGGAGGGGGGGGGTTGAAAATATTTCAGAACTTGATATAGTTAGTGGTTGCACAATATTGTAAATGTACTAAATGCCACTGAATTGTACACTTTAAAATGTTAGTTTTATGTTATGTGAATTTCACCTCAATTTAAAAAGAGGGGTGGTGAGGAGGGAGCGGTGCATAGGCCTTCCCTGAGCATAGAGACTTTAAGCAGTGATGGGTCTGGATCTTCCTTCCTGACTGCTTGGGAATAACAAATTCACCCTCTGCCCATGAGGTTCCAGACTGCTTACAATCTTCCCTTCCTGACCTCCCGCTCTGTGGACTTCAGACTTGCTTAGTCAGCCCCCAGAATTGCATAGGCCAATTCCTAGTAAATACGTCCTTAATGATAGCAAGTCCTTCATTCTTAAATGATTCCACTTTGTTTTATAACTTGGAGTTTTCTTAAACAATTTTTTTTTGGAGAGTGGGACTTTGACCACAGTCTTTATATTGATGGTGAGCAGTGGTTTTTGCTCAAAAAAATCATTCTACTTTGTTTTGGTCTTCTTTAGTTTCATCATGAATCAGATTCTGATTCAGTTCCCTGAATCAGTTTCAATCTATCATGTTAACTATCCACTACTTCAAAAAGTCTTTGAAACAGGGTAATAATTATTGTTGCATCAGAAGTTTTGCTTTGTTGGTTATTTTCTTCTTCATCTTGAACAAAGTATAGAAAGTATAGAAAAGTATAGAAATGTGGAAATATGAAAAATTATTTTTAAATGAGTGCCTCTTTGTTCAATTTAAAATTTTAATGCTGTATAAAACTCTGAGTAGTCTAAAAACATATAAATTTAGATTTCAGATTTTTAAGGCCAAAATGACCATATTTCACCAAAAAATAACCATATTTCAGTATTTAAAAATAGCAGGGTGCACAGGAATGCTGGGACACCAGGAGGCTAAAAACCATTGCTGAACTCACCAATGGATAAGTTCTCAATAATGTTGGTTGAATGAAGCCATGACATTCAGGCATTAGCCCATTTGCCCTAAAATAGGGCAGAAACAAGTGAGTTTCCTTGCTCTGGCAGTGAACAGAATTAATATTTTTCCAGCAAGGTGCTATATGTCCAGATGGGCATTTATTGACTATCTGCAGTATTCTGCTTGTTTTTCACTTGTTAAAAAAAACTGCTTTCTTCTCTCATATCTTGAATGAGTAAAAAGATGATCTTATAGATACCAAGACTTCAAGAAGAGGCCAGTATCTTCATGTTTTCATAGAAATTTAGAATAAGCTTATCAAGATGCATGAAGAAACCTATTGAAATTTCAATAAGAATTACATAGATTCTACTGATCAATTTTGGCAGAATTGAGCTTTACAATATTGAATATTCCAATCTATGAACATGGTACATTTCTCCAGATCCATAGTTTACCAACTGCAAAAGAAGGTATCAAAATGGTGAGGTTTTTTTGGTTCAGTGAACACCCATGGGAATGTCTGTCTGGCACCACTCTCCTTCTAGAAGCTTCCCCTGCTCCTTGCTTTTTGCTTCCAGGTTACCATTTGATTTTTTCCCTGCTCACAGCAGATTGGTTCAAGGAAGGGCATCTGACCCAAGCAAATCTGATGATTGTTGCTCATGATTTTTGGACCAGATGCTGAAAGAGTGTTGGACCAGGCTCTTTTTGGTGCCTGAAGTTGTAAAATATAAATGTAGGAGTGCTATGCAACCATGTTTCAGATTACGTAGACAAGAAGACTGGAGATAGCTGCTTTGCCGTGTAGAAAGGATGAAGCTCAGAGAGGCACAAAGATGAACAAAGAAGCTGGTGGTGCTAGAGTCCCTGACTCCAGATAGCTCCTAGAGCCCAACCACATTCCAAGAGAGGGTTTACTGTTCATTATAATAAATCCACCTTCAGGCTTAAGCTAGTTTGAGTTCGATTTCTGTTACTTACAAACAAAAGAGTCCTATCTAATACAGTTGGGTAGACTTAAAAGGGGGATTCTCAAACAGATTTCAGTTGAGTTAGCCTGGGCATCTGTATCTCACAGGTTCACAGTTTGGATTTCATTCTTCTCCCTCTGGTGCCCCTAGATAGAGCCTTCTCTAATACTGGCTGGCAATTGGTAGACACTGTTTGTTCCCTTTCTCTGCAGGAATTTTATAACCTCTGTATAACAGATAATTAGAGGTGATTTCCCTCACCTCTCTCTGTTACTTGTCTAATATAAGCACCTGTCTTATTTTTATGTTTGGATGCCAAATTCTGATGAGAATTTAATTCTCATATTTGTCATCAAGATGTTGAGATAAGCCATATGATCCCTTTAGAGCTATTATAGGCCTAATTGGCAAGTGCCACATATTTCAAGATATCAACAGCCCCCCACCCCAAATAAGATGTCAGCCCTAGATAGGCCTTCAAGAGAAAAACCAAAAATCTTCACCACTTCTGCCTATCCTGATGGCAACCATATATACCTGGAGGTGTGGAGTATTATAGTGATATTAGACTAAGGTTCTGAATTTTGAGGAGATCAGAGGGAATTTTGAAGAATACTGTGATGCAGGGAAGGGCATCTCCTATTTATACAGATGGTCCTCAGCTTTGCTAAATTCAAGTGTTGAACACCTTCACTATCATACATTTCATATACTATAATACTAACAGACCCAATGCACTTTTCAAAGTGTGCATAAGAACTTTTGTGTATCTACTGCCTCAAGATCATTTCAGGCTAATTCAAGGGGGTTCTGTGCAGCCGCCAATGGTCTTGCTTCACCTTCAACATCTTCATCAGCAGAGCAATTGATGTCATTATTTGAATATTTAATTGAATTTTCCCTTACTTTTCTTTATAATGAATAGAAAATACAAAATGAAAGTGTTTATCAGTGATAAAAAACAAAGGTCTCATAAACTTAACACAGTTGAGACAAAAGTGGAAATGATTATGTGGGCTAAAACTGGCAAATTTTTATCTTCAATCAGATGTTCTTCATAGTGAAACCAGTCAATTGCGTGTTTAATTGCGAAGGAAAAATAAATCTACTTATGTAGGATGATAGAAGACCCTGTAGATTCTAGAAGTGTACATTTCTTTGGACAGGGCCTGAAATGTTTTACAATCTGCTCCCATGGCCCTGAGAGTCATGATTCTCCCCTAACAAAGCCAGTCAAGATTCCTAAGATTCTATGAAGCACCTCTTCTTTGTGTTTTCTGTATCCTGACAACTCCAAGGAGGTCATGACATTAAACTGTAACAGGATTCTAGAATTTTTTTACTATGTTCCACACTTTATAAATCAAGGTTATATTATTTTATAATATAACTATCTCTACAACTATCTCTATCTAGATGAAGATAGGTAAATAGATAGGGATGGATAGATAGAAAAATTGATGAAGGGAAGGGAGAGGAAAAAGAGAGAGAATGTGTGTGTGTGTGTGTGTGTGTGTGTGTGTGTGTGTGTGTGTGTGTTTGATTCTATGTATCTTAAAGAAACTTCTAGTCAATGGTGTCTGAGTCCCTGGGAGAAAAATAAGCCAGACTTCAAGAACTGAGATTAGGGACTTAAGAGTTTCTGAACCAATGAGTTAAAATACTTTAGGAATGTGCTATGTGCTGTCTGTTGGGAAATAGACATATGAGGACACATTTTAATCATTAATGCTGATGCAGGCCAGACTGATTTCCAAGAAACCCTGCCCTGTGACTCCTTCCAGCCATTCCTGTCTGAGGAAATAGAGAAATAAAGCAAGCCTGGGTATTCTTGGAAGGAAAACTATGCTAGTCCTTGGAAGCCAGAGTTCCAGCAGGAATGTGTGCAGTGCAGCTCCCTGGGTCCTTAAGGCAAGAGAGGGGAAAGCGGCAACTGGCCACTTCCAGAGAGGCCATGCTGAAGAGGCCCCAGAAAAGACTCCACCTCCAAATTCCAAATACAAACCCATTTCCCCCATGTTTCTGAAATATGTCCAGGGCCTCATTTCTTATCCAATTAGTAGATCCAAAGAGATTTTACAGTTTTGAAGTATTGATTTAGTATGAGGCAGCTACCTACCAGTATTGTTAGAGCTGGCAGAAAAAGAATCACTAAATTTAATATAAGACAATTGGAACTGTACAGTCTAAGGAGCAGAAAGAAAAAAGAATGAAGAAAAATGAGCAGAGCCTGAGAGACCTGTAGGACACTAACAGCATACCAATATAGGCATTATGGGAGTCCCAGAAGAAAGAGATAAAGGGCAGAATGAATATTCAAGAAAATAATGGCTGAAAATTCCTAAATTTACTTAAAAAGATGAATATGCACATCCAAGAATCTCAAGGAACTCCAAACAAGATAAACCAATATAGACCAAGACACATTAGAATAATCAAACTCTCAAATGCCAAAGACAAACAGAGAATCCTGAAAGCTGTAAGAGAGAACCAAGATGTCATCTACAAGGGAGCCACAATAAGATTAAGTGCCAGTTTCTCAGTGGAAACCACAGAGGCCAAAAGACAGTGGGATGACATATTCAAAAGACAGAAAGAAAAAAATTGCCAATGAAGAATTCTGTATCTGACAAAATTGGCCTTCAAAAAATGGGGGACACAGGGGTGTAAATCTCCCTGTCAACATGGGACATGACTCCCAGGGAGGAGCCTGGCCCTGGCATCATGGGATTGAGAAAGCCTTCTTGACCAAAAGGGGGAAGTGAAATGAAACAAAATAAAGTTTCAGTGGCTGAGAAATCCCAAATAGAGTTAAGAGGTTATTCTGGAGGTTATTCTTATGCATTATATAGATATTCCTTTAAGTTTCTAGTGTATTAGAATAGCTACAAGGAAATACTTGAAACTGTTGAACCATAATGCAGTAGCCTTGATTCTTAACGATGATCATATAACTATATAGCTTTTATTGCGTGACCATTGTGAAAACCTTGTGACTGACACTCCCTGGTATGTATGGGATCCAGTGTATGGGCAGATGAGTAATAAAATAAGACAATAAATAAATAAATAATAAGGGGGATAAGGGGTGTGGGATGTTTTGAGTGTTTTTTTTTATTATTTTTATTATTTTTTTGGAGTAATGAAAATGTTCTGAAATTGATTGTGGTGATGAATGCACAACTATATGATGATACTGTGAACCACAGATTGTATACTTTGGATGGATTATATGTGTGTGAATATCTCTCAATAAAAATGCATTTTTTTTTAAATGGGGGCGAGATTAAGGCATTCCCAGATAAACAAAAGTTGAGGTAGTTCATTACAACTAGACCAACCCTACAAGAAATGCTAAAGGTAATTCTGCAGGTTGAAAGGAAAGGACACCAGTCAATAGATCAAAGCCATATGAAGAAATAAAAATCTTTGATAAAGGTAATGGCATGGGTGTGGTGGTTTGAAGCTGTTTCGTACCCCAGAAAAGGCCATGTTCTTTTAATCCATTCCTGTGGGTGTAGACCTATTGTGGGTGGGACCTTTCGATTAGGTTATTTCAGTTGAGATGTTATCCACCCCATTCAAGGTAAGCCTTGATCCTCTTACTGGACTCCCTTATAAGAGGATAAAGGACACACAGAAAAACCCAGAGAGCTCAGAGAAGCACCAGAGAAGCTGAGAGACAGGGACACACCCACAGAAGCTGAGAGATGAAATTTAGAGAAGCATGCAGAAAAAGACACAGAAGTTGAGGAAGGAAGCTACAGATGGAGAAGGCAGAAGTTGAAGGCAATGAAACCTGGGAGAGAAGGACCAGCAAACATCACCATGTGCCTGGCCATGTGACAGAGGAGCCCAGACTGCTAGCAGCCTTTCTTCAGAGAAGGTATCGTCCTATTGATGCCTTAATTTGGACATTTTCAAAGCAGAATTGTAAAGTTCTAAGTTAATAAATCCCCATTGTTAAAAGTGAGTCAATTTCTGGTATATTGCTTTCTGGCAGCTTTACCAAACCAAAATAACAGGTAAATATAAATACCAGTACTATTGTATTTTTTATGCTATGTAACTTCACTTCTTACTTTTTACAGGATCAAAAATGCAAATGCATAAAAGTAATGATAAATCTATGTTTTTGTACTCATAATGTATAAATATGTAACTGTGACAAGAACAACATAAAGGTTGATAGAGGTATAGGAACACAGTTTGTGTATGTATTCAAGTTAAGTTGGTATCAAATCAAATGAGATTGTTATAGGTGTAGGATGCCAACTTTAAAAACTATGATAACTACAAGGAACATATTAGAAAAATATGCACAGAAGGAAATGAGAAATGTCTCAAAATGGCTCACTACAAAAGATTATCTAAATACAAAAGCAGGCAATAAGGGAAGAATTGAGGGACAAAAAATGCATAAAACTTACAAAACCCAAATTACAATATGGTAGAAGAAAGTCTTGCATTATCAGTAGTTACTTTACATGTAAATTGATTAAACTCTCCAGTCAAAAGGCAGAGACTGGTAGAGTGGATTTTTTTAAAAAAAGCAAGAGATTCACTTTAAATTCACAGACACAAGTAAGTTGAATGTGAAAGGATAGGAAAAAAATATTCCATGCAAATAGTAACAAAAAGATAACAGAGGTGGCTATAATAATAACAGACAAAATAGACTTTAAGTAAAACACTGTTACAAGAGACAAAAATGGATATTAAATCTCAATAAAAGGATAAATTCATTAAGAAGTTATACCAATTATAAACATATATGCACTTAACAGCTGAGCCCCCAAAATACATGAAGCAAATATTGACAGATTTGAAGGGAGAAATAAACTGTTCTGCATTAAGTATAGGAGACTACAACACACCACTTTTAATAAACATCTAGACAGAAGATCAATAAGGAAATAAAACACTTAAACAACACTATAAACAAACTAGACCTGGCAGATGTATCTAGGACACTTCATCCAACAACAGCAGAATACACAGTCTTCTCAAGTGTGTATAGATCATCCTCTAGGACAGATCATATATTAGGTCAGAAAATAAGTCTCAGTAATTTTAAAAAGATTGAAATCATACAAAGTATCTTCTCTGACCACAATGGAATGAAGCTAGAAATTAATAACAGAGGGAGAACTGAAAAATTCACAAATATGTGAAAATTAAACAATACAATACACTCTTAAGCAACCAAAGGATCAAAGAAGAAATCAAAGGGAAATTAGGAAATATCTTGAGGCAAATGATAACAAAAACACAGCATACCAAAACTTATGGGATGCAGGAAAGGCAGTGCTCAGAGAGAGGTTCATAGCTGTAAATGCTTACATTTAAAAAGAAGAAAAATCTCAAATCTTTAATAGAGAACTAATCCTAAAGTGAGAAGAAAGGAAATAATAAAGAATAGAGAGGAGATAAGTGAAAGCAAGAATAGGAAAACATTAGAAAGAATCAACAAAACTAAAAGTTGGTTCTTTGAAAAGATCAATAAAATTGACAAACCTTTAGCCAGAATGACAAAGAAAAAAAGAGAGAACACAAATAACAAAATCAGAAATGAAAGAAAAGACATTACTACCAACTTTACAGAAATAGAAAGGATTACAAGAGGATACTAGGAACAACTGTATACAAACAAATTAGATAACCTGTATGAAATGGACAAATTCCTAGAAACACATAAATTACCTAAGCTGACTCAGGAAGAAATAGAAGATCTTAACAGACCAAAAAATAAAGAGATCAAATCAGTAATCAAAAACATCACAACAAAGAAAAGTCCAGGACCAGATGGCTTCATTGATCTGGAACAGATGGCTTCATTTGAATTATACCAATTGTCAAAGGATAATTAACATCAATTTTTCCCTAATTCTTCCAAAAAATTGAGAGGAAGGAACTTCCTAACTCATTCTATGAGGCCAACATCAACATAATACCAAAATCAAACAAGGATATTATGAGAAGAAAATTACAGAACAATAATTCCATTATGAATATATATACAAAAAGCTTCAAAAATTCTAGTAAAATGAATCCAACAGAACAGTAAAAGGATTATGTCCCACAATCAAGTGGGATTTATCCCAGTAATGCAAGGGTATTTAAATATAAGAAAAACCAATTAATATTATACACCACATTAATGGAATGAAGGAAAAAAACACATGATAATTTCAAATAATGTACAAAAGGAATTTGACAAATTCCAGCACCCTTCTTGATAAAAACACTCAGAAAACTAGGTATAGAAGGAAACATCCTAAATATGAAAAAGGGCACATATGGAAAACCCACAGCTAACATTAAACTTAATAAGTGAAAGACTGAAAACTTTCCCCCTAAGAAGAGGAAAAAGACAAGAATATGCACTGTCACCACTGTTATTCAACATTGTACTGAAGTTCTTACCAGAGCAATCAGGCAAGAGAAATAAATAAAAACCATCCAAATTTGAAAGGAAGAAATAAAACTTTCCCTGTTTTTGTATGACATGATCCTATAGAGAAAATCTGAAAAATCCATAACAAAGCTACTAGAGCTTATAAACAAACTCAGCCAAGTGCCAGGGTACAAAATCAACATGCAAAAATCAGTACTGTTTCTATACACCAGTAATGAGCAATGTGAAGAAGAAATGAAGAAAAATTCCACTTACAATAGCAACTAAAAGAATCAAATATCAAGGAATAAATCTAACCAAGGATATAAAGAACTTTTACACAGAAAACTACAAAACCATGCTGAAGAAAATTAAAGAAGACCTAAATAAATGTAAGGACATTCTGTCTTCATGGCTTGGAAGACTAAATATTGTTAAGTTTTAATTCTATCGAAAGTAATACACAGATTCAACAGAATCTCAATCAAAATTCCAATAGCCTTCTTTGAAGAAATGGAAAGCTAATCATTAAATTCATATAGAAGGGAAAGTGACCACAAATAGCTAAAACAATCTTAGAAAAGGACAATAAATTTGGAGGATTCACATTTCCTGATTTTAAAATTTATTATAAAGTTACAGTAGTCAAAATAGTGTGGTACAGGCATAAAGGACAGATATATAAAGCAATAAAATGAATTGAGAATTGAGAAATAAACCCTCACATCTATGACCAATTGATTTTGACAAGGGTGCCAAGTCCACTCAATGGGGAAAAATAGTCTCTTCAATAAACGGTGTGAGGAAAACTGTATAGTCAGATGCAAAAGAATGAACGTGGCCCCCAGCCCTACACTATATGCAAAAATTAACTCAAAATGGATCAAAGACTTAAACATAAGAACAAAAATATAACTCCTAGAAGAAAACACAGGGAAATATCTTTAGGACTTTACATTAAGAAATGGTTTCTTAGACTTTGCACCCAAAGCACAAGCAAGTAAAGATAAAATAGATAAATTGGACTTCTTCAAAATTAAAAACTTCTGTGCATCAAAGGACTTTATCAGTAAAGTAAAAAGACAACCTAAAGAATGGGAAAAAATATTTGGAAACCATATACATCTGATAAGGGTTTAATATCCAGAATATATAAAGAATCCCTAAAACTCAACAACAAAAATACAACCCAATTTAAAAAGGGCCTAAGACTAGAATAGAGATTTCTCCTAAGATATACAAATGGCCAATAAACATATGAAAAGCTGCTTAACCATTAGCCATTAAGGAAATGCAAATCAAAACTATAAGATACTATTTCCTACCCACTAGAATGGCTACCATCAAAAAAACAGAAAATAACAAGTATTGGAGAAGATATGGAGAAACAGAAACACTCTACATTGTTGGTATAAATGTAAAATAGTGCCATCACTGTGGAAAACAGTTTGGAGTTTCCTCAGAAAGTTAAATATAGACTTACCATATGACCTGGAAATACCACTTCTGGGATATACACAAAAGAACTGATAGCAGAGACTCGAATAAGTATTTGTACACCAATGTTCATAGCAGCATTATTCACCAGTGCTTCAAAAGGGGAAGCAATCCAAGTGTTCATTAAGTGATGAATGGATAAACAGAATGTGATATATACATACAATGGGATATTACTCAGTCATAAATAGGAATGAAGTTCTGATACTGCTGAGGCATTGAGCTTTTGGGGGCTGACAATGGTTGTGAGGTTGAGTTCCAGGCACACATGTGGCATTGGTGCTGGCGACAGTAGCAAGCACAGTTGGGTTACATCCCTGGCATATGTGCAGTGGGAAGACCAGTTCCCCCATTATGTCAGTTTTGCAGTGTGGTCTGGGCACTGATCCTGGAGCTCAGTATCAATCTATGTGCCAGTTTGAATGTATTATGGCCCCCAAAATACCATTATCTTTGATGTAATCTTGTGTGGGAAGACATATCAGTGTTGATTAGATTGTAATTCTTTGATAGAGTGTTTCCATGGAGATGCAATCCACCCAACTGTAGGTGATAACTCTCACTGGATAGTTTCCATGGAGGTGTGGCCCCACCCATCCAGCATGGGCCTTGATTAGTTTACTAGAGCACTATATAAACTCAGACAGAAGGAGCGAGCTTGCTATAGCCGAGAGGGACACTTTAAAGAATGCACAGAAGCTGAGAGAATAGCTGCAGATGAGAGACAGTTTGAAGATGGCTGTTGAAAGCAGACTCTTGCTCCGGAGAAGCTAAGAGAGAACAAACACCCCAAAAGCAACTAAAAGTCACATTTTTGAGGAACTGCAGCCTAGAGAGGAACGTCCTGGGAGAAAATCATTTTGAAACCAGAATTTGGAGCAGATGCCAGCCACATGGCTTCCCAGATAACAGAGGCTTTCTGGACACCATTGGCCATCCTCCAGTGAAGGTACCCGATTGTTGATGACTTACCTTGGACACTTTATGGCCTTAAGACTGTAAATGTATAACCAAATAAACCCGCTTTATATAGGCTGATCCATTTCTGGTGTTTTGCATTCTGGCAGCATTAGCAAACTAGAACAATCTTCCAAATGGTTTTGAAAGTTATCCAATGCCTATTAATAAAAGCCTTTTCTCTTCCAATAACTAGAGTATCTTTTGATGTTTGTAACTAAGAATCTTGACTGGAACATTAGGAAAACTAAGTTAAGGAAGAAAGATATCATATTCAGAATGATTTTTAGGAATTGCATTTAGTCTAGACTAAACTTTGATATTCAAGGTTTAGTCCATGGAGACCAACTCCAATAACAATGTCTCAAAGCTTGTTACAAATGAAGAATCTCAGTCCTACCCCAGTACTACTGAATATGAATTTGCATTTTTAACCCACTACACAGGAATTTTGTAGGCACAGACTGAGAACCACTGGTCTAGAGAGCAGTAATTCCCAACCCTGGCTGCACTTTAAAACCACTTGGCACCATTTTAAAAATATTGATGTCAATTTACATCCTCCATGACAACAATTGAATCAAGCAAGAATCGTGAATGGTTGTCTGGGAACAGGTTATTCGCACAGCCCAAAAAATTTCCCCCAAAGGTCATTTATTAATAACAAAGGGGAAAACTCTACCTTTACAGCAGAGCAATCAGGCAGACACCACATAAGTGGCAAAGCCTAAGATCACAAACAATTGGGTAAAGCAACATCATGACCCTTCTGATATGATGCAATGAGAACAATCACATTTTCAGAATTTCTACCAAAAATGACTTACCTAAATTAATAATAAGGACAGGATCAGAAAAATCCAAATGGGGAGACAATCTGCAAAACAGCTTTCCCACACTCTTCAAAAGTGTCAATTTTATGAGAATCCAAAAAGGCTGAAGAACTGCTCTAGAGAAAAGGCAACTAAAGAGACATGACAACTAGATATATTTTATGATCTTTAACTGCAAACTGAATTAAGGGGAAAATGGCTACAGAGGACATTTTCAGGCAATTTTTGGAAATTTTGAATATTAGTTAATAGAACTGTATTAATGTTAAATGGTCTATCTGGGTGTACTGTATGTGGTTTATGTAGCAGTGTAAGCACACTTGTTTTTAGGAGACATGCTGAAGTATCATGGTATCTACACATTATTTTAAATGGTTTAGGAAAAAA
This sequence comes from Choloepus didactylus, assembly GCF_015220235.1. Taxonomy (NCBI): domain Eukaryota; kingdom Metazoa; phylum Chordata; class Mammalia; order Pilosa; family Megalonychidae; genus Choloepus; species Choloepus didactylus. The sequence goes on along the minus strand of NC_051327.1, from coordinate 10,671,174 downwards.
TCCATATATAAAAGATAAAATAAAATATAAATATTAACAATTGAATGTAGGTCAAGGGTCAGCAAACTTTTTCCATAAAGAGCCTATTCAATAAATATTTTAGGCTTTGCAGGCCATAGATTATTTGTCAAAACTACTCCACTCTGCTGGGTTAGTGTGCAAGCAGCCATAAAATACATGTAAATAATATTAGCATGGCTGTGTTTCAATAAAACTCTATTTGTGGACAATGAACTCTGAATTTCTTATAATTCTCGTGTGTCATGAAATATTTCTTCAATTAATTAGTGATTCCAAAAGTGGTTTAGGTCTCCGACCTGGCATCGTGGGACGGAGAACATCTTCTTGACCAAAAGGGGGATGTGAAAGGAAATGAAATAAGCTTCAGTAGCAGAGAGATTCCAAAAGGAGCCGAGAGGTCACTCTGGTGGGCACTCTTACGCACACTTTAGACAACCCTTTTTAGGTTCTAAAGAATTGGGGTAGCTGGTGGTGGATACCTGAAGCTATCAAACTACAACCCAGAACCCATGAATCTCGAAGACAATTGTATAAAAATGTTGCTTATGAGGAGTGACAATGGGATTGGGAAAACCATGAGGACCACACTCCACTTTGTCTAGTTTATGGATGGATGAGTAGAAAAATAGGGGAAGGAAACAAACAGACAAACAGACAAAGGTACCCAGTGTTCTTTTTTACTTCAATTGCTCTTTTTCACTTTAATTATTATTCTTATTATTTTTGTGTGTGTGCTAATGAAGGTGTCAGGGATTGATTTAGGTGATGAATGTACAACTATGTAATGGTACTGTGAACAATCGAATGTACGATTTGTTTTGTATGACTGCATGGTATGTGAATATATCTCAATAAAATGAAGATTAAAAAAAAAAAAGTGGTTTAGGTCTCCTAATGCAGTGTCTTTTTTTATCTCATTAAAATTAGAGAACAGCCTGTGGTAGTTTGGAGCTGTTTCGTATCCCAGAATAGGCCCTGTTCTCTTAATCCATTCCTGTGGGGACAGACCTATTGTGGGTGGGACCTTTTGATTAGGTTGTTTCAATTGAGATGTGACCCAATTCAAGATGGGTCCTAATCCTTTACTGGAATCCTTTATGAGAGGATAAAAGGCAGAGACATTTGGGGACAGCTCACAGAGAAAAACGCCCAGAGAAGCAACAGAACCTGGGAGCAAAAGGCCAGCAGATGCCGGCTGTGGGCCTTCCCATGTGACAGAAGAACCCCAGATGCCAGCAGCCTTTCCTCAGAGAAAGTGTCTTCTTCTTGAGGCCTTAATTTGGACATTTTCATGGCCTTACAACCATAAATTTGTAAACTAATAAATCCTCATTGTAAAAGCCAACCCATTTCTGGCATATTGCATTCGGCAGCTTTAGCAAACTGGAACACAGCCATTTCAGGGATTTCTTTCTCTGAAAAGATACACACCAAAATGTTATTAATGATGACTCTAGAATGAATGGGAAGGGAGAGGTAAAGAGAAACTTTATGTTTTACTTTATATCCTTCTGTTGTTTAAATGTTTAAGAGAGTTCACTGGTTGTTTGTTTTTAAATAAAGCTGCTTCTTGTATTAGTAGGTTTTAGCTGTAGTAACAAATATCCCTCACATCTCAGTGGTTTACAACAGCAAACATTTGTTTCTCATGTCACATGAGGGCTTCATGTGTTTTCTGATGCTGGGATCCAGACCTATCTGGAACATCCTGTTCTCATAACAGAGGGCAGAATCATTAGAAACCAGGCCAAACCATGCAATGGCATTAAAACATCTGCTAAGACACGGTATGGGCCATGTCCACTCACATCATTTCAATGGCCCAAACAAGTCACATGGCCAAGCCTCAAGATGGAAGGCACAGCAAGGGTGGGTTGTGTAATCATCTTACAGGGAACGGGATGAGCAATTGTGAATGACATAATGATAAACTTTACTGCACCCCTGCAGAATTAAGTAAATCTACTTTGAAGAAAGATTTTATTGTTTTGTTCTTACATAACTTTTTCCCTGTTGACTCATCTTTTTCTTTTCACTTTTTGATTCCCTATTTAAATGGAGAGACAGTGCTGTTCAAACTGTGGGCAGTAACCTATTAGTGAAACATGAAATTAATTTAGTGGGGACACAACCAGCATTTTTCTTTAAAAGAAATAGAATACGATGCAAGAGAATACAATAGAAGAGAAAATTACGGGAGCATTGCATGTAGTAAAGATAAGGATTGTTTCATGAAACTTGTTTCAATTCGTATATGTATATAAACTGATGTAGACTGTATTTGTTTTACTGTAGGTCTCTGCAATAAATTTAGTAATTTCTAACACCACCTACAATACAGCTCTGACTAACTACCCTGAGTTGGGTCAGACTTCACAGGTTAAGGCACAATTCCCATGAGTCTACTCTCACTTCAGATACTAGCCACAAGTTAGGTGGTTCCCAGGGCCACCCTCACTTCCGACAAACTGACAGCCAATTTGGGGTTTCCCATCACTCCCTCAGGTTTGATAATTCCCTAGAACAACCCCCAGAATTCAGGAAAGTGCTATACTTACCAGTAGTTTCATTATAGTGGAAAGGATATAAATTAGAAGAAATGCATAGGGCAAAGTATGGGAGGGCTACAAGTGCTTCCGTGTCTTCTCTACAGTCAGAACAGTTAGTCACTGTCCTGGCACATCAATGTATGTTATCAATCATGGACACTTGCTTGATTGATTGAATAAATCAATGCTCATGCAGCTGAATGCAAATCTCCAGGCTCCCTTCTTTCCCTGGAGGTCAGACTGATATGAAGTGGTTCAAAGCCCCAACCTCCCAGTTGGTCTTTCTGATGTGGCCAGCTCCCCACTCCACCAAGATTACCAGTGAGACAGGCCCTACCCCTACCCTGAGTCAGAAACTATCAGGTATGTTCTGGTATCCACCAAGAATAACAAAAGATACTCCTATCATGGGCAATTCCAAAGACGTAGACTACCCCCCAGGAACCAGGGACAAAGACTAGTCAAGTTCTTTAATATACTACAGTTTCAGTCAAAAATGTTTTTTTAAAACATGACTTGGAGTACAGCATAGATTGAGGGGCTGCTCCCAATTCCCAATTGCACTCAAGGATGCCAGGGTCAAGGATGAAGGGAAGCATCTGGTCACTAAGACATGACTGAATGCTGGACCCCAAGGTGAATGGCTGCCTCAGCATCCATTCTATCCTCCTTCCAGTGTGACTTCCCCACTACAGAGACTAGAAATTTAAAACTATATTTCCCAGACTCCACTGTGACTGGAGACCCAGGTGAGATTTAGCTTTTATTCACCAGATGCCATGGTTGATTAAAGATTGCCACACATTCTTTGCTACTGCTCCCAATGAGAGGAAGGATCTAATTCCCCTCCCCTGGTATCTTACTGTGTCTTGGAGACTTGTTTGGCCAATGGAATGCAGCAGAAATAATGTTCTTGAACTTCTGAGTACCCACAAATGGAGTGTAGTTCATAAGAAGCCTTGCAGCTTCTGCCTGAGCCTCTTGGAAGGCTCACTCTGGGGGAAGCCAGCAGCCATGTGAGAAGTCAGTGCCCCAGACAGCCATGCTGTGAGAAGCCCAAGCATCCTGAAGGATGAGACAACCTGGAGGATGAGACAGCATGTGAAGAGGCTAAGGAGCACAGAGGCATTCAATATGGGAGCACAGAAGCCATCTTGGTAGCCATCCTACAGCCCCAGCTGCCCCAGCTATTCCACCATGTATCCCCAGAGATTAACCAGCCAAGCCCTTTCCCGACTCACAAAATCATAATCAAAATAAAATGGCTAGTAAAATGGGGCTGCCACTGTGGAAAACAGTTTGGAATTTCCTCAAAAAGTTAAACATAGAATTACCAAATGACCTGGTCATTCCTAGATATTGAAAATAGGGACTAAAACAGATAGTTGTATGACAAATGTTCACAGCAGCATTATTACAATAGCTAAAAGTTGGAAACAACCCCAGTGTCCTTCAACTGACAAATGGGCAAATGAAATATATATATACACAAAATAGGAATATTATTCAGACATAAAAAGGAATTAACTGCTGATACATGATACAAAATAAATCTTGAAAACATGCTAAGTGAAATAAGCTAGACACAAGAGGACAAATACTATGATTCCATTTTCATGAAATACCTAAGAATAAACAAATTCATAGAGACAGAAATCAGATTAGAGGTTACCAGGGACTGGGGGCAGTTATTGCTGAATGGATATAGAGTTTTTGTTTAGGGTGATCTAACAGTTTTGTTGATGGAAGATGGTAATGGTAGTACAACCTTATAAATGTAATTAATATTACTGAATTATACAATTAAAAATTGTTACAATATCAAAGTTTTGTTATATGTGTATATATATATATATATATATATATATATATATATAGCCATAATAAAAAGTAAAAATAAAAATAACATAAAATGGCTATTTTTAGTCACCAAGTTTTTGCATGTTTTGTTATATAACAATGGACAAGCAGAAGAGATACCTTTTTTTGCGTCTTGAATTTGGAACTGAGTTAGGCAGAGAGAGAGGGAGAGGCAGTGGCATGCAAGGTCCCCAAGGGGGAGAAGGCTGCTTCTTGTTTGGGTGTCTGGAAGCAGATGTCTGATTTGCAGGGTACTTCCTTTTTAGGCCTTTTTAGGCCTCTACCCTTAGCAAGTGTGAGAGCATCATAAGTTCTAAGACAGGATATTTAGGAACCAAGAGTCATTGTGCTAGGAGAATTCAGTGGCTAAAACTAAAGACCACTGGAAAGCCAAGAATTTGGGGTACAGAGCCAGATGTCACACCCTCTGGAGCAGAGAGTTTTCTCTGGCTGGTGGCAGAAGAGGAAGTCAGAGAGATTCCAAGAGAGATCTGATATGCCACTGCTGCCTAGAAGATAGATGAGGGGACCAGATGTGAGGAATACAGACAAGCTCTAGAAGCTAAGGGAGCTTCACCACTGATAGCAAGCAATGAAATAGGGACCCCAATCCTTTAGCTGCAGGGAACGGAATTCTGTCATTGAATCCTTTAGGAAGTGGATTCTTCTAGAGCTTCCAAATAAGAGCCCAGCTGATATCTTGATTTATGCCTTGTGATAACTTGAACAGAGAACCCAGAGGAGCCCACACAAACTTCTGACCTATTGAATATGAGCTAATAAATGAGTGTTGTGTGTTTCTTTTTTTGAGAGGGCAGTGGGTACTGTTTTAAGCTCCTATATTTGTGGCAATTTGCTATGAAGAAATAGAAAATGAATACAATCTTTGACCCAGCAAGCCCACTTCTAAGAATTTGCCCTGAAGATACACTTCAACAATACAAAAATATATATGTACAAAGCACTCATTGCAATACTTGTTTTAACTGCAAAGTACTGGAAACTGTCTACATGTGCCAGCAGAGATTGAGGAAAACTGTCGCATATACAAATGGAGCTGTAAAAAGAACGTGGACTATGTCTATGAACTGCTATGGAATGATTTCCAGCAGGTATTATTGGGCAAAGAAAGAAAAATGCAGAAAATCATATACAGTAGAATATCTTTTTTTGTGTGAGAAAGAAGGGAAAATAAGAAAACCCATATCTGCATTTGTGTTTGCAAAATGAAACCCAAGAAGGATAAATCAGAAAACAATGCAGCTGGTTACCTACAAGGGGTGGAGGGGAATGGATGGAAGGGCTATAGTGGGGGTGGTGGGGGTGGGGGTGGCATTTCTCTGAGCATACATTTTTTTCCCTTTATTAGAGAAGTTGTGAGTTTACAGAACAATCATGCAAAAAATACAGGATTCTCATATACCAAGCCACTAACAAAGACTTGCATTGACAGCACATTTTTATAATTGTACTATTAGGTAAAGTTCCTGTTTTAACTTAGGGTTCACTGTGTGGTGTAGTTCCATGAATTTTTTTAAAAAAATTTGTTACCATATATACAATCTGATATTTCCCTTCTTAATCACATTCAGATATAGATATACATATATATATGTGTATATATATACATATATATTTCAGTGCTATTAATCATGTTCACAGTGTTGTGCTACCATCACTACCATCCATTACCAAAACATTTCTATCATTCCAAATAGGAACACCATACATTTTAAACCTCAACTTCCCATGCCCCATGCCTACTCCATCCCCTGGGAACCTATAGTCTAGATTCTGACAGTGAGTTTGCTTACTCTAATTGTTTCAAATCAGTGAGATCATGCAATATTTGTCCTTTTGTGTCTGACTTATTTTCCTCAACATGATGTCTTCAAGTTTCACCCATGTTGTCACCTGTATCAGGACTTCATCCCATTTTACAGCTGAATAATATTCCACTGTATGTACACAGCATATTTTATTTATCCATTCATTGGCCAATGGACATGGGTTCTTCTAACATTTGGCAGATATGAAAAACATCACTATGAATATCGGTGTGCAAATGTCTGTTCAAGACCCTGCTTTCAAATTTTTGCAGTACATACCTAGTAGTGGGACTGCTGGGTCATATGGCAGTTTGATACATAGCTTTCTGGGGAACCGCCAACCTGCCCTCCACAGTGGCTGCACCATTTTACATTGCCACCAGCAATGAATGAATGTTCCTATTTCTCCGCATGCTCTCCAACACTTTTATTTTCTGTTTTTTTTTTTTAATAGCAGCCATTCTAATGGTATAAAGTGATATCTCATTGTGGTTTTGATTTGCATTTCCCTGATGGCTAATGATGTTGGGCATTTTTCATGTGCTTTTTGGTCATTTGTATAGGTTCTTTGGAGAGCTGTCTGTTCAAGTCTATTGCCCATTTTTAAATTGGGCTTTATGTCTTTTTGTTGTTAAGTTGGAGGATTTCTTTATACATTCTAGATATTAATCCTTTACTGGATATGGGGTTCCAAATATCTTCTCCCATTGTGTAGGTTTTTGTTTTACTTTCATGATAAAGCCCTTTGAGTCTCAAAGATTTTTAATTTTGATGAGGACTCATTTATGTATTTCTTCTTTTGTTGCTTGTGCTTTGGGTGTAAAGTCTAAGAAACTATCGCATAACACAAGGCCCTGAAGATGCTTCCCTATGTTTTCTTTGAGGAGTTTTATAGTTCTACCTCTTACATTAACGTCTTTGATCCATTGTGAGTTGATTTTTTTACATGGTGTGAGGTAGAGTTCCTTCTTCCTTTTTTTTTTTTTTGCAAATGGAGATACAGTTTTCCCAACACCATTTGTTGAAGAGACTATTCTTTCCCAATAGTCTTCACCATCTTGTGAAAAAACAGTTGGAGAATCCACACCTTCTGGGCCAGTGGCACCAATTGCAGAACTGCAAGAGACAATCTTTCTAGACAAGGCAGTTGAGGAGGGAATGACCAGAGGGGGGCTGGCCTGGCGTGCGCTCTGTACCTTAGGAATGTTATTGCACATGGAATGGCTGCTTTTGGAAAACTATTGCCCAGAAGAAAAGATGTTTGGTTCTCACAAACCAAAGATGTACTGAAGTATAGCTGGCTGCCGTATTTGCAGGGCTAAGTCCTCCAGTTCTTGATTCACTGACTGTAAATGCTATGAAATGACTTCCAGAGCTGTTTTGGGTTGCATGAAACTCATTCAGGAGATATCTGCAATGCCTGTGTCCTGCTTGTGAAAAGATGGAAGAAGCTGCCAGCAGGATCAAAGAAACTCTGGAATCATGTGGTAGATTGGTAGATGCAAGGGCAGGACCCAGTCTAAAGACTACATTGAAACCAAAGAAAGTGAAAATGCTGTATGGAAGGGGATAAAAAGCAACCACATCTGTAAACTGCAGAAGGAATTTAAACATCACAATTGTGATGCTCACAGTACCTTCTCAAGTGCCTCCCCAGCCCAATCTCTTTGTGACAGTAACCAGTCAGATGATGGCTTAGATATCGAGGTGGCTTCTGGCTCTGATACAACACCAGTCTTTTCTTTTTTAGATCTCACACACTGGAAAAGACAGAAAATATGTTGTGAAATTATCTACAAGGGCCGTTTTGGGGAAGTCCTCATTGACACACATCTAGTTGAGCCTTGATGCAACAATAAGAAAACAGCTACTGAGAAGCTGGAGGAACAGAGGCCAGAGCCTCTACCCATCTGCACTCAGGATGGGGACTGAGGTTTACATAGAAGGGGGACAAAAAATAAAATAATTTTGGAAAGGCAACAAAGCAACAAAGTGAACTCCTATTTTTAACTTGGATACTTGCTATTCTGCCAAAAGACAATTTCTAGAATGCTTTGGAATGGGTTATTCCCCCCTCCCCTCAGTTCCAAAAACTCTGAAGCCAGTGTCTAGCTTACTGAAAGAAAACGAGAAGTGGACATAATATTTAAGATGCTGAGAATTTCATAGGAAAGCTGAATGGTGCTGTAAAGTGCTCTTTAAGTCTTTTTAAAAAAATCCTCCTCTCAAGAATGAAATTAGGGGAATTTCAGGGGACAAAGATGGGATTTGCTGTATGAGAAACCACACACAGTTTTAGTCTTTTCTGTATTGAGAAGCAGTGGTTGGGGCATTTTTTAAGATGGCTGGCTACATTTGTTTTCTCTCATGATAGTAAATTTGTCATAACTCAATAATATGGACTTGCCCCTGGAGGTATTTGTTAAAAATTTTGAAATATTAAGGTCTTGCCAAGGTTCTGATGATTCAAACCCATACTACCGAAATATTAAGGAAGACAGGCTAAGCTTTCTGGTGCAAATACCTTGAAAGAGAAAGTAATTAAATATACAGAGAGGTGAGTTGATTGTATATGTTGCATCCTGGGTGACCTCCCCTCATATTAATATTTGATAATTATTTTAATTTGTATGAAACTTTTAAAGCAGAAACGAGCTCCCTTTGGGGAAATGGCAAGCCTTCAGGATAAGTGATCCTATATGAATAGTGAATAGTACCAAAGCATTAACACATGGTAGAGAACACACACTATTAACAGTATCTGAAAAATAAAGTGTGCAAGTCCTCTAAATGGCACAAAACAAAGGTTAAAGTTTCTTGGGGCACATTTCTTAGAGAGCTTTCCTAGTGTGTATATAATTGACTTTTGTTTGTGTTATATGAGTGTTTACTGCCTTCATTAAAATCTGCACAATTCCGTTTTAGCTCTGTATTACTTCAGTTGGCCTTTATAAAAGTTTTATCTGTGTAGAGTGGGTGCTTGACTTTTTTACCCTATTAGGGTTCTTTTTTTTTTCCAATCTTTTCACTATATTTAAAGTAAAATTCTACTAGAAGAAAAGTGTGTGTTAATGTTGAGTGGGTTGGTTTTTGGTTTGGCTTCCTTTTTTTTTAAATTCAGTTTTATTGAGATATATTCACATACACATACAGTCATCCATGGTGTACAATCAACTGTTCACAGTACCATCATATAGTTGTGCATTCATCACCACAGTGAATTTTTGAACATTTTCATTACTCCAAAAAGAATGAAAATAAGAATAAAAAATAGAAGTAAAAAAGAACACCCAAATCATCCCCCCATCCCACCCTATTTTCCATTTAGTTTTTGTCCCCATCTTTCTGCTCATCCATCCATACACTGGATAAAGGAAGTGCAATCCACAAGGTTTTCACAATCACACTGTCACCCCTTGTAATCTACATTGTTATATGATCGTCTTCAAGAGTCAAGGCTACTGGGTTGGAGTTTGGTAGTTTCAGGTATTTACTTCTAGCTATCCCAATACATTAAAACCTAAAAAGTGTTGTCTATATAGCATGCAAAAATGTCCACCAGAGTGACCTCTCGAGTCCATTGGAAATCTCTCAGCCACTGAAGGTTTATTTCATTTCATTTTGCATCCCCCTTTTGGTCAAGATGTTCTCAATCCCACAATGCCGGGTCCAGATTCAAGTTTGGCTTCTTTTAGTCAGGTTTTCTGAACATTGACATGTTAAGTGATAAATAAATGCTGAACATGGAGCTCTTCAATTCTAAAATCTCAACTAAAAGCCTCTCACTTGAATCCAAACCAAAGTACTCTCACTGTCTCATTTCTAAAATTTCAGGAAAAAAAATGTCACCACTTCAGACTTTTCATGAGGGAAGGAGCTTTTTTGCCTACCATATAATAACATGACTTAGTGCTTATTTTAAAAAATGGATTTTAAAAATCATATAGCATAAATAGCAATAAGGAATGAGCCACCTTTTATAGGTACTTTACATTTTTATAGTTCTTTAGATTACGTTTAGATTAACTTAAAATTCTATATTTTTTCCTTTTGGAAAAACCTACATACTACATGCCACCAAATGCACAGACTACACAGTGAGTTGGGTCAGCTCTCCAACAGCCTTTGAGGTGTATTCCAAGAATCTCAGCCATTATCATCTTCTTCCTTGGTTATATTTGAAAAATTTTTTGTTTGTTTTACATATTAAGTACAGTATTTGTGGTAGAATATACTATAATATGGATCATCTCTACTTCCGTATTTATTTACTTATTACTAGATTTCAACCACAGTCTTCTTTTACCCTTCCACCTTTCTTTGCCTGGTGGTGTATGTCCTCATGTACTTTAAGGATATACTTTTCTAATGTATTAGAAATATACAAATCTGTTTTGTACTTCTTATACTGTTAGATATGTATAATCAAAACCTTTACTAATGTAGTGAATAAATCTAGTCTTATTAGAAAAAATCAGTTGTCCATAAATGTGCGGATTGATTTCTGAGTTCTCAATTCTATTCCATTTGTCCCTGTGCCAATGCCATGCTGTTTTGATTACTGTGGCTTTGTAATAAGTCGTAAGATGAGGAACTCTGAGTCCTTCAACTTCATTCTTCTTTTACAAGATGGTTTTGGATATTTGGGGCCCCTTACCCTTCCATATAAATTTGATGATTGACTGTGCCAGTTTGGATAAACTATGTCCCCCAGAAAAGCCATATTCTTTAATGCAATCTTGTGGGGGCAGACTGATTAGTTTGTTGACTAGGGTGGAATCTCTGATTGAATTATTTCCATGGAGTTGTGGACCCTGCCCATTAAAGGTGGGTCTTCATTAGATCACTGGAGTCCTTTAAAGGGAGGGAACACAGAGAGCTGAGAGGACAAAATGCCCCAAGAGAAGCTGAGAGAGACATTTTGGAGATGGCCATTGAAAGCTGATGCTTAGAGATGCTTGGAGACACAGACAGAAAGACATTTGGAGATGCAAAGCTAAGAGATGAAGCCCAGTGTTTGCCCCAGAGAAGCTAAGAGAGGACCCCTGGATGCTTAGAGAGAAATACCCTGGGAGAAAGAAGCAAAGACACACAGAAGCTGAGAGAGAGGAGCTGTAACACAACCCGGGACCAGCAGATGCCAGCCACATGCCTTCCCAGCTGACAGAGGTGTTCCAGATGCCATCGGCCATTCTTCAGTGAAGGTATCCTTTGGTTGATGCCTTAGTTTGGGCACTTTTGTGGCCTTAAAACTTAGGTTATTTGTAATCTAATAAATGCCCTTTATAGAAACAAATCCATTTCTGGTATTTTGCCTAATAGCAGCAATAGCAAATCAGAACATTGGTGTTTCCATTTCTGCAAAGAAGGTTGTTGGAATTTTGATTGGAATTGCATTGAATCTATAAATTGCATTGGGTAGTATTGACATCTTAATGGTATTTAGACTTTCAATCCATAAACACAGTACATCCTTCCATTTATTTAGGTCCTCTTTAATTTCTTTTAGCAATATTTTCTAGTTTTCTGTGTACAAGTCTGTTTTAGGTTGCTAAAGCTGCCAAAATGCAATATACCAGAGATTGACTGGCTTTTAACAATGGGGATTTATTAGGTTACAAGTTACAATTTTAAGGCCATGAAAAATGTCCAAATTAAGGCATCAGCAAGAGGCTACTTTCTCTGATGAAAGGCTGTTGGCGTCCAGGGTTCCTCTGTCATATGGGAAGGCACATAGCTGATGTCTGCTGATCTTTCTCTCCAAGGTTTCATTGCCCTCAGGTTCTGGCTTTTTCGTTTCTGTGGGTCATTTCTTGCAACTCTGGGGCATTTCTTTCTCTCACCTCTCTCCAAATATCTCTGCCTTTTATCCTCTCATAAAGGACTCCAGTAAAGGATTAAGATCCACCTTGAATGGGCTGGGTGACATCTCAATTGAAACAACGTGACCCAGGGGAAGCAGGGCAAGATGGTGACATAGGGAGGTGTGGACTTTAGTTAGTCCCTTAGAATAGCCAGGAATAACAAGAAAATAGTCTAGAACAATTGTTGGGAATAAGAAAATAGTCTACAACAATTGTTGGGGGGGGGGCATCTGTGACTAGACACACATTGTACCCCAGTATGGAATGGGTGGAATAGCTGAGATTGAAGCAGAGAACTGTAAGTAAAGCACCCCAAACTGCAGAGTTGGCACCCATCCCCCACTGGAATGACAGGCTGAGTTGGAACACTTCCCTGTGTGAAAAAAGAGGTGATATCTGCTGGGAGCAAGGGAAGGTAGCTCAACCAAGCTCCAATTGCAGTTTTAATTAACAAATTTGGGCTACTGAATACAAGCTATGAGCACAGATAAACCTAGAGCAAGCAGGAAAGGAACTCTGAGGTCTCTCCTAGCAGATAGGAGGGCAGGGTTGACAGAAAAACAATAATAAATAAAAACAGAAGCTTTTGGAGTTGGCTGGGCTCAGAATACTGGAAAAGGGCTGTGTCCCAAGAAAAGGGACACAAAGAACCAGGTACCAACTCCAGTTGACTGGCAAAACTGGGGGCTGGGGACTGGCTCTGAAAGGGGGATTTCTTTCTTTTTTCTTTTTTTCTCTCATACTAGGTAGCTCATTTGAGAAAGCCTAGGCATTTACAATTGTCAGTGGTGACCCAGGCAAGGATGATTAAGATAGAGAGACAAAGGAAGAAGACAAGTGAAGGAAATAATTCACTAAAGGGCTTATCTTCTCAAGAATGTGGGTGGGGTGGGGTCCAGCCCAAGTAACTGCCCTCCCTCAGAGAATTCATATCCAAGGGCCTGGGGGAAAAGGAAAAAAAAAAAAAACAGGAACACCTTAAGCTTGGCTTCTGATTCACCTTCAGCTCCTGGAAGGGACAGGGTCTGCTGAGAATTAAAGGCTCAACACCTCTTTATGCCACTGGGGAGCTGTGGGCTGACAAGCACCACTTGCTGGGTAGGATAGGAAAAACACAGAGTCTAGAGGCCTCACAGGAAAGACTGACAATCTGCTGGGTCTCATCCTTAGGGAAACTTGATACTAATTACTCCTCCTGGAACCTGGACCCATCTGGTCTGGGAAAATCTGATTGGGGTAACCAAGGAAACCAGATGCCTAGACAACAAAAATTATGATTCACACAAGGAAAAATGAAGATATGGCCCAGTCACAGGAACAAACTTACATTTCAAGTGAGATAAAGGAGTTGAAACAACTGAGTAAGATGTTCAAACAAATCTAAATGAAATCAATGAGCTGAAGGAAAATATGAAAAAAAGAGATGAAGGATATAAAGACACTGGATGACCATAAAGAAAAATTTGTAAGCTTGAAAAAACAAATGGCAGAATTTATGGGAAAGAAAGGCAAAACAGAAGAGGTGAAAAGCACAATGGAGCCACACAACAGCAGATTTGAAGAGGCAGAAGAAAGGATTCATGACTGGAGGACAGAACATCTGAAATCCTACACAACAAAAGAACAGACAGGGAAAAGAATGGAAAAACATGAGCAGGATCTCAGGGAAGTGAAGGACAACATGAAGCACACAAATATAGGTGTCCCGGGTGTCCCAGAAGGAGAAGAAAAGGGAAAAGGGACAAAAAGAATAATGGAGGAAATAAGCACTGAAAATTTCCCATCTCTTATGAAAGATATAAAATTACAGATCCAAGAAGAGCAGCATACCCAAAACAGAATGGATCCAAATAAACCTACTCCAAGACACTTAATTATCAGATTATCAAACGTCAAAGACAAAGAATTCTGAAAGCAGCAAGAGAAAACCGATCCACCACATACAAGGGAAGCTTGATAGGACCATGTGAGGATTTCTCAGTAGAAACCATGGAGGAAAGGAAGCAGTGGTGAGATATGTTTAAGATATTGAAAGAAAAAAACTACCTACCAAGAATTCTATATCCAGCAAAACTATCCTTCAAAACTGAGGGGGAGTTTAAAATATTTTCAGACAAACAGACAGTGGGAGACTTTGTGAACAAGATACAAGTTGTTAGAGAGCAAATTTCAAAGATTGTCATGGGTAACAATTCCACAACTTCAGCCATTTCCATTACTATAAAATATAACATACATACGGAAAGGTGTCAGCTCTCCATGCATAGCTCAACAAGTAGTTATATAAGTAATTTCAAAAATTGTTATGGGTTACAGTTCCACAGTCTCAGTCCCTTTCCTATTATATAAGGTACATATAGAAAGGTGAAGACCTTCAAGGCACAATTTAACAAGCAGCTATAGAGCACATCCCAAAGGATGCTATAGGCCACAGTTCCACCATGTCATTTACCTCCTTCCAGCCCTTCCAAAACCCCAGCATCCAAGAATATTTTTAATTTGATCAACAGTATCTTTCATTTCCATAATATCTGCTTTTTTTTTTCACTTTTGCAAATTCTTCTTTATGCTCTTCCAGGGTCTTCTTCATGTCCTTTATACCGTGAGCCATGATATTGATGTTTGTACACTTCGTTGATTAATTGCTCCAAATTCTGTGTCTCCTCTGTCTTTTTAATTTGGATGTTTTGGGTTATCCATATCTTCTGGTTTCTTCATATGCCCTAAATTTATGCACTGAGTGGGGGGGTTGTTCTAGTTTGCTAATGCTGTGGAATGCAAAACATCAGAGATGGATTGGCTTTTATAAAAAGGGTGTTTATTTGGCTACACAGTTACAGTCTTAAGGCCCTAAAGTGTCCAAGGTAACACATCATTAATCAGGTACCTTCACTGGAGGATGGCCAATGGCGTCCGGAAAACCTCTGTTAGCTGGGAAGGCATGTGGCTGGTGTCTGCTCCAAAGTACTGGTTTCAAAATAGCTTTCTCCCAGGATGTTCCACTCTAGCAAGCTTGCTCCTCTTCAAAACATCACTCACAGCTGCACTAAGTTCCTTCTCTTTGAGTCAGCTCGTTTATATGGCTCCACTGATCAAGGCCCACCCTGAATGGGTGGGGCCATGCCTCAATGGGAATATCTCATCAGAGTCATCACCCACAGCTGGGTGGGGCACATTCCAAGCAAATCTAATCAGCACCAAAACGTCTGCCCCACAAGACTACATCAAAGATAATGGTGTTTGGGGGACACAGTACATTCAAACTGGCACATTCCACCCCCTGGACCCCAACATAACATTATCTTTCCAAGAACAAAATACATTCATTCCATCACAATATCACAAAAACTTAAATCATTTCAGTAACAAAAGTTAAGTACAAGATCTTATCAAAATCAATTACAGGCGTAGTGGGTCCTAAGGCATAATTCTTCAGCTTTGGATCTGTGGACTTAGAACAAGTTATATGCTTCCAATATACAAAGGAGGGACATTCATAGGATAAGCATTCCCATTGCCATAAGGAGAAAGAGTAAGGAAAACAGGGTTAACAGGACCAAAACAGTTCCTAAAACCCACAGGACAAACTCCATTAGATTTCAATGTTGCATCCTTGGGGCTTAAGAGAGTGGGAGTCTAACCCTTCCTAAGGGCCTTTTCGGCAGCTCTTTCCTCTCCAAACACTTGGGTGAGTGCTCCCACATATCCACACATTGGGGAGACCACCTTCTCGGCCCCACCCTTCTCAAACATCGGGGCAGCTCCCGGATTCCATTCCATCTCTGGGGCACATGCTCAACCCCTTCAGAACAGTGTGGTGGCAGCCAGGCTCTCCCCAATTCCCTGGAAATGTGCTCCACCCTCTTTGGGACCTGAGGTGGCAAAACTCTTCCAGAGCACTGAGGCAGAAAGCCCGCCCTCGACCTCCAGGGCAAACTCACCCTTTCCATGCGTGTGGGCTGCTCTGCTCTCCCAGCCCGAGACCTCTTGACTCCAGACCTCAACCTCCATGGCTCTATCTTTGAAGAAATTTTTCCTTCAGTTTGTTCCTTGTCGGTCTCCTCCAGTCCAGACTGGCAATGGCTCTGTCTGTAAATATCTTGCAAAAATTCTGTTGGCTTTGCATGAAGCATGCAGGGGTCAAAGCCATCAGACAATAGGACTTTCCACAAATCCTTTCTGGATAATTCCATCTCCAATTTTGGCTTGTACTGAAATGGCGGCTGGGTTCCATGTTTGGTTACATCCTCACATTGGGCTGTAGCTTCTGGGATTCCACCCCCTGGAAGCCTGTAATTTTCCAAGCCATCAGCTTCTGGTTTCTTTGAACCCAGGAGTTCAGTTCTAAGTTTATCTCTCTCTGCTCGCATTTTACTATAAGCTGCAAGAAGAAGCCAGGGTACATCCTCCACATGTAGTCTGGAGATCCCCTCAGCTAAGTATTCCAGGTTGCCACTTTCAAATTCTTCCTTCCATCTGACACCAGGACTCAATTTTGCCAAATTCTCTGCCATTTTAAAACAAGGATCGCCTTTCTTCCGTTTTGCAACAACACATTCATCATTTTGGTTCAAGGTCTCGTCAGAAGTATCTTTAGAATCCATATTTCCACAAACAGTCTCTTCAAAGCCGTTTAGGCCTTTTCTAACAAGCTTTTCACAATTCTTCCAGAATCTTCCCCTTATCCATTTAAAAAGCCATTCCAACATGTTTGGTATTTGCAAACTCAGCAGCAAAAGCGCCCCACTTCTCTGGTACCAAAATCTGTTCTAGTTTGCTAATGCTGTGGAATGCAAAACACCAGAGATGGATTGGCTTTTATAAAAAGGGGGTTTATTTGGCTACACAGTTACAGTCTTAAGGCCATAAAGTGTCCAAGATAACATATCAGTAATCGGGTACCTTCACTGGAGGATGGCCAATGGCGTCCGTGTATAACTGCCAAGTTGACAACGGGTGGAATGTGCCCCACACAGCTGTGGATGATGACTCTGATGAGATATTCCCATGGAGGCATGGCCCCACCCATTCAGGGTGGGCCTTGATCAGCGGAGCCATATAAATGAGCTGATTCAAAAAGAAGGAACTCGGTGCAGCTGTGAGTGATGTTTTGAAGAGGAGCAAGCTTGCTAGAGCGGAACATCCTGGGAGAAAGCCATTTTGAAACCAGAACTTTGGAGCAGACACTAGCCACATGCCTTCCCAGCTAACAGAGGTTTTCCGGATGCCATTGGCCATCCTCCAGTGAAGGTACCCGATTACTGATGTGTTACCTTGGACACTTTAGGGCCTTAAGACTGTAACTGTATAGCCAAATAAACACCCTTTTTATAAAAGCCAATCCATCTCTGGTGTTTTGCATTCCGCAGCATTAGCAAACTAGAACAGGGGTACAAACCATATGGAGGTCTAATTAGTGCACCAATTTTCTATGTGCACTGGGAATTGCCAGCCCTGTGGGTGGGGGGCATGCCCTACAGCTTGGCAGGGAGTCTACTCCAGGACACAGTGGTTCCAGCCTTTCCTGGGGCTGTGGCTGGTGTACTCTGGGGCTGCAGAGCTGCGCTTCTCACTTTCCAGCTCAAATGCCCCATAGTCCCTCTCTGCTGGGTGCCTACAAGTCACTGGGATTGGGGTGGGGGGCTCATGGCACTTCTGTGTGGCACCCCTGCCTCTAGGCTGTGCACACTGCGGGCTTCTGTGGAGGAAGTGTGGATGTCATCACAAGCCCACCAAATCCTGAATTCCTTCAAGGAAGCTCTTGGCTGCAGGGCTGTGAAGAGTTATTTCCCAGCCAACCACAAAGATGGCTGCACAGGGCATGGAAAGCTCCCCCTTTCCACACTTGTCTAGCTGCTCTAACCTCCAGTTCCTAGGATGGGGACTCTTGGCCACAGGTCAGTACCCACATTAGGTACCAAGGAGGGTGCCTGGGGTGTGGAATGCTACTCCCCTTCACACTGTCTGCCAGCTCCAGCCACCCATTTTCTGGTGGCATTCTGGGCTGAACACTCACCCGTCTTAAATGGAGCCTCTTGGTTTCTGCAAGTACACACTCACTATGGGTGTAGAAGACCCTGCCCTGCTAGTGGCACCCTGGAACTTCTGTTCTGGAGTGTTTTCTGTCCTATATCTAGTGTTTTTCAGGGAAGAGAATTTTGCTCTGTCTCCTAATCTGCCATCTTGGACCCCCACCCCCTACTTATAACCGTTTTTCACTTAAAGTCTGTTTTATGCAAGTAGTAAACAAAAGCCCTCTTTTGTTTACTATTTGCATGGTATATATTTTTTTCAATCATTTTACCATCAACCTACTTGTATCTTTGGATTTAAGATTAATTTTTTGCAGACACCACATTGTTGGGTCTTGCTTTTGTATCCTTTCTGCTAATTGTTGCCTTTTGACTGGAGAATTCAAACCATTTACATTTAAAGTCACTACTGATAATGCAGGACTTATTTGCTATTTAGCCTTTGTAATTCTTACAACTTTTTTGTCCCTCATTTCTGTTGATGCCTACTTTTATATGTATTTGTTTTATGTTGTGCCATATAAAGTGACTTCTCATTTCTATCTGGAAATATTTTTCATCTATTTTCTTTGTGGTTACCATGGGATTAAAATTTAACATCCTACATATATAACAATCATATTTGGTTTGGTACAAATTTAACTTCAGTAACATGCACATATACTTTTCCTATACTCTTTTGTCTCCGCTGCCCACCATTTTTTTTTTTAATCTTCATTTTATTGAGATATATTCACATACCACGCAGTCATACAAAACAAATCGTACTTTCGATTGTTTACAGTACCATTATATAGTGGTACATTCATCACCCAAATCAATCCCTGACACCTTCATTAGCACACAGACAAAAATAACAAGAATAATAATTAGAGTGAAAAAGAGCAATTGAAGTAAAAAAGAACACTGGGTACCTTTGTCTGTTTGTTTCCTTCCCCTATTTTTCTACTCATCCATCCATAAACTAGACGAAGTGGAGTGTGGTCCTTATGGCTTTCCCAATCCCATTGTCACCCCTCATAAGCTACATTTTTATACAACTGTCTTCGAGATTCCTGGGTTCTGGGTTGTAGTTTGATAGTTTCAGGTATCCACCACCAGCTACCCCAATTCTTTAGAACCTAAAAAGGGTTGTCTAAAGTGTGCATAAGAGTGCCCACCAGAGTGACCTCTTGGCTCCTTTTGGAATCTCTCCACCACTGAAGCTTATTTCATTTCCTTTCACATCCCCCCTTTGGTCAAGATGTTCTCCGTCCCACGATGCAAGGTCTACATTCCTCCCCGGGAGTCGTATTCCACGTTGCCAGGGAGATTCACTCCCCTGGGTGTCTGATCCCACGTAGGGGAGAGGGCAGTGATTTCACCTTTCAAGTTGGCTTAGCTAGAGAGACAGGGCCACATCTGAGCAACAAAGAGGCACTCAGGAGGAGGCTCTTAGGCACAACCATAGGGAGGCCTAGCCTCTCCTTTGCAGCAACCGTCTTCCCAAGGGTAAAACCTGTGGTAGAGGGCTCAACCCATCAAACCACCAGTCCCCTATGTCTGTGGTCATGTTAGCAACCATGGAGGTGGGGTAGGCGAATACCCCTGCATTCTCCACCCTGCCCACCATTTTTGTTGTACTTTCTCACATCTCTTTGTACATTGTATGTCCCAAAACATTTATTTATCGTTACTTTCTGTGCATTTGCATTTTAGCACCTGGAGGAAGTAAGAAGTAGTTACATACCAAACAATACAATAAATTAACACTGCATTTATAATTACCCAAATGATTACCTTTACTGCAGATCTTTATTTCTTCATGCTTTTTGAACTGCTGCCTCATGTCCTTTCCTTTTAGTCTGAAGAACATCCTTTATCATTGCTTGTATAGCAGGTCTAGTGGTGATGAACTCCCTCAGTTTTCGTTTATCTGAGAATGTCTCTCTCCCATTTTTGTAAGAGAATCTCACTGGATATAAAATTTGGGGCTGGCAGTTGTTTTGTTTAGCTCTTTAAGTATTTCAACCACAGCCTTCTTGCCTCCAGTTTCTTATGAGAAATCGACACCCAATGTTATTGGGCTCCCTTGAAAATAACTTTGCTTTTCTCTTGCAACTTTCAGAATCTCTCCTTGTCCTTTGCATTTGATAGTGTAATCAATATATGACAAGGTGTATTTCTCTTCATGTTTATCCTCTTTGGTATTCTCTGAGCTGCTTGAACATACATATTCACAACCTTTGCTAAGTTTGGGAAGTTCTCTGTCATTATTTCTTTGATTAATCCTTCTGCCCCTTTCTCTCTTTCTTCTCCTGTGACTCCCATAATGTTTATATTTATGCACCTGATGGCGTTTATAACTGCCTTAGGATATTTTCACTTTTAGTAATTCTTCTTTTTCTGCTCCTCAGCCTGACTCATTCCAAGTGTCTTGTCTTCAAGTTAACTGATTCTTTCTACTGCCAGCTCTAATCAGCTCTTGAACCCCCACCCCTGGGTATTTTTCATTTCAGTTATTGTAGTCTTGAACTCCAGTAGTTTTCTTTGGTTCATTTTTAAAATTTCTATCTCTTTACTTAGACTTTCATATTGTTCATTCATGTTTTCGTGATATACTGTAGTTCTTTCTCTGTACTTCCCTTCATCTCAAGAATTTTTAAGATCATATTTTTCCTTTTATTTGTTTTTTTAGAAAATGTTTTTGAAATTTTATGTTTATTTTATTAAATGATATTTTATTGAGATGTATTCACGTACCATACAATCCATGCAAAGTCTACAATCAGTGGCTCCTAGTATAATCACAGAGTTGTGCATTCATCGCCACAATCAATTTTAGAACATTTTCATTACTCCATAAAGAAAAGCCACATACTCCTTATACCCCCCTATTATTGGCCTGTAGCCTTGGTGTGGCAACTTTTCTACAATTGATGAAAGAATATTAACATAGTTTTATTAACCATAGTCCACAGTTTGCATTACTTATATTTTTCCCATATACCACCCTATTATTAACATCTTATAATAGAGACATATATTTGTCCTAGTTCATGAAAGAACATTCTTGTATTTGTACTATTAACCACAGTCATCTTCGACAACAGAGTCACTGTATTATCCAGACCCATGTTTCATCCTATAGCTTTTCTTCTAATGGCATAAACAACCCTAAACTTCCACTTTGAATCACAATCATATGCATAATGCAGCACTGTTAATTACACTCAAAATAATGTGCTAATTACTCTACACATTTCAAAACATTTACAACCAACCTAATTAAAAATTCTGCACAAATTGAGTATAGCTTCCCAATTTCACCCCTCATTCTTCTCCCTTGTAACCTATATTCTACATTTTAACTTTATGACTTTGCTTATTATAACTAGCTCATATTAGTGACATCATACAATATACGTCCTTCTGTGTCTGGCTTATTTCACTCAACATAATGCCCTCAAGGTTCATCTATGTGGTTGCATGCATCAGGACTTTATTCCTTCTCACAAATGAATAATATTCCATCTTATGTATATCCTATATTTTGTTTATCCATTCATCAACTGATGGACATTTGTGCTGCTTCTATCTTTTGACAATTGTTAGTAATGCCACCATGAATATCAGTGTGAAAATATCTGTTTGTGTCCCTGCTTTCAGTTCTACCAGGTAAATACATGAACAGTTGAGCATCTGTTCATGTGCTAGATTATATGGCAATTCTATACTTAGTTTCCTGAGTAATAGCCAAACTGTCTTCCACAGCAGCTGTACCATTTTACATTTCCACCAGCAGTGAATAAATGTTCCTATTTCTCCACATGTTCTTCAATGCTTGTAGTTTTTTGCTTTTTAAATAGTAGCCATTCTAGTCAGTGTGAAATGATATCTCCTTGTGGTTTTGATTTGCATTTCCCTAATAGCTAGTAAAGTTGAGCATCTGTTCATGTGCTTTTTAGCCATTTGTATTTCTTCTTTTAAAAGTATCTATTCAAGCCTTTTACCAATTTTTAAATTGGTTTATTTGTTTTTTTATTGTTGAGTTGTAGAATTTCTTTATATATTCTGGATATTACACCCTTATTGTATATGTGGTTTCCAAATATTTTCTCTCATTGAATAGGCTGACTTTTCACTTTCTTGGCAAAGTCCTTATAAGCACAAAGGTATTTAATTTTGAGGAGGTCCCATTTATCTATGTTTTCTTTCATTGCTTGTGCTTTGGGTATAAAGGCTAAGAAACCATTGCTTATCACAAGATCTTAAAGATGCTTCCCTACATTTTCTTCTAGGAGTCTTATGGTTTTGACTCTTATATTTAGGTCTTTGATGCATTTTGAGTTAATTTTTATATAAAATATGAACTAGGGGTATTATTTCATCCTTTTGGATATGGATAATCCATTTCTCCCAGCACCATTTGTTGCAGAAACTGTTCTATCCCAGTAAGTGAACTTAGCAGTCTTATCAAAAATCAATAGACCACAATGAGCAACTAACTGCTAATTAACTAGACAACTTAGATGAAATGGACCACTTCCTAGAAAAACATGAACAACCAACAGTGACAAGAGAAGAAATAGAAAACCTCAACACGGGCGGGGCAAGATGGCAGACTGCTGAGGTGTATGTTTTAGTTACTCCTCCAGGAAAGTAGGTAGAAAGCCAGGAACTGCGTGGACTGGACACCACAGAGCAATCTGACTTTGGGCATATTTCATACAACACTCATGAAAACGTGGAACTGCTGAGATCAGCGAAATCTGTAAGTTTTTGTGGCCAGGGGACCCGCGCCCCTCCCTGCCAGGCTCAGTCCCAGGGGAGGAGGGGCTGTCAGCTCCGGGAAGGAGAAGGGAGAACTGCAGTGGCAGTTCTTATCGGAAACTCATTCTACTGATTCAAACTCCAACCATAGATAGACTGAGACCAGACACCAGAGAATCTGAAAGCAGCCAGCCCAGCAGAGACAAGACATCCATAGAAAAAAAACAACACGAAAAACTCCAAAATAAAAGTGGAGGATTTTTGGAGTTCTGGTGAACATAGAAAGGGGAAGGGCCCTGAGGCGCATATGCAAATCCCGAAGAAAAGCTGATCTCTCTGCCCTGTGGGCCTTTCCTTAATGGCCCTGGTTGCTTTGTCTCTTAGCATTTCAATAACCCTTTAGATCTCTGAGGAGGGCCCGTTATTTTGTTTTTAATCCTTTTTTCTTTTTCTAAAACAATTACTCTAAGAAGCCCAATACAGAAAGCTTCAAAGACTTACTATTTGGGCAGGTCAAGTCAAGAGCAGAACTAGGAGAGCTCTGAGACAAAACGCAATAATCCAGTGGCTGAGAAAATTCACTAAACAACACAACTTCCCAAGAAAAGGGGGGTGTCCGCTCACAGCCATCATCCTGGTGGACAGGAAACACTCCTGCCCATCGCCAGCCCCATAGCCCAGAACTGCCCCAGACAACCCAGTGTGATGGAAGTGCTTCAAATAACAGGCACACACCACAAAACTGGGCGTGGACATTAGCCTTCCCTGCAACCTCAGTTGATTGTCCCAGAGTTGGGAAGGTAGAGCAGTGTGAATTAACAAAGCCCCATTCAGCCATCATTTCAGCAGACTGGGAGCCTCCCTACACAGCCTAGCAGCCCAGAACTGCCCTGGGCTCAACAGAGGACCCGGGGTGCACGGCCTGGAAGAGGGGCCCACTTGCAAGTCTCAGGAGCCATACACCAATACCAAGGACTTGTGGGTCAGAGGCAGAGACAAACTGTGGCAGGACTGAACTGAAGGATTAGACTATTGCAGCAGCTTTAAAACTCTAGGACCACCAGGGAGATTTGATTGTTAGAGCCACCCCCCCCCCTCCCTGACTGCCCAGAAACACGCCCCATATACAGGGCAGGCAATACCAACTACACAAGCAAGCTTGGTACACCAATTGGACCCCACAAGACTCACTACCCCACTCACCAAAAAGGCTAAGCAGGGGAGAACTGGCTTGTGGAGAACAGGTGGCTCGTGGACGCCACCTGCTGGTTAGTTAGAGAAAGTGTACTCCACGAAGCTGTAGATCTGATAAATTAGAGATAAGGACTTCAATTGGTCTACAAATCCTAAAAGAACCCTATCAAGTTCCACAAATGCCAAGAGGCCAAAAACAACAGAAAATTATAAAGCATATGAAAAAACCAGACGATATGGATAACCCAAGCCCAAGCACCCAAATCAAAAGACCAGAAGAGACACAGCACCTAGAGCAGCTGCTCAAAGAACTAAAGATGAACAATGAGACCATAGTACGGGAGATAAAGGAAATCAAGAAGACCCTAGAAGAGCATAAAGAAGACATTGCAAGACTAAATAAAAAAAATGGATGATCTTATGGAAATTAAAGAAACTGTTGACCAAATTAAAAAGATTCTGGACACTCATAGTACAAGACTAGAGGAAGTTGAACAACGAATCAGTGACCTCGAAGATGACAGAATGGAAAATGAAAGCATAAAAGAAAGAATGGGGAAAAATATTGAAAAAATCGAAATGGACCTCAGGGATATGATAGATAATTTGAAACGTCCAAATATAAGACTCATTGGTGTCCCAGAAGGGGAAGAAAAGGGTAAAGGTCTAGGAAGAGTATTCAAAGAAATTGTTGGGGAAAACTTCCCAAATCTTCTAAACAACATAAATACACAAATCATAAATGCTCAGCGAACTCCAAATAGAATAAATCCAAATAAACCCACTCCGAGACATATACTGATCACACTATCAAACACAGAAGAGAAGGAACAAGTTCTGAAAGCAGCAAGAGAAAAGCAATTCACCACATACAAAGGAAACAGCATAAGACTAAGTAGCGACTACTCAGCAGCCACCATGGAGGAGACAAGGCAGTGGCACGATATATTTAAAATTCTGAGTGAGAAAAATTTCCAGCCAAGAATACTTTATCCAGCAAAGCTCTCCTTCAAATTTGAGGGAGAGCTTAAATTTTTCACAGACAAAGAAATGCTGAGAGAATTTGCTAACAAGAGACCTGCCCTACTGGAGATACTCAAGGGAGCCCTACAGACAGAGAAACAAAGAAAGGACAGAGACACTTGGAGAAAGGTTCACTACTAAAGAGATTCGGTATGGGTACAATAAAGGATATTAATAGACAGAGGGGAAAAATATGACAAACATAAACCAAAGGATAAGATGGCTGATTCAAGAAATGCCTTCACGGTTATAACGCTGAATGTAAATGGATTAAACTCCCCAATTAAAAGATATAGATTCGCAGAATGGATCAAAAAAAATGAACCATCAATATGTTGCATACAAGAGACTCATCTTAGACACAGGGACACAAAGAAACTGAAAGTGAAAGGATGGAAAAAAATATTTCATGAAAGCTACAGCCAAAAGAAAGCAGGTGTAGCAATATTAATCTCAGATAAAATAGACTTCAAATGCAGGGATGTTTTGAGAGACAAAGAAGGCCACTACATACTAATAAAAGGGGCAATTCAGCAAGAAGAAATAACAATCGTAAATGTCTATGCACCCAACCAAGGTGCCACAAAATACATGAGAGAAACACTGGCAAAACTAAAGGAAGCAATTGATGTTTCCACAATAATTGTGGGAGACTTCAACACATCACTGTCTCCTATAGATAGATCAACCAGACAGAAGACCAATAAGCAAATTGAAAACCTAAACAATCTGATAAATGAATTAGATTTAACAGACATCTACAGGACATTACATCCCAAATCACCAGGATACACATACTTTTCTAGTGCTCATGGAACTTTCTCCAGAATAGATCATATGCTGGGACATAAAACAAGCCTCAATAAATTTAAAAAGATTGAAATTATTCAAAGCACATTCTCTGACCACAGTGGAATACAATTAGAAGTCAATAACCATCAGAGACTTAGAAAATTCACAAATACCTGCAGATTAAACAACACACTCCTAAACAATCAGTGGGTTAAAGAAGAAATAGCAAGAGAAATTGCTAAATATATAGAGACGAATGAAAATGAGAACACAATATACCAAAACCTATGGGATGCAGCAAAAGCAGTGCTGAGGGGGAAATTTATAGCACTAAATGCATATATTAAAAAGGAAGAAAGAGCCAAAATCAAAGAACTAACGGATCAACTGAAGAAGCTAGAAAATGAACAGCAAACCAATCCTAAACCAAGTACAAGAAAAGAAATAACAAGGATTAAAGCAGAAATAAATGACATAGAGAACAAAAAAACAATAGAGAGGATAAATATCACCAAAAGTTGGTTCTTTGAGAAGATCAACAAGATTGACAAGCCCCTAGCTAGACTGACAAAATCAAAAAGAGAGAAGACCCATATAAACAAAATAATGAATGAAAAAGGTGACATAACTGCAGATCCTGAAGAAATTAAAAAAATTATAAGAGGATCCTATGAACAACTGTATGGCAACAAACTGGATAATGTAGAGGAAATGGACAATTTCCTGGAAACATATGAACAACCTAGACTGACCAGAGAAGAAACAGAAGACCTCAACCAACCCATCACAAGCAAAGAGATCCAATCAGTCATCAAAAATCTTCCCACAAATAAATACCCAGGGCCAGATGGCTTCACAGGGGAATTCTACCAAACTTTCCAGAAAGAACTGACACCAATCTTACTCAAACTCTTTCAAAACATTGAAGAAAATGGAACACTACCTAACTCATTTTATGAAGCTAACATCAATCTAATACCAAAACCAGGCAAAGATGTTAGAAAAAAGGAAAACTACCGGCCAATCTCCCTAATGAATATAGATGCAAAAATCCTCAACAAAATACTTGCAAATCGAATCCAAAGACACATTAAAAAAATCATACACCATGACCAAGTGGGGTTCATTCCAGGCATGCAAGGATGGTTCAACATAAGAAAATCAATCAATGTATTACAACACATTAACAAGTCAAAAGGGAAAAATCAATTGATCATCTCAATAGATGCTGAAAAAGCATTTGACAAAATCCAACATCCGTTTTTGATAAAAACACTTCAAAAGGTAGGAATTGAAGGAAACTTCCTCAACATGATAAAGAGCATATATGAAAAACCCACAGCCAGCATAGTACTCAATGGTGAGAGACTGAAAGCCTTCCCTCTAAGATCAGGAACAAGACAAGGATGCCCGCTGTCACCACTGTTATTCAACATTGTGCTGGAAGTGCTAGCCAGGGCAATCCGGCAAGACAAAGAAATAAAAGGCATCCAAATTGGAAAAGAAGAAGTAAAACTGTCATTGTTTGCAGATGATATGATCTTATATCTAGAAAACCCTGAGAAATCGACGATACAGCTACTAGAGCTAATAAACAAATTTAGCAAAGTAGCGGGATACAAGGTTAATGCACATAAGTCAGTAATGTTTCTATATGCTAGAAATGAACAAACTGAAGAGACACTCAAGAAAAAGATACCATTTTCAATAGCAACTAAAAAAATCAAGTACCTAGGAATCAACTTAACCAAAGATGTAAAAGACCTATACAAAGAAAACTACATAACTCTACTAAAAGAAATAGAAGGGGACCTTAAAAGATGGAAAAATATTCTATGTTCATGGATAGGAAGGCTAAATGTCATTAAGATGGCCATTCTACCCAAACTCATCTACAGATTCAATGCAATCCCAATCAAAATTCCAACAACCTACTTTGCAGACTTGGAAAAGCTAGTTATCAAATTTATTTGGAAAGGGAAGATGCCTCGAATTGCTAAAGACACTCTAAAAAAGAAAAACGAAGTGGGAGGACTTACACTCCCTGACTTTGAAGCTTATTATAAAGCCACAGTTGCCATAACAGCATGGTACTGGCACAAAGATAGACATATAGATCAATGGAATCGAATTGAGAATTCGGAGATAGACCCTCAGATCTATGGCCGACTGATCTTTGATAAGGCCCCCAAAGTCACCGAACTGAGTCATAATGGTCTTTTCAACAAATGGGGCTGGGAGAGTTGGATATCCATATCCAAAAGAATGAAAGAGGACCCCTACCTCACCCCCTACAAAAAAATTAACTCAAAATGGACCAAAGATCTCAATATAAAAGAAAGTACCATAAAACTCCTAGAAGATAATGTAGGAAAACATCTTCAAGACCTTGTATTAGGCGGCCACTTCCTAGACTTTACACCCAAAGCACAAGCAACAAAAGAGAAAATAGATAAATGGGAACTCCTCAAGCTTAGAAGTTTCTGCACCTCAAAGGAATTTCTCAAAAAGGTAAAGAGGCAGCCAACTCAATGGGAAAAAATTTTTGGAAACCATGTATCTGACAAAAGACTGATATCTTGCATATATAAAGAAATCCTACAACTCAATGACAATAGTACAGTCGGCCCAATTATAAAATGGGCAAAGATATGAAAAGACAGTTCTCTGAAGAGGAAATACAAATGGCCAAGAAACACATGAAAAAATGTTCAGCTTCACTAGCTATTAGAGAGATGCAAATTAAGACCACAATGAGATACCATCTAACACCGGTTAGAATGGCTGCCATTAAACAAACAGGAAACTACAAATGCTGGAGGGGATGTGGAGAAATTGGAACTCTTATTCACTGTTGGTGGGACTGTATAATGGTTCAGCCACTCTGGAAGTCAGTCTGGCAGTTCCTTAGAAAACTAGATATAGAGCTACCATTCGATCCAGCGATTGCACTTCTCGGTATATACCCGGAAGATCGGAAAGCAGTGACACGAACAGATATCTGCACGCCAATGTTCATAGCAGCATTATTCACAATTGCCAAGAGATGGAAACAACCCAAATGTCCTTCAACGGATGAGTGGATAAATAAAATGTGGTATATACACACGATGGAATACTACGTGGCAGTAAGAAGGAACGATCTCGTGAAACATATGACAACATGGATGAACCTTGAGGACGTAATGCTCAGCGAAATAAGCCAGGCACAAAAAGAGAAATATTATATGCTACCACTAATGTGAACTTTGAAAAATGTAAAACAAATGGCTTATAATGTAGAATGTAGGGGAACTAGCAATAGAGAGCAATTAAGGAAGGGGGAACAATAATCCAAGAAGAACAGATAAGCTATTTAACGTTCTGGGGATGCCCAGGAATGACTATGGTCTGTTAATTTCTGATGGATATAGTAGGAGCAAGTTCACAGAAATGTTGCTATATTAGGTAACTTTCTTGGGGTAAAGTAGGAACATGTTGGAAGTTAAGCAGTTATCTTAGGTTAGTTGTCTTTTTCTTACTCCCTTGTTATGGTCTCTTTGAAATGTTCTTTTATTGTATGTTTGTTTTCTTTTTAACTTTTTTTTTCATACAGTTGATTTAAAAAAGAAGGGAAATTTAAAAAAAAAAAAAAAAACAAGGAAAAAAAAAGATGTAGTGCCCCCTTGAGGAGCCTGTGGAGAATGCAGGGGTATTCGCCTACCCCACCTCCATGGTTGCTAACATGACCACAGACATAGGGGACTGGTGGTTTGATGGGTTGGGCCCTCTACCACAGGTTTTACCCTTGGGAAGACGGTTGCTGCAAAGGAGAGGCTAGGCCTCCCTATGGTTGTGCCTAAGAGCCTCCTACCGAATGCCTCTTTGTTGCTCAGATGTGGCCCTGTCTCTGTAGCTAAGCCAACTTGAAAGGTGAAATCACTGCCCTCCCCACTACGTGGGATCAGACACCCAGGGGAGTGAATCTCCCTGGCAACGTGGAATATGACTCCCGGGGAGGAATGTAGACCTGGCATCGTGGGACGGAGAACATCTTCTTGACCAAAAGGGGGATGTGAAAGGAAATGAAACAAGCTTCAGTGGCAGAGAGAATCCAAAAGGAGCCAAGAGGTCACTCTGGTGGGCACTCTTACGCACACTTTAGACAACCCTTTTTAGGTTGTAAAGAATTGGGGTAGCTGGTGGTGGATACCTGAAACTATCAAACTACAACCCAGAACCCAGGAATCTCGAAGACAGTTGTATAAAAATGTAGCTTATGAGGGGTGACAAGGGGATTGGGAAAGCCATAAGGACCACACTCCACTTCGTCTAGTTTATGGATGGATGAGTAGAAAAATAGGGGAAGGAAACAAACAGAGAAAGGTACCCAGTGTTCTTTTTTACTTCAATTGCTCTTTTTCACTCTAATTATTATTCTTGTTATTTTTGTGTGTGTGCTAATGAAGGTGTCAGGGATTGATTTGGCTGATGAATGTACAACTATGTAATGGTACTGTGAACAATCAAAAGTACGATTTGTTTTGTATGAGTGCGTGGTATATGAATATATCTCAATAAAATGAAGATTAAAAAAAAAAAAAGACAAAATGCTGAGCAAAATAAGCCAGGCACAAAAAGAGAGATATTGTATGTTATCACTAATGTGAATTCTGTGAAAAATGTACAATGTTTTATACTGTAGAATGTAGGGGACCTAGAGATACCAATTAGTGGAGGGGGAATGATAATCTAATAAGAACAGATAAACTATGGAGGGTAATCTCAAGGTTATGGGAATGCTCAGGAATGATTATGGTTTGTAAACTTTCTTGGATATAGTAAGATCATGTTGGAAGCAATAGAGTTATTTTAGGTTTTTTTTTTTCTCTTATTCCTTTGTTTTCTTAGGGGTTGTTAATTTTCTTGGGGTATGGTAGGAACATGTTGGAAGCAATGTAGTTATTTTAGATTATTTGTTTTTCTTACTCCTCTGTTTGGACATGGTTTATTAATTTTCTTGGGGTATGGTAGGAACATATTGGAAGCAAAATAGTTATTTTAGGTTATTTGTTTTCCTTAATCCATTGCTTTGTTTGAAATGTTGTGGGGTTTTTTTGGTTGTTGTTTGCCTGTTTGTTTTTAATTTTTTGATAAACAAAGTTAAAAAATTGAAAAAAAATCAGTAGAAAAATGGGAGTAAAAACTAAATGACAAATAGGGTGGGATGGGGGGATGGTTTGGGTATTCTCTTTTCACTTTTAGTTTTTATTCTTATTCTGATTCTTTCTGATGTAAGGAAAATGTTCAGAAATAGATTGTGGTGATGAACGCATAATTATATGATCATACTGTGAACAGTTGATTGTATACCATGGATGACTGTATGGTTTGTGAATATATTTCAATAAAACTGAATTAAAAAAAAAAAAAGAAAACCTCAACAAACCAATCACAAGTAAAGAGATTGAATCAGCCATCAAAAATCTTCCCCCGGGAATTTAGAGAGAAGATGGTAGAAGTTAGTTAGTCCCCTGGAACAACTAATAAACAACCAGGAACAACTAGTAAATAATCTGGAATAACTGCTGGGGGACAACCATGACTATCCATACATTGTATGCCAACCTGAACTGGAAGGAATGCCTGAGATCCATAAAGGCTGCAGAACCCTGCAAGGAGCTCCCCACCCCCATGGCAGGTAAACCTCCCTGTGGTAGAGAACAGCACTCTCTGAACAAGCAAATATATCTCAGTCCAGCTCCAAATGGGGTTTTAATTAACAAATGTGGACTGCTGAATACAAGCTACAAAACCCCAACAAGCAGACAGAGTCTTTTACTGATGACTGACCTTAAAGAACAAGACTGCTGTCCCAGGAGGGGAAGCCCAGTAGACCAGGTGTTACCTCTGGCTGAGGAGTGAAATTGGGGTCTGTAGACTGGCTCTGAATTGGGGCTTTCTGTCTCTTTTTTCTCTCTCAACCTAAGTGGCTCAGAGGAGAAAACCTCAGCTATTTTCAGTTTGCAGAGCTCTAACTCAGACAAAGGTGGAGATAGGAAAGTCAAAGAGACAAGGAACCTATTCAAATGCAGGTGATAACTCCCTAGGGGGTGTATCTTCCCTAAGAGTAAGGAGGTGAGGCCCAGCTTTCCCTTCAGAACCAGACCCCAGAGCCTGGGGTAAAACAGCCCAAACAGAAACTAACAGAGCCACACCTCCTTACACCAGTCTGGAGCGACAGGCTGACAGGCACCACCTGCTGGGCAAGTTAAGAAAAACACAGTGACTGGAGACCTCACAGGAAAGTCTGTCACACTTTTAAGATACACCCTGAATATAACCCAAGTCTGAGACCTTAACCCATTCTGTTATGCGAAAATCTGATTGGGGGTAACCAAGGAAACCAGATACCTAGACAACAGAAAACTACAATTTATACTAGGAAAAATGAAGTTATGGCTCAGTTAAAGGAACAAACTTACACCTCAATCAAGATACTGTTGAGATATTGTTTCACTTCAATGAAGCAAGCTCTTAAAGATTTTCAAAGCAATATGCTAAATCAAATAAAAAACCAAATCAATGAGTTCAGGGAAGATATAACAAGAGATAAAGGCTATAAAGAAAACACTGGGCAAATGTAAGGTAGAAATCGAGAGTTTGAAAAAACAACTGGCAGAATCTATGGAAATAAAAGGCACAACAAAAGAGATGAAAGACACAATGGACACATACAACAACAGTTCTCAAGAGGCAGAAGAATACACTCAGGAAATGGAGAACAAGACACTTGAAATCCTACACACAAAAGAACAGATAGGGAAAAGAATGGGAAAATATGAGCAACATCTCAGGGAATTGTATGACAACATGAAATGCATGAATGCATGTGTCATGGGTGTCCCAGAAGGAGAAGAGAAGGGAAAAGGGGCAGAAGCAATAATAAAAGAAATAATCAATGAAAATTTCCCATCTCTTATGAAAGACATAAAATTACAGATCCAAGCAGCGCAGCATACCCCAAACAGAATAGATCTGAATATGCCTACACCAAGACACTTAATAATCAGATTATCAAATGTCAAAGACAGAGAGAGAATCCTGAAGGCAGCAAGAGAAAAGCAATCCATCACACACAAAAGAGGCATGATAAGACTATGTGCAGAAGAAGGAAGTGGGGTGATATATTTAAGATACTGAAAAAGTAAAACCACCAACCAAGAATCCTATATCTGGCAAAACTGTCCTTCAAAAAAGAGGGAGAATTTAAAATATTCTCTGACAAACAGACAATGACAGAGTTTGTGAACAAGATAACTGCTCTACAGGAAATACTAAAGGGAGCACTGCAGACAGATAGGAAAAGACAGGAGTGAGAGTTTTGGAATATGATTTTGGGTGATGAAAGCACAGCAATGTAAGTACACTGAACAAAGATGACTGTGAGTATGGTTGAAAGAGGAAGGTTAGGAGCATGTGGACACCAAAAGCAAAGAGTAAAGATAAATACTGGGACTGTATAACTCAGTGAAACCTAGAGTGCTCAGAAATTGTGATAAAATGTACAAATATGTTTTTACATGAGGGAGAACAAATGAATGTCAACCTTGCAAGGTGTTAAAAATAGGGTGGTGTTGGGGGAAAAATACAATCAATGCAAACTAGAGACTATAGTTAACAGAAACACTGTATTATGCTTCCTTTAATGCAACAAAGGCAATATACCAAAGCATATAAGAGGGGGACATAAGGGAGGGGTATGGGACTCTTGGCATTGGTGATGTCATCTGACTCTTTATTCTACTTCAGTTTAACGTTATCTTTCCCTTTGTTGCTTCCTAGCTGTCATGTTTATTTTTCTATTTCTTTTTCTTTTTTTCTGTCTCTATATTTTCTTTGACACTTCCTCCTTCTTTGTGGAAGAAATGGAGACATCCTTATAGAGATAGTGGTGATGGTGGTGAATACATAAATATATGACTATACAGGGAACCATTATTTGTTTACTTAGGACAGAATGTATGGTGTGTGCACAAATGGGTTGATGAAGAAAACTTCAGGCACTATACTGAGTGAAATAAGTCAGACACATAAGGACAAATAAGGCAGGGTCTCACAGATATGAACTAATTATAATACGGAAACTGATAGACATGAAATATAAATTACCAGGGTATAGAACAAGGTAAAGAATGGGGAGCAGTTGCTTATCATGAGCAGAATGTTCAACTAGGTTGAACTTAAGTGTTTGGAAATGGACAGAGGTGATGGTAGCACATTGTGAGAATAACTAACAGGGCCGAATGGTGTGTGAATGTGGTGGAAAGGGGAAGCTCAGAGTCACATATGTCACCAGAAGGAAAGTTGGAGGTTAGAAGATGGGAATGTATGAAACAGTGAATCCCATGGTGGACAATGTCCATGATTAACTGTACAAATATTAGAAACCTCTTTCATTAACTAGAATAAATGTATGACACTATAACCAGAATTTAATAATAGAGGGGCTTATAGGGAAAAATATACCTACTGCAAACTATACACTACTGTTAGTATTTTAACATTCTTTCATCAACAATAACAAATGTACTATACCAATACTATGAGTCAATAATGGAGGGGAGGTGGTTAGGGGTATGGGAGGATTTGAGTTTCCTTTTTCAGTCTTTATTTCTTTTCTGGATCAATGAATATGTTCTAAAAATAAAAAAAATTAATTGTGGTGATGGGTACACAGCTGTTTGATGGTACCATGGGAAATTGATTGTACACTTTGGATCTTTGGATAATTTTATGGTATGTGAACAATCTCAATAAAATTAAATTAAAAAAAAAAAAAACCTTCCTCCCAAAAAAGTTCAGCACCAGATGGACTCACATGTGAATTCTACCAGGTCTCAAGAAAGAATTAGTACCAATTCTGCTCAAACTCTTCAAAAAATTTGAAGAGGATGGAAACTACCTAACTCATTCTATGTAGCCAACATCACCCTAATACCAAAGTCAAAGATACTACAGAAAAGAAAATTACAGACAAATCTCTGTAATGAATATAGATGCAAAAATCCTCAACAAAGTACTTGCAAATTGAATCCAGCAGAACATTAAAAGAATTATACACCATATCCAAATCAGAGTTATTCCAGGTATGAAAGTGTGGTTCAACAGAAGAAAATCAATTAATGTAATATACCACATCAATAAATCAAAGGGGAAAAACCACATGATCACCTTGACTGATGCAGAAAAGGCATTTTAGAAAATTCAGCATCCTTTGTTGATGAACACATTTCAAAGGATAGGAAGAGAAGGAAACTTCCTCAATAGGATAAAGGGAATATATGAAAAGCCCACAGCTCACATCATACTCAGTGGAGAAAACTGAAAGTATTCCCTCTAAGATCACGAATATGATACGGATGCCCACTGTCACCATTATTATTCAACATTGTGCTGGAAGTTATAGCTAGAGCAATTAGGTAAGAAAAATAAATAAAAGGAGTTCAAATCAGAAAGGAAGAAGTAAAATGTTTACTGTTTGCAAATGACATGATCTCCAAAAATCTACAGTAAAGCTACTAGAGCTAATAAAGGAGCACAGCAAAGTGGCAGGATACATGGTCAGTACACAAAAATCAATAGTGTTTTTATACACCAGCAATGAGAAATCTGACGAGGAAATCAAGAAAAAACTTCCTTTTACAATAGCAACCAACAGAATAAACTTTTAGGAATAGATTTAACCAAGGACATAAAAGACCTATACACAGAAAACTACAAAATATTGCTAAAAGAGATAAAGGAAAACCTTAATAAATGGAAGAACATACCAAGTTCATGGATTGAAAGACTAAATATAGTTAAGATGTCAATTCTACCCAAATTGTTTTATAGATTCAATGCAATACCAATTAAGATCCCAACAACTTACTTTGCAGAAACAGAAAAACCAATAATCAAATTTATTTGAAAGGGCAGGGTGCCCTGAATAGCCAAAAATATCTTGAGAAAGAAAAACGAAGTGGGAGGTTTCACATTACCAAACTTTAAAACATATTACAAAGCTACAGTGGTCAAAACAACATGGTACTGGCATAAAGATAGATATACTATTTTAGGATATTTGTTTTTCTTCTTTTTTTCTTTTTCTTTTCTTTTCTTTTTTCATTTTTTATTAAATTCAGTTTTATTGAAATACATTCACACACCATACAATCATCCATGATATACAATCCACTGTCCACAGTATGATAACATAGTTATGCATTCATCACCACAATCTATCTCTGAACATTTTCCTTACATCAGAAAGAAACAGAACAAGAATAAAAAATAAAAGTGAAAAAAGAACACCCAAATCAGGATATTTGTTTTTCTTATTCCTTTGTTCTGTTTTGTTTGAAATGTTTTTTTTTTTTAATTTTTGACATATAAAATTTAAAAAAAGAGACAGATACACTGACCAATGGAATTGAATTGAGTTTTAAGAAATAAACCCTCACATCTATGGACAATTGATCTTCAATAAGGCAGTCAACACAACTCAACTGGGACAGAGCAGCCTCTTCAACAAATGGTGCTTAGAGAGCTGGATATCCATATCCAAAAAAAATGAATGAGGACCCGTGTGCCAGTTCAATGTATTATGTCCCCCAAAATGCCATTATCTTTGATGCAATCTTGTGTGGGCAGACATATTAGTGTTGATTAGATTTTGGAATCCTTTGGGTGTTTCCATGAAGATATGATTCAATCAACTGTGGACAAGGCCTTTGGTTGGATAATTTCCATGGAGGTGTTGCCCCACCCATTCAGGGTGGGTCTGAATTAAATTACTGGAGCCCTATATAAGCTCAGACAGAAGGAACAAGCTTGCTACAGCCAAGAGGGACACTTTAAAGAATGCACAGAAGCTGAGAGAGTAGCTGCAGATGACAGTTTAAAGATGGCCATTGAAAGCAGACTCTTGCTCTGAAGAAGCTAAGAGAGGACAAACACCCCAAGAGCAACTGAGAGTGACATTTTGAAGAGGAGCTGTGGCCTAGAGAGGAATGTCCTAGGAGAATGCCATTGTGAAACCAGAACTTGGAGCAGACACCAGCCACCTGCCTTCCAGCTAACAGAGGTTTCCTGGATGCCATTGGCCATCCTCCAATGAAGGTACCTGATTGTTGATGCATTACCTTGGACACTTTATGGCCTTAAGACTGTAACTGTGTAACCAAATAAACCCCCTTTGTAAAAGCCAGTCCATTTCTGGTGTTTTGCAAAAAGGCAGCATTAGCAAACTAGAACAACCCCTTCCAAACACCTTATACAAAAATTAACTCAAAATGGATCAAAGATCTAAACATTAGCATTAAGACCATAAAGCTTTTAGAAGAAAATGTAGGGAAATATCTTAAAGGTCTGGTGGTAGGAGGTGGTTTCCTAGAACTTACTCCCAAAATAAAAGCAATGAAAGAATTTGATAAATGGGAACTCCTCAAAATTGAATACTTTTACACATCAAAAGACTTTGTCATGAAAGTTAAAAGGCAGCCTACTCAATGGGAGACAATATTTGGAAACCAGATATTGGATAAGGGTTTAATATTCAGAATATACAGAGATCCTACAACTCAAAAACAAAAAGGCAAACAACCCAATTTAAAAATGGGCAAAAGACTTGGATAGACACTTTTCCAAACAGGAAATACAAATGGCTCAGAAGCATATGAAAAGATGCTCAACTTCACTGGCTGTTTAGGTTTGCTAAAGCGGCCAGAATTCAATATACCAGAAACGGATTGGCTTTTATAAAGGGAATTTATCAGGTTACAAATTTACAGTTCTAAGGCCACAAAAGTGTCCAAACTGAGGCACCAACAAGAGAATACCTTCACTGAAGAAAGGCCAATGGTGTCCAAAACACCTATCAGCTGGGGAAGCGTGTGGCTGGCGTCTGCTGGTCCTTTGCTCCTAGGTTGCATTTCTTCTGGAATCAGCTTGATTCCAGTGGCTTTCTCTTTAAGCATCTGTGGGTTCTCACTTAGCTTCTTCAGGGCAAATTCTGGGCTTCATCTCTTAGCTTAGCATTTCCAAATGTCTTTCTGTCTGCATCTCCAAATCTCTGGGTCTGTGCTGGCTCTGAGCTCTCTCTCCCTGAACTCTCTTAAGGACTCCAGGAAAATAATTAAGACCTACCTTGAATTGGCAGGGTCCCATCTCCATGGAAATAATCTAAAGGTCCCACCCACAACTGGGTGGGTCATTTCTCCATGGAAACAACCTATTAAAACATCCTACCCAGATCTCTTTTTGCATGATTCACTTTCCATGGTCATCTGCAACCATGAGACCATCTTCTGTTGAACACTGCGAACTGAAAATAGCTGAGGTTTTCTCCACTGAGCCACTCAGGCTGAGGGAGAGAAAAAGGGACTGAAAACCCCCTTTCAGAGCCAGTCCATGGACCCCCAATTTCACTCATCAGCTGGAGGTATCACCTGATCTTCTGGGCTCTCCCTCCTGGGACAGCAGAGTCTCTGCTTCTTTAAGTCAGAGAATGCCATTTTGAAACACAACCTGGGAGCAAGCAGACATCAGCCACGTTGCCTTCCCAGCTAACGGAGGTTTTCCAGATGCCAATGGCCTTTCTCCAGTGAAGGTACCCTATTTTTGATGCCTTGCCTTGGATGCTTTGTGACCTTGAGACTGTAACTTTGTAACTGAATAAACCCCCTTCATAAAGGCCAAAAAAAAAAAAAAAAAAAAAATTCCTACCCACAATATGTCTGTCCCCACAAGAGTGGATTAAAAAAACATAGCCTTTTATGGGGCGTATAACACATTCAAACCAGCACAGTAGCTATTAGGGAAATGGAAATCAAAACCACAATGAGACATCATCTCACACCTACTAGAATGGCCTTTATTAAGAAAAACCAAAACACAACAACTGCTGGAGAAGATGTGAAGAAACAGACATTATTATTCCCTGTTGATGGGAATGTAGAATGGTGCAGCTGCTCTGGAAGGCAGTTTGGTGATTCTTCAGGAAACTAAGAATAAAATTGCCATATGATCCAGCAATTCCATTACTAGGTGTTCCAGTTTGGATGTATTATGTCCCCCAAAATGCCATTATCTTTGATGCAATCTTTTTGGGGCAGATGTATTAGTGTTGATTAGATTGGATTCCTTTGAATGTTTCCATGGAGATGTGACTCAATCAACTGTGGGTGAGATTTTGATTGGATAATTTCCATGGAGGCATTACCCACCCATTCAGGGTAGGTATGAATTAAATCACTGGAGCCATATAAAACAGCTGACAAACAGAAGGAACTCAGAGCAACTGAGAGTGACATTTTGGAGAACAGTTGCAGCTGAGACAGACACATTGAAAATTGCTGTTGGAAGCTGATGCAGACATTTTGGAGAATGCCATTTTGAAATGCACTAGCTAGCACTTCTAGCACAATGTTGAATAACAGTGGTGACAACGGGCATCCTTGTCTCATTCCTGATCTTAGAGGGAAGGCTTTCAGTCTCTCACCATTGAGTACTATGCTGGCTGTGGGTTTTTCATATATGCTCTTTCTCATATTGAGGAAGTTTCCTTCAATTCCTACCTTTTTAAGTGTTTTTATCAAAAAGGGATGCTGGATTTTGTCGAATGCTTTTTCAGCATCTATTGAGATGATCATTTGATTTTTCTCTTTTGATTTGTTAATGTATTGTAATACATTGATTGATTTTCTTATGTTGAACCATGCTTGCATGCCTGGAATGAACCCCCCTTGGTCATGGTGTATGATTTTTTTTAATGTGTCTACAGATTCAATTTGCAAGTATTTTTTTGAGAATTTTTTCACCTATATTTATGAGGGAGATTGGTCGGTAGTTTTCCTTTTTTGTAGCATCCTTGCGTGGTTTTGGTATTAGATTGATGTTACCTTCATAAAGTGTGTTACGTAGTATACCATTTCTTCAATGTTTTGAAAGAGTTTAAGTAAGATTGTTGTCAGTTCTTTTTGGAAAGTTTGGTAGAATTCCCCTGTGAAGCCACCTGGCCCTCGGCATTTATTTGTGGGAAGCTTTCTGATGACTGATTGGATCTCTTTGCTTGTGATTGGTTAGTTGAGGTCTTCTATTTCTTCTCTGGTCAGTCTAGGTTGTTTTTATGTTTCCAGGAAATTGCCCATTTCCTCTACATTATCCAGGTTGTTGGCATACAGTTGTTCATAGTATCCTCTCATAATTCTTTTAATTTCTTTGGGATCTGCAGTAATGTCACCTTTCTCATTCATTATTTTGTTTATATGGGTCTTCTCTCTTTTTGATTTTGTCAGTCTAGCTAGGGGCTTGTCAATCTTGTTGATCTTCTCAAAGAACCAACTTTAGGTGTTATTTATTCTCTCTATTGTTTTTTTGTTCTCTATGTCATTTATTTCTGCTTTAATCCTTGTTATTTCTTCTCTTCTACTTGGTTTAGGACTGGTTTGCTGTTCATTTTCTAGCTTCTTCAGTTGCTCCATTAGTTCTTTGATTTTAGCTCTTACTTTTTGATGTATGTGTTTAGTGCTATAAATTTCCCCCTCAGTACTGCTTTTGCTGCATCCCATAGGTTTTGATATGTTGTGTTCTCATTTTCATTCATCTCTATATATTTAGCAATTTCTCTTGCTATTTCTTCTTTAACCCACTGATTGTTTAGGAGTGTGTTGTTTAACTTCCAGGTATTTGTGAATTTTCTAAGTCTCTGATGGTTATCGACTTCTAATTGTATTCCATTGTGGTCAGAGAATGTGCTTTGAATAATTTCAATTTTTTTTTAAATTTATTGAGGCTTGTTTTATGTCCCAGCATATGATCTATTCTGGAGAAAGTTCTGTGAGCAGTAGAGAAGAATGTGTATCCTGGTGATTTGGGATGTAATGTTCTATATATGTCTGTTAAATCAAATTCATTTATCAGATTGTTTAGGTTTTCAATTTCCTTATTGGTCTTCTTTCTGGTCGATCTATTTATAGGAGAGAGTGATGTGTTGAAATCTCCCACAATTATTGTGGAAATTATTGTGAAACATCAATTTCTTCCTTTAGTTCTACCAGTGTTTGTCTCATGTATTTTGTGGCACCTTGACTGGGTGCATAAGCATTTATGATTGTTATTTCTTCTTGTTGAATTGCCCCCTTTATTAGTATGTAGTGGCCTTCTTTGTCTCTCATAACATCCTTGCATTTAAAGTCTATTTTATCTGAGATTAATATTGCTACACCTGCTTTCTTTTGGCTGTAGCTTGCATGAAATATTTTTTCCATCCTTTCACTTTCAATTTCTTTGTGTCCCTGTGTCTAAGATGAGTCTCTTGTATGCAGCATATTAATGGTTCATAC
Organism: Choloepus didactylus; assembly: GCF_015220235.1. Classification (NCBI taxonomy): domain Eukaryota; kingdom Metazoa; phylum Chordata; class Mammalia; order Pilosa; family Megalonychidae; genus Choloepus; species Choloepus didactylus. Next base: position 10,629,893 of record NC_051327.1, on the reverse strand, counting down.
TTTTTGATCCCTTTTGCCAATCTATATGTTTAAATTGGGGAGTTTAAGCCATTTACATCAATGTTATTACTGTGAAGGCAATTCTTGCATCAGCCATCCTATCCTTTGGTTTATGTTTGTGTGATATATTTTTCCCCCTCTCTCTCTTAATGTCCTTTCACATACCCATACTGAATCTCTTTAGTACTGAACCTTTCTCCATATCTCTCTCTCTCCTTTCTTTGTTTCTCTGTCAGTAGGTCTCCCTTTAGTATCTCAAATAGGGCAGGTCTCTTGTTAGCCAATTGTGCCGGTTTGAATGTATTATGTCCCCCAGAGAAAGCCATATTCTTTGATGCAATCTTGTGGGGCAGACATAATAGTGGGGATTAAGTTGGAACGTTTGGATTAGGTTGTTTGCATGGAGATGCACCCCACCCAACTGTAGATGATAACTGATGGGATATTTCCATGGAGGCGTGGCCCCACACATTCAGGGTGGGCCTTGACCAGTGGAGCCATATAAATGAGCTGACTCAAAGAGAAGGAACTCAGTGCAGCTGTGAGTGACGTTTTGAAGAGAAGCAAGCTTGCTAGAGCAGAACGTCCTGGGAGAAAGCCATTTTGAAACCAGAACTTTGGAGCAGATGCCAGCCACGTGCCTTCCCAGCTAACAGAGGGTTTCTGGACGCCATTGGCCATCCTGCAGTGAAGGTACCCGATTACTGATGTGTTACCTTGGACACTTTATAGCCTTAAGACTGTAACTGTGTAGCCAAATAAACCCCCTTTTTATAAAAGCCAATCCATCTCTGGTGTTTTGCATTCCACAGCATTAGCAAACTAGAACACCAATTCTCTCAGCATTTGTTTGTATGAGAAAAATTTAAGCTGTCCCTCAAATTTGAAGGAGAGCTTTGCTGGATAAAGAATTCTTGGTTGACAATTTATCCCTCTCAGAATTTTAAATATGTCATGCCACTGCCTTCTCGCCTCCATGGTGGCCACTGAGTAGTCACTACTTAGTCTTATGCTGTTTCCTTTGTAAGTGGTGAATTGCTTCTCTCTTGCTTCTTTCAGAACTTGCTCCTTCTCTTCAGTATTTGACAGTCTGATCAGAATATGTCTCGGAGTGGGTTTATTTGGATTTATTCTCTTTAGAATTTGCTGGGCATTTATGATTTGTGTATTTATGTTGTTTAGATAGTTTGGGAAATTATCCCCAACAATTTCTTTGAATACTCTTCCTAGACCTTTACCCTTCTCTTCCCCTTCTGGAACACAAATGACTCTTATATTTGGATGCTGTGTATTACCTATCATATCCCTGAGGTCCATTATGATTTTTTTAATTTTTCCCTCATTTTTTCTTTTGTTCTTTCATTTTCTGTTCTGTCATCCTCAAGATCACTGATTCACTGTTCAGCTTCCTCTAGTCTTGTACTATGAGTATCCAGAATCTTTTTAATTTGGTCAACAGTTTCTTTTATTTCCATAAGATCGCCTATTTTTCCATTTACTCTTGCAATTTCTTCTTTATGCTCTTGTAGGGTCTTCATGTCCTTTATATCCTGTGCCATGCTCTCATTGTTTGTCTTTAGTTCTTTGATTAATTGCCCCAAGTACTGTGTCTCCTCTGATCTGTTGATTTGGGTGTTTGGGTTTGGGTTATCCATATTGTCTGTTTTTTTCATATGCTTTAAATTTTTCTGTTGTTTTTGGCCTCCTGGCATTTGCTTAACTTGATAGGGTTCTTCTAGGATATGTAGACTGATTCACACACTTATCTCTAATTTGTCAGATCTGCAGCTTGGTGGAGTACACTTTAACCAGCATGTGGCATCCACGATCCACCTATTCCCCTCAAGCCAGTTCTCCCCAACTTAGTCTTTGTGGTGAGTGGGGGTCTGAGTCTTGTGTGGGTCCAACTGGTGCATCTAATTTGCATGTGTAATTGGTGCTGCCCACCCTGAATGTGGGGCATGTCTGAGCAGTTAGGAAGGGAGGGCAGATTTAAAAATCAAATCTCTCAGGTGTTCCTGGAGATTTAAAGCCATTGCAATAGTCTAATCCTTCAGTTCAGTCTCACCACAGTTTTTCTCTGCTGCTGACCCACAAGTCATTGGTATTGACGTATGATCTCTGGGACTTGGGTGTTGGTCCCTCTTCCATGCTGTGCCCTAGGGCCTCTGCTGAGGGAAGACTGTGCTACATCACAGGTGTGCACCATCCATCAAGGGAAGTTCTGGGCCGCAGAGCCGTGTAGGGGCATTCCCAGTCTGCTGAAAGGATGGCTGAATGGGGTGTGTTAATTTCACCTTTTCACACAGCTTTGCCTTCCAAGTTCTGGGACAATTAGCTGCTGGTGCACAAAAGGCTACTGTCCATGCCAGAAATTGTGGCATGTGCACCTATTGGTGGAAACACTCCCTGCCATACTGGGTTGTTTGGGGCAGCTCTGGGCCATGGTGCTGGTGCCAGGCAGGAGCGTTCCCAGCCCTCCAGGAAGATGGCTGTAAGGGGATGCCCCCCTTTTCTTGGGAAGTTATGGTGTTTAGCAATTTTCTCAGCCACTAGACTTATTGCTTTGTCCCTTAGAGCTATCTTAGCTCTGCTCTTTCCTGGGCCCAAATTGCAAGTTTTTGAGGCTTTCTGTAATGGGCTTCTTAGAGTAATTGTTTTAGAAAAAGAGACAAAGACAAAATTAAAAAGAAAAAGAAAAAGAAAAAGAAGGGCCCTCCTTGCAGATCTGATGGGCTATTGAAATGTTAAGAGACAAGGAGTTTAGGGCCATTAAGGAACAATCAAGAAAGCAGAGAAACAGGCTCTTCAGACAAGGGTCCTCACCCTCTGGATTTGCATATGGGCCAGATTCTGTTTGAACTCTGCCCTTCTCCATTTTGTGTTCACTGGAACTGCAAAAAGTCTGTTTTTGTTTGTGGGCTTTTATGCTGTTTTTGTTATCCCTATCTCCTCTCCGCCAGGCTGACTGCTCTCAGATTCTCTGGTGTCTGGTCCCAGTCTATCTGTTTGGAGTTTTTGATCAGCAGTCTGAGTTTTCAATTAGAGCTGCAACTATAGTTCTTCCTCCTGGTTCCCAGCACCGATGGCCCCTCCTTCCATGGGACTGAGACTGGCAGGGAGGGGCACAGGTCCCCTGGCCATGAGAACTTACAGATTTTGCTGATCTCAGCTGTTCCACGTGTATGTGAATGTTGTATGAAGTATGCCCAAAGTCAAATTGCTCTGTGGTGTCTGGTCCACGCAGTTCCTGGCTTTCTACCTACTGCCTTGGAGGAGTAACTAAAACCCACACCTTACCACTCCGCCATCTTGCCCCCCCCCTCCCGATCAAGGCCATGCTCTTTTAATCCATTCTTGTGGGGGCAAACCTATTGTGGGTGGGAACTTTTGTTTAGGTTGTTTCAATCGAGATGTGACCCAGCCTATTCAAGGTGGGTCTTAATCCTTTACTGGAGTCCTTTATGAGAGGATAAAAGGCAGAGATATTTGTAAAGATCTTAGAGAAATGCCCCAGAGATGCTAAGAGAGAAAGTCACTGGAATCAGAAGCTGGAGTGAAGGACCAGCAGATGCCAAACATGTGCCTTGCTATCTGACAGAGGAACCCAAGAATTCCAGCAGCCTTTCTTCAGAGAAGGTATCCTCTTGTTGATGCCTCAATTTGGACATTTTCACAGCCTTAGAACTGTAACTTGTAACTTAATAAATCCCTATTGTTAAAAGCCAACCCATTTCCAGAATATTGCATTTCAGCAGCTTTAGCAAACCAAAGCAACCATTCTCTCAATCTTCAGGGATATCTGGGCAATGGCCATTCTAACTTCTTTGCTGAAAAGGGGTGTTAATATTATGGGATAGAGGAATGAAACTGGTTGATCTTCCTGGATAGACTACTTTCTGGATTTCAGGGCTTATCTGGCATAGGAGCATCTGGAGGCTTTAAGTTTCTGAAAAAATCAACTTAATAGGTAAAAATTTATTATAGAGTCTTATAGATAGAGCCCAGGTTATTCTTTGGGGTTTTCAGGAATACTGTTGCTTGGGGCTTGGCATTCTAGGGCAGATTACAGTATCTGGCTGAAGCTTGCGTATGAGTAAGCTTCAGAATGACCTCTTGCCCCTATCCAAAATCTCTTAGTCACTGAAACTTTATTTTGTTTCATTTCTCTTCCCCCTTTTGGTCAAGAAGGCATTGTCAATCCCATGATGACAGGGCCAGGCTCATCCCTGGAAGTCATGTCCCAAGTGGAGGGTAGTGAGTTTATTTGCGTCTGGATTAGAGAAAGAGGCCGCATTTGAGCAATAAAAGAGGCTCTCTGGGGGTGACATAATTGTAAGTGGGCTTAGTTTGAGCACACCTTTTTGTACAGTTTGACTATTTTAAAGCATTGCAATATCTCACATTATTTTTAAAATTTTTAATTAAATCAAGAATGCGAAGGGGGTAAACTAAAACTAAAAGCAAAATGAAACAATGAAACTGTATTTTAAATAAGTACCATAACCACACTGAATGGGAGAAAAAAGCAAGTAGTAATCCAAGTAACTCAAGAACACAGTATTTGACTCTAGATCTGCATCCCAGGGGCAGGCATGTGGGGGGAGGAGTAAGAACTGCAAACAAATCCTGGACTCTTTTCCATAGGTCTGCTGTGTGTAAAGGTATGGGCAAAGTGTTTCATAAACTATTTTAGATGTCATATAGGGTTAAGCAAATGTGTTGCTGATGGGAGCCAGGGTTCTCCCTGAGGAAGAAGAGACATAAATATAGAATGGAGAAGACAAGAAATAACTGTGGAAAGGTATCAGTGTCAATTCATGACTTCTAAATATGTATAAATATGTGTATGCATATACACATGTGTATGTGTCACATAGAAGTATGTATGAATATGCAAATGTGTGTGTAATGTATACATGTCGTGTGCATATAAATGAATATATTTTCTAGCTCTGTTAAAAGTACCAAGTAGCAATAAGGATGCTTAATGCCTCAATCTGGATCTTTCATACTATTCTCCACTAAAAGGAACCTGTCTCCTCAGAGAAATGGCTGGGGCTGGGGCTGGGGCTGGGGCTGGGGCTGGTACAAGATATGCTTGAATGTCTCATTTTACCAGAAAGTAAGGAAGTGCTTTAAAAAAAAAAAAAAAAGGCGATGTTTTAGTTTTCCAGGCTGCTCAAGCAAACACCATGCAATGGATTGTTTCAACAATGTGAATTTATTAGCTCACGGTTTTGAGGCTAAGATAAAGTACAAATCAAGGCAAAAATCAAAGCAATTCTTTCTTCCCGAAGGCTGGCAGCTTCGACCTTGGCTCCTCTGTCACATTGGCAATGTGACCTGGTGGCCTCTCCTTTTTCTTCTTGGTTCTGTTGAATTTCAGCTTCTTGCTTACCATGGCTTTCTCTCTTGTCTGAATTTCATTCTGCTTATAAAGGACTCCAGTAACAGGATTAAGACTCAACCTGATTGAGGTGGGTCATACCTTAATTGAAGTAACTACATCAAAAAGGTCCTCCTTACAATAGAATCACACACACACAGGAATGGATTAAGTTTAAGAACATGTTTTTCTGGGGTACATACAACTCCAAACCACCACATGAGGGTATGTTAACAAGGACACAGGTGCCAGCTTGAAAGGGCTCCCACTGACAAATCTAGGACAATTCAAATGCCAAAATAATTAAATAATGAATTATGAACCACTTAACAAATAGGAATCCATGAGTCCATACCATGAGCCCATAAATAAATAAGTAGACAGATAGGGGACAGAGAGGAAGGTCTCTTGTATACACTGGAATGCTGAGGGCACAGTGGAAAATGTGGAGGGCATGCCGTAATTAGAAAATCATTATTTTGTAACCATCATAGTAAAGATTGGATTAGGCAAGATTCATCCATGGATGCTAAACCTAGGTGGCAACTTTGATAAAGGGCAGGATATTTGCACAATCTCACCCCACTGCTTATTAACTGTAAGGAAGGGAAAAAACTAATTGTATACAGTGAAATATTTAGGGGTACAGGGCCCTGATATACGTAATCTACTCTCAGATGGTTCTGAGGGGAAAAAAAGTGTGTATTTATTTTCATAATGTGCTATTTTTTATTTTTGCAACTTTTTATAAGTTTGAAATTATTTCCAAACACTTAAATGAACAAACAAAAAGCCATTGCATATAAAGTCTGAGAGAAAAGCACTAAAACTGTTCCCACTCTTAAAGAGTTGGGGGCTGGCTGAGTAATCACAGTGGCTGAGAAGCTGGGCTGAGTGAGCCCAGCTGGTTGGGTCCGGAGGCTGAAATCCCCAACAGTCAGGGTGGTTGTGGGTCTGGGGGGTCTGCTGGAGATGACACATTGCAGCTGGAGAAGCGAATGACCACCCCAAAGCCTGCTCCAGAGGGGTACCTATGCCTAATGCACAATGGCCTTGGGCATCCCCAGCCCTGGGTCAAACCACCAGGAGAACAAGCCTTGGAGAACAAGCCTCCAGCATTGACAATGTCCAGACACAGGTTTGGGTTCTCCTACTCCAGCCCCACTGCTGCTGGTTCTCGGCTCCAGGCCTGAATGCTATCCCCTCCTGGGCTCTTGCCTACATCTCGTGACTTTCCCTCTTTCCAGCATTCAGATCATGACTTTCTTCTAGAATTTCTGGCTCAGCACACCCTGCCCTGGCCCTGACTTCTTGTTCTCCCTATGACTCAAGCCTCTGGCTCCCAGCCGCAGGACCCCACCCTGCCTATGTTCTGGTCCTCCCAGCCAGGGCCCCACAAGGGAGAAGAAAGGGAGTGTTTCATACAGAACCTGCCAGGTTTCCAGGACCCTCCACCCTTGCCCCAGTGAAAGGACAACCCAGAGTTTCCAGTTCTGTGAACCCAGCTGACTCAGCAGTGCCTACAGAACACTGTAGATAGACAGAATAATCCCGAAGTCTACTCCCAGTTCTACTGCATGCTGGCTGAGTCCTTTGGCCACCGTTTCACATCGTCTAACGTAAGAACATTTTATCAATTTTAAATTTCCTGATTTTGATAATTTGGGCTTATATAACAGAATGTCCTCATTTTACATATATTTAGTGCGAGAGCAAACAATAAAGCAAATGGGGCAAAATATTAACAATGGTGAACCTGAATAAGGTGGGAACTCTGTACTATTCTTGAAACTTTTCTGTAGGTCTGAAATTATATCAAAATTAAAATGACAAAAAATAAAAGATATTCTAACAAAACACCTAGTAGCTATTAATCTTTTTCATACACTGATGAAGGAACCAATTCTAAGGAGAGGAACTGGCCCCCACTGGCAAATGGCTGGCCCTGACAGGGGCTGGGAGCTGTCCTGGAACAAACCTCTCCCTCATTCAGCTCAGAATGAGTCGGGACTTCTACTGACAAAGTCAGGGCAGCTGCCCTGCTCTCCCACAAGAAGCAGGGGCCCTTGTCTCATCCTTGGCTCTCGTGCCCTGATCTACCCACTTACAGGGGGAGACCTAGACTAGTGCTTCCCAAAGTGTGTGCCACAGGATACCAGTTCCATTAGACATGACAGTCTAGGCTTCCTGGTCAAAAAAGCTGTCAAAATCCCATATACTTCCCCTATTCCTCTTAGAGAATCACAAAGCATGCTGATATATTAAAGGCTCCAAGAAGTCCTGTGTTCTAGTTTGCTAATGCCACTGGAATGCAGAATACCAGAGATAGACTGGCTTTTATAAAGGGGGTTTATTTGGTTACACAGTTACACTTTTAAGACCATAAAGTGTCCATCAACAAAGGGTTCCTTCACAGGAGGATGGCCAGTGGCGTCTGGAAAACCTCTGTTAGCTGGGAAGGCACATGGCTGGCGTCTGCACGATCCCAGGTTGTGTTTCAAAACGGCATTCTCCAAAATATCTGCATCAGCTTCCAATGGCCATCTTCAAAATGTCTGTCTCAGCTCCAGCTCCTTATGAGCTCCTTCTGTCTGAGCTTATATAGGGCTCCAGTAAATTAAACAAGGCCCATGTGGAGTGGACGAGGCCACACCTCCATGGAAATTATCCACAGTTATCACCTACAGTTGGGTGGGTCACATCTCCATGGACACTGAACCAATAGGTTCCAACCCAATCCACATTAATATGTCTGCCCCCACAAGAATGCATTAAAGAATATGGCTTTTTCTGGGGGACATAAATATTCAAACCGACACATCCTGTAATAACAGAAACCTGCTCAAATTTCTTTAATCATTTGACCTTAGACCCCTTGCCCTACACCTGGGATAGTGCATGGAACACGTTCGGGGAAATGCTGCTCCAGGTACTTACTCAGCACCTCCTCCCCATTAATGCTTAGCCTGTTTTCCTGTGTTCTCCCAGTTCCAAACTTTGGATTTTGGTACCTACCTCTGGTTCCTTCCGGATTTGGCATTCTTTCTAGCAGTTTGGAAGCATCATCTGATCCTCTGGCCTCTGAATTGTCCTTTTTCTCTTCGAAGGATCCTGATTCAAACTGCCTTCAGCCTCCAGCTCCACAAAGCACCCCTCCTCACATACAAACTCCTCCAGGCAAGTTCTACCCATTCCCACACCGGGGCAGTTTCATTTGAACCTCCAAATATGGAGCTGTAGTTGGTAGGCCAGAGCTCACAGACACCTTGCAACAATCTGAGTTCTAAGTCTCACAGATGACAACTTGTGAGAAGAAAGGAATCTGGACTTCATCAATGAAATCTCAGACCTCAACTATTCAAGGTCTTCAGTGAGAACACATCCTGATCTCTGACACAATAAACATTCTGCAAGCAAAGAGCTGTTCCTGGCCAATGAAGAAGCAATATCTGCCTCAAGGACTTGGGGGTCTGATATCCTTTCAGGAGACTAAACTCCTTGGAAGAAGCAACTGGTCATGCTGGGGTCCCTAGGAAGTAAATCTCCTAATAGAATCTCAAAGCCCCAACCAGTGACCCAATCCTCATTCCTGTCTCAATGCTTTATTTCATTTTTTAATTGACATAATTCATATATCATAAAAATCACCCTTATAAAGTGTAAAATTAATGGTTTTTAGTATATTTACAATGTTGTGCAACTGTCACCACTATATAATTCCAGAATATTTTCATCACCCCAAAAAGAAACCCTAAACCCATTAGAAGCCATTCCCTACCCCCTACTCCCATCCTGGTCCACTAATCTAGTTTCTACCATATGTCCCGCCATTCCCTACCCCCTACTCCCATCCTGGTCCACTAATCTAGTTTCTACCATATGTCCCTATAGATTTAGTTTGAACATTTCATATAAATGGAATCATACAATATATGGCCTTTTGTGTCTGGCATCTTTCACCTAGAATAATGTTTTCCAGGTCATTGATCTTGTATTGGGTATCAGTACTTCATTCTTGTTCTATGGCTGACTAACATTCCACTGTATGGATATACCATATTTTAATTATCCATTCATCAGCTGATGGACATTTGGGTCTTCATCTTTTTTGCATATAATTTTTCAAAATTACTCTCCTAAGACATGCCCAATGGCCTGTTTCTTACTTTTCTTCCACTACCCTTCATCAGGGTGCTAGGCTCGGGGGGGGGGGGGGGGAATTCAAAAGTGTAAAACAGGTTCCCTATCTCAAGACCTTACTTAAATATTTATTAAGTACCTATCACATGCAAGAGAGATACTAGGTCCTAGGGATTTAAAGTGAATAAGGCAGATGCAGTTTGTTTTTGTTAGCTCCTGGAACTCAAGGAAATCTCTGTCATATCACTAGCAGAATACAAACTTAAGGAACAAACAGCTTAGGGACTAAATATAGCATTAACAGCTTAAAATATTAAAATGCAAAGTATGCAACAAAAGATTACAAGACAAACAATGACAGCCCATCCAAAGGAACAAGATAAAAGTCCAGAATTCATCAACAAAGAGGACCAGACTTCAGACATACTGTACGAAAACTTTTAAAAAAAGATCCTCAGTGTGCTCAAGGAGATAAAGGAAAACAAGGATAAAGAACTAAAGGATATGAGAAAAACAATAAAAGGACAATATGAGACTCTTAGTACAGAGGTAGAAATTTTAAAAAGGAACCAAATAGAATTACTGGAGTTGAACGACATAATAACTGAAATGAAAAATTCCCTAGATAGTTTCAACAGCCAATTGGAAATGGCAGAAGAATCAGTATTCTCGAAGACAACTGAAATGATTCAGGCTGAGGAACAAAAAGAAAAATATAATTTTAAAACAGCAGAGACTAAGAGAACTGTGGGACATCATCAAGAATAACAATATATGCATTATGAGAGTCCCAGAAGAAGAAAGAGAAAGGGGCAGAAGGAATATTCAAA